>NC_090270.1:319984324-320303074 GCF_040414725.1 Anabrus simplex
CCGAGGAATTGCACCG
Source organism: Anabrus simplex (assembly GCF_040414725.1). Lineage (NCBI taxonomy): Eukaryota > Metazoa > Arthropoda > Insecta > Orthoptera > Tettigoniidae > Anabrus > Anabrus simplex. The sequence continues at coordinate 319,984,341 of NC_090270.1, forward strand.
TCCCATCCGACGATAGAACCATCATCAACAGTGCCCTCGCTCTATATGAACACTGTAGACAGGTTAAGAACTGAATCCAGGCTTTTGGGAGGCATTCTAGTGATTAGAATGTCCCTCATAGGGGTGCGGACGTAGGCAAAGAATACACCCACGGTATCGCCTCCCTGTCGTAAGAGGCGACTAAAAGGGGCGACCAAGGGATGATCGAGTTAGAACCATGAGACTACTTGGTTATTAGTACCATCACGCGGGGAACACCATGGGTCGCCTTTACTTGCGCGTAGTACCACTATGTTAGGTTTGTGATTAGTAGCGACAGTGTGTGAATCAGGGTGGGTTTTACAGTACCTGTATTAGTACCACTATATGAGCAACACCATGGGTCTGCCATGCCTACGATTAGTACCCACTATGTGAGGAACATCACAGGATAGTACGAGACCCTATGTGAGATACAACATATATTTGCGTTGTCTTTAAATGGCGCCGCAATGTGAGAAATGCCATAGGTCTGCATTACATGTGCGTATTACATTACCTGTGATTAGTACCATAATGTGTGGAATACCGCGAGTCTACGCTACTTTTGATTAGTACCGCAACATGGCAAATACTATGTTTCTACTTTCCTAGCGATAAGTGTCGTTATGAGGGGCCGATGACCTGGATTTTGGACCCCTTCAGACTGCAAGCATCATCGATTCAGTATTGTGTTTTAGAAGCAGACCCTTGGTCAGTAATACTACTGTTTAACGTCAGTTTCTGGCAATGTGGGGCATTGCGGGTTGGATCCGCTGATTATTTAAAATTCATATCCATCCATTCATTCTTCGTCATCACGTTTGGAATTCTGGTCAAGTGGATGATTTTGGACTTACAAATTGTCATTACATTTCGTCTGATTTCGTACCATTAGGGGTCGATGACCTAGATGTTAGGCCCCTTTAAACAACAAGCATCATCATCATCATCATCATCATCATCAGTGATTAGAATGTAAACCAGTACCTCTTCTACCCTGTCGGCCAACATTCTGATGGTGAGTATTTTTGACCAACGGGACTCGAACCGGCTAAACCAAGGTGTCAGACTAGTTGTACAGATTTGAATCCTTAATGATCATTGCCTCCAGGCGGGCTCACAAGATATACTTATAATATTTACCAGAAATATTATCCTGACGTTCTATACATGTAGGTTACCATTGATGCTTTCACGGCCCGTACTTACAGACATGATATGGGCTTTTGGGTTTATGATGTGTCGAGAAAACAACGTGAAACTCCTCACGTTTCGCAGAGAATTTTGTTCCGCGTCTTCAAAAGAATCTCGACCCTTCACGAGAAAGACTTCTACAATAATGAGGGTTTGAATTTAAGAATGCTTTACCGTTGGATCTGTAGTGGTACGCTCGTTTGTCACCAGGTGGCTCGCTGTATGCTGGCACAGCGCTGGTATTACAAGCGGCAGTTAACACCATTAGGCCCCAAAGATGTTTTTTTTTTTTTGCTAGGGGCTTTACGTCGCACCGGCACAGATAGGTCTTACGGCGACGAAAAGATGTTTTATTACACCGTGTGTGCGTGAGGAGTAACAGAGAGGACAACAGACGAATCAAGGACGAATGTGGCAGAATAAATAAATAGAAACTAATAAAATGAAATGCAACGAAAGACACCAGAATAGAATAGAACAGAGCTGACGAATGGAAATAAGGTGTGTGGAGAAAAGCAGAGGGTGATAATGATGTGAAATGCTGTGGGAGTAGGGGCAGAACCGGTATACACGCGTCATGAAAGGTGTCTTTTTTGTTGTTGAGAAGGAAGCCATAATTTTCGTGTCAACTTAGTCAAGTGAGATATAAAAACTTTCTAGCTTGTCAAACACACAACATTTCAATATAAATTATAACATTATAAACATATCTGCAAAAAGTACACACTATTGTTTGGAAACAACGATATATGCGAAATGTGAAGTTTCACCTTGTTTTCTCGACACGGCATAAACACAAAATCCCATACCATGTCTATTCAATACATAGTTCATTCCCAATTCACTGATGTTCTTACCGTTTAGTTTTATTCTTTAGTATGTCTATTTATATGCCCTAAAAATCAAAGCCTTCACCGTACAGGCCATGGAGGTCCTTGGAGGGGTGGAAGGTAAAGTGTTCCATTACCGTACTCTAGGCACTACTAAGATTGAGTGGTTAGCTCTACAGTATGTCCAGCCATCTTTACCTAAAGGAACGGACCTAATGCTCGCTTATGAACCTCAGGGCCGTATGCTTCTTAGTATTGGAAATCTCTGTACCTTCCGGGTGAACAGAGCGCCTTTACTGCCTTGACTAGGCAGTTCTCCTTCTTCGTACCATACTTCTTGCATTTCGGGGTCTTCCTTTCCCGATTGTTGTCTCCAACTTTCTCTATTATAACCAGAAGAAGCTGTAGATTGGGCTAGGAACAGTTCTTTTAAGTAGGCTGCATATTTTAAATTTTATGACAAGATCGTGAAAGACAGTACAATTTATAACAGAGCAATTTGCTACAGCTTATATCCGTATCGAGTTTTAAACAATGATAATAACATTGATCTCACTTCTGCTCTACGTATTAATTAGTAAAATAAAAAAAGATTATTATCGTAAAAGAAATTACCTTGTTTGGAACGGAGACAATACATCGTGTGTTAAGTTGGGTTGATTCCACTAGATTTCAACATTCGACTACAGGACGGTGAAATGATAAGCGAAGGAAAATATTTTAAGGATAAAAGATGACAAGAAGCGAACCCATTACTCATCAGTCAGTAGTGTACACGCATGCGGAGAAATGGCGTCCCGATATAAACAAAGCATGGTGTCCCCCACTTCCTCACTTAACGTATTGCTGTAGGTGGACAGCCCGCTACAAGACTGTTGCCATTCAAATGGGCACAGTGGTGGAAGTATAGCAGTACACACACTGTGCATTCAGTACTACTCCTTCACTCCCTCCTCACCCTTTCAGTACTGCAGTGGGGCAGTTTTGATTGTTTATGTTGGGACACAATTTCTTTGCATGCGTGTGCCACATTGTGCTCTCGTGGTCTACTAAAGAGCTGTGCTAGGGTAAGTCAAATTAACAGGAAACGTCGCGCCACTGTTCTATCGGTTGAGGCTTTAACAAATATACTATAGGTGTCAACACCATGCACATAATCAAGCACCATCGAAGTACCAGGGTAACAATGGCTGCCACACTTTGGATATGCAAGAAAGAAGAACAGTGGTCAAAGTGAAGACGCGAAACTTTTTGAAATTAATCAACGAATGGCGAGTCACTGTGGTGACATATTTGCCACAACAGAAGCATAACAGTGCTCGGTCCTTTACTCCCCGTGCTACAGTAGCGACCATCCAAGACCTGTATGTTGAGTGTCTTCCACACTGCAACCAATAAACGTCATGACGGTTCCATATTGACTTAACAAATATATTGCATTTTAATTCTTCCACATTCACCGTATTTGCCAGATCTCAGCCCTAGTGTTTACTAGATGTTCCGGCCAGTCAAAATATCACTGGGAGGAAAGACATAAGATGAATTGAAAGAATGAATTTCAGCCGAGCCGTGTGTGTTCATAAAAATCGTCCATATAACGCATTACATATTTGAAATTAGGGTCCATTTGTAACTTTAACTTTTTTATATTCACAACGTCAATTCATTAGATTGATATTCATTCATAAAACGCATGAGAAGGGTGTTAATAGAAGCATCCATTATAATTTCATCATTGCTAACCGTGTTTGCTGATTTAAAAAAATATTGCGCTAATTCGAAAATAAAGGGTTATTGAACAAGGCATTATAAAAGTAAACAGTGGGATACATGGATAGGGACTACTACATCGTGGTGTTCACCCGACAAAATTAATTAGGAAACTCGGTCATAGTTGCGCAACATAAGTCCGTTTCTCTGCCAGCTGGTAGAGCAAATTGGAACATGCAAATTGACACTCAGGCAGCCTAAACGGTGTCACATTAAAATGCGAGTTATCGAGCGAGTTGGCCGTGTGATTAGGGCCGTATAGTTGTGAGCTTGCTTTCGGGAGATGGTGGATTCGAATCCCCCACCGACAGCCCCGAAGATGACTTTCCCTGTTTTCCCCCATCTTCACACCAAGCAAATGCCGGATCTGTACCTTAACTAAGGCCACGGCCGCTTCCTACCCAATCCTAGCCCTTTCCCTTTCTCCGGCACCGAAAACCTTCGATGTGTTAGTGCGACGTAAAATTAGAAGCAAAATAAAATAAATAAATAAATAAATAAATAAATAAATAAATAAATAAATAAATAAATAAATAAATAAATAAATAAATAAATAAATAAATAAATAAATAAATGAATGAATGAATAAATGAATGAATAAATAAATAAATATGTCAGGACACAGTAGCTAAGTCCATACAATTGTCATTAATACCGTTTTACTTCTGTCATCCTTATAAGAAATTATTCAGTTACCTATGAAGTACCACACGAAGTAGATACTTTTACAAGTTAATGTTTTGAATTGAGCAATTTTCAAAATAAAATGAACCTTCAACAATTAAATATATCAGTGTATATTGTTACGTTTTAAATTACTGATAGGCTATTTGCTGGTCACTAGAGACTAGACAAATGGTTCCATTCACCTTTAACATTAGTAAAACACTAATTTGTATTTCCAATTGTAATCAGATATTTTGATTGCATAAAACAACAGTCTGCTTTATTATTCCCATATGGACTACATTGTGCATACAGTTTGAAGTACTCTCGGGTTATAATGGTCATTCTACAGAGTGTATGAATATTTAATTGCAGAGTGAATACGAAACGGAGATGGCAAGTTATCATTTTAAAAAGTAATTGAAATTAATGAACGTAGAAAAATAAATTCATTCTCTATCGAAATCAGTCATACAGAAATATGATCAGCTGAAATTATAATGACTGTTTTCAATCTAGGATAAGCTTGGTAACTTCCTGTGCAGTTTTGGAGAGGAAATCTAATCCGACTCCCAACTTTGCCAAGTTGATATTAAACGCTTTGAACGAGATGTACCCAATGCGGAAGACGGCTTGCGAACTACTCAGAATGCATTAAACCAAGCATATAGTAGTATTGGCTTTGAACTTCATATTCCACAACATCTTTGCTGACTTGCACCAAATTCCAACGAAGCAGCTCTTCCAGCCCTGTTAATAATCAATCAATCAATCAATCAATCAATCAATCAATCAATCAATCAATCAATCAAGCAAGCAAGCAAGCAAGCAAGCAAGCAAGCAAGCATCTAGGTGGTAGATTACTTTTCAAGTGTTTACCTGATGTTTTCTTAAAGGATTTAAAAGGAGTTGGAAATTCATCAATAATCTCCATTTGTAAATTATTATAGTCCCCAATTCGTCTATCTCTAAACGAATATTCGGCCTGTTCGTCCTTTTGAATTCCACCTTTAATAGGTAACTTAATGTTCCTGGGTTGAACAGACCTGGAGGAGGTGATGGAGACACCGACGCAGAGTATTTAATTATACTATCAGCTATGTGGGAAAAACAAAGGAAGGAATTCATTGTAGCGGGTGATCTCAATTTACCGAAATTTAACCGGCAAAGTAATGCGAATGGCAGAATTACAGTATAGCGAATACCTTTCTTGATTTGACGGTCACTCTCTGTAATTTCTGACGTAGATGTTGAAATGCAGTGTAGTCTCATAAGTACAAGTGCTCAGTTCGGTTACCTATTCAAGAGAGCCTTCGACAATCATACCTCCGTATCGCAACTAAGCTACAATATTTTTTTTTTTTTACGGAAACGAGAGTAGGAATACTTAAAGAAGAAATTCAAAATGTCTGGAAAATTATCACCAGCACTGACTTCGAATAGTTCTTAGAGTGAAATGGTGGGACCGTCAGTGTATTGGAAGAGTAGGACCAGCACTTGCGGCTATGATGATGATAATGATGATGATGATTATTGATTTGGGAGGAAGGAAAATTGGGCAACCATCTTATATTAAAAATAACTATGTAGAAGGAAAACAGGAGAGGTCTCACACTTCAAAAAATTAAAGAATCGGCAAAACCAGGGAATGGACACGAAGGGCCAACAAATGGAAGACTCCCTAGTTCTCGAAAACCTAAAGCCTCCGAGGTCGGAAAAGAACAACTGTTGACCAAGGGAGATCGGATAGGAAAGATGAAAATTAGGAGCCTGACAGAAGTATGGGGAAGCAATGGCAGCCCTATCTAGGGGATCTGTGATCGTCTTCCACGCTCTCAAGATGAAAGCCCCTGGTTCCCCCTTCTGTCGTCTTTCACGACAGGTAGGGGATACCGAGGGTGCAGTCTATAAACCCCATTCACAGGGGCTGGGGCTATGATTACCAAACAATTTCAATGGCCCGGCCACGTCACCTGGATGTCCAATACACGTCTTCCAAAGCAGATGATATATTCTCGGCGATGAATCATGAGGGAGGACAACAGAATTGACACAAGGTATTTCTTAAGTCTAGTACGAAGAAGTGCCAAGCGACATCGGCATATGGCACCATGTATAGTCTGATCATGAAGGACCACAATGGTGAAGGCAAGTGTCTGATACAAGAGATCGTAGGAATAAGCGAGGAAGTTATGCAAAAATATGACCATTAAGTTCTACAGCAACAAAGAACTTTGGCAGATTTTATGTAGCAGCATTGCAGTGGAGCTTATGGTTCTAGAATTGTCTTACTCAGCCATCTAACAACCATCATCACTGACCTTGATGTACTCGTAAGTTGTCATCATATTTGCCAGCGAGCGAATGCCTATGATATTCTTGTTTAATGATATTAATGTACTACTACTACTACAACTATTACAACTGATGACTCAGCTTTGTTGTGATAATAGAATAGATAAGTGTTGCCATTTCTTGATGGATGCAGTATTTTTGTATCCGTCTCTTGGCACAGATAAGAACAAAGTGTAGCTTCCATAGAAGTCCCAGCCTCATCCATGGCTGTGACAATATGGAAGTTGCTGGAGTATGGGTGGTGCTGAGTAATGATATTTGGAGCACGACTAGTGTTGGTTATGAAAGGTGTTGCTCATAGGATCAGTCGTGCTGCAGTAGCACCTTCTGCTCCAGTGAGGAAAGCAATGGAAAACTACCTCACTCCTCATCCTGCCTAGTACGCCTTATTTGGGCTCTGCCATTGGGTTTTGCGGTTTCCCTATAACTGCATAGCCTTTGGCGACATTATTTGAGGATCCAACCAGCGTCTGGGCTGATGACCTGACAGACAGAAGTGGTTTCATATTCAAGATTGAGTGTGACTACAGGTGTAAATAATAATAATAATAATAATAATAATAATAATAATAATAATAATAATAATAATAATAATAATAATAATAATAATAATAATAATAATAATAATAATATTCTATATAAAAAAGGTGTACGGGGTCCGCTGTCTGTAATTTCGTTTGTTTTGCAAATTTTTCAGATATTTGTCCGTTTTAGGTCAACTCAGGACCGTATCAGTGGGTTTTATTTTTCGTGCCCGTTTGTCTGTTTGTTCCACCATCACGGAGAAACAGCTAGATAGATCTCAACCAAAGTTCATATTTGCAGTAAATCGTACAAATGATTTAAAAATTTCTCAATAGACGGGGGTTTATAGGAAAACCAGAACAGTTTTCTTTCATTTTATTTTATACTATTGATTTTCTCTAAAATACGTGGACTATATGTGAATTGTCCCTTCATTATAAATGACTTTTATTATGTACATAATTTCGCTTACTCTTCAAATGACTGCGAAAATTCCTACTATCTGCGGGTTTCATGCTCTGCATCGAGTGATCAACACACCGACAATGAAACTACAGGTTACCATGGCAACGTCTCAGACCGCTTGCCAGCAGGGAAATAACTTACTGCCATTTTCGTCATCATTCCTGTAAACTTGTGCTTATTCCTTCGGTACGGTAGAAAGCAAGAGAGACGTCAATCGCCTATTCTGGAGGATATTGGCGGAATACCGTTGGAGGTTACAATCGTCCTCGAATTGCGCTAAGGGGCATTGTTAATATTTGAACAGTACCGCGGGGTGTAGCCCATTATTTCACACCGTAAGTTGTTTTCTGGCATTTGCTGTAATTTTTACTGAATTTCTATTCTAATTATATTTTCCGCTGTAATTTCTTTGCCTCTGGCTTGCCTGTTCAGGCTTAAGTCATCATCTTATCTGTTTGCCTAAGAATCCCTGCAACTAAATTTCTCCTCAATTACCACCTCCTATATCCGTAACTCATACTATCACTATTTATCGAGGGGCATTTTATTTTCAAATACTTCCACTTGGTATTTATATATTTGTCCTATTCGACTATCCTGAGTTATAATCCCATTTTCTAGTAATTTCAACGCCCTAAACTGTATTACTTTCTTCCTTAACTATTCCGTATGCATGCGAGTGCTACTCCCTAATTCTGGACACTTTTCTTTGTGTAAAAATTTCGAGCTGTTCAAATGTATAACTTTTTGCCCCGTAAAATATCGAAATGCGGATGCGTTTTAATGACGGTGCAGACCTTCGTTTCGTGGTAGTTGGTGGCTAAACGGTAAGTCGTATTACAAAACAGATTGCACAATAACCGTTCAATTTGGAGAGATCTAAATCTTTGGTCCTATGACTTATTATCGTGTCTCGAAAGTTGATACGTTAGATAGCACAGCGTTTATCGATTACAATCAAATCTCTCCAGCTCAATTGTGAGTGGCATTAGGAAAGGGGGCCTGTTTTTATAATGAAATATCTCCATCTCTACTGCGAATTGCAGTTGCCAAATGAGCCTGCCGTTATAGTAGAAACTCCCGAACTCGATTGTGATTGGCAGTAGGAAATGTGGCCTGCCATTATCGACTAAACTTTCCCAATGCCTACCTTACATCGGAAACAACGTATGGTGTCCTCCTTGTTTTGTTTCTCGGAGAGCGCTAAGAGACGTGCAATTTAATACAATCTTACTCACTTCCTTTACAGTAATTTGCGGAGAAATCCGTATACTATGTAGAATACCGTAGCGAAGCACAGGCACATTTGCTAATATTAATAATAATAACCAAAAGCTATGAACAGCAGATTCTACAGGATGCCAAACACTATGAATCACACGTAACTCTAGATATGTTAGCAGTGACTAAAACAGATATTTATGATGAATGGCCACGGATCTGAAACTCTGTACTGTTTGAAACTTAGATGCTATAAGAGAATACTGTCAGAAGCATACGTTTCCATAATGTTAAAGCCATGGCTCGTGACGTGCTCACCTACTGTACGCATGGTTCCAGAAACAACCTTGGATTAAGTTAGTTCATCAGAAAACCTCGTTGCTGATAAGCTTGAGGAAGCTTTTAGTTGAATGAGTTTCCGGTTAGATAACATTGTGACGTTCCAGGAATATTCATACTTCGGACTTAAGATTACATAATATGAAGCATTTATTGTTTGAGCCTCTCAGTAGCCAATTCCTCGCACTTCGAACATCTATTTTCATAATTAATACCCAATATATGAAGTGGGATGTGATTTTAGAGGTTTATGGAGGATCAGTGAATCGAGAGATGGATGAAGACGTAGAATTTGTTAAAATTTATTTGAAATAGTATCAGATTATTAATGTTATTTGCTTTACGTCCCACTAACTACTTTTATGGTTTTTGGAGACGCCGATGTGCCGGTATTTAGTCCCGCAGGAGTTCTTTTACGTGCCAATAAATCTACCGACACGAGGATGACGTATTTGAGCACCTTCAAATACCACCGGTTTGAACTAGCATCGAACCTGCCAAGTTGAGGTTAGAAGGCAAGCGCTTCGACCGTCTGAGCCACTCAGCCCGGCTATCAAATTATTATTATTATTATGCTATTTGTTTAACGTCGCACTAACACATCGAAGGTTTTCGGCGACGGAAGGGTTGCAGATTGGGAAGGTAGCGGCCGTGGCCTTCATTAAGGTACAGTCAGGGCTGGTGTGAAAATGGGAAACCACGGAAAACCATCTTCAGGGCTACAGACAGTGGGGTTCGAACCCACTATCTCCCAAATGGAAGCTCACAGCTGCGCGACTCTAACCGCACGGCCACTTGCTCGGTTATTAAATTATTAATAGAGACGTACAGAAATTAACCTGTATAGGGTAATCTCAGAGGTGTGGTCCCAGGGGCTCGCAATTTGGTATGGGGCGTTAAAATAACATCCATGGTAGTCCCTGCCTGTCGTAAGAGGCGACTAAAAGGGGCCCCGCGGGCTCGTAACTTGGGAGCGGGGGTTGGCGATCACGGGGTCCTTAGCTTAGTCTTGGCATTACTTCCACTTACTTGTGCCAAGCTCCTTGCCTTCATCTATCCTATCCGACCTCGCTTGGTCAGCTCTTGTTCTTTTCCGACCCCGAGGGTGTTAGGTATCGAGGCCTAGGGAGTCTTTCGTTTTCACACCCTTCGTGACCCTTCGAACCCTTCCATTCTTCCTCTCTGATTCATGTTATATAGAGAATGGTTGCCTAATTGTACTTCCTCTTAAAACAATAATAATCAACACCACCACCATCTCAGAGGTGTGAACGTCTAACTGGTCAACGTCACACTAATATAAGTAGGTTGGCGGTGGCGCTATGAAAGTGGTGGCCGGGGTCTTGTCTAACACGTCGTCCCTGGTTTCTCACTTCACTGCCTTCTCGGTTCGGATACTGACGAATGCATATTAGAACCTTGAATTAGGACACATATCTGTGTAGAACACAGTAAAATTATGGAAAACTACTGCCTTTACAATCTTAATTTGGACAGAAATACTTATTCTAGGTGGACAAATATTATCATGGGCAATAAATGAACATTGTCGTTATTGATAAATATTGAATTTTCAGATTGCATTGTAATCGAAGTTAACTTTCAACGTACAGTAGTAGGTCGTGTTCAGTACATATAGTACCTTATGAAGAGATGTTAAGAACAGAACAAAAATGGCCAACCGGACACCACTGGTATTCGAACCCACAACCTCCTGATTTCGCGCCAGGTCAATATTCATTGACTTGGCCCACAACGGGCGACTTCCACGCACTTTACAGTGTAACGGCAGTATTCCCAGAGCTGCATCTTAGATCCTTTCCAACAGAACAAATATGACCTAGGCCACCGTAGCTTAGCAAATTGACTATCTCCATAGAGGTTTTAAAGATCTCTGGAGGAGGGGAATTGGAATGTTGGCTCTGATATTAATTTCAATCGTAGGCTGGTAAGTCTCAGGTACAATGACATTTCTTCGGAAATAAGGCCTCGTTTCCATATTTCCGGACTTGATCATTAAAGTTCGAACCATCAACCAGACAGATCCCTTATCGTTTTGATAGATATATGTCTGAGAAGAATACAGGTTATTAAAGACCCTTCCGTATTCATCCGAACCAGAGCAATGACCACGAAATGGTGGTGTGAACTTTATCTAGGCTATGAGAGTTATGATCACCTCATCACGACTTCGTCTTGGCTTTTGAAGGTGTCTGGTACCATTTAATGGCATGTCTTGCGTAGTGTGTCTCCGGGAGAAAGTCTGTTCTGAACTCTGCAGTATCACAATGAATAGGCTCTCGCATTGTGACTCATTGGTATTCATCTGGCTTTCTTTTCCTAGTCTTTGTTATCTTCAAATATACATTTTTCCCGTCCTTCCTTGGCGCCCACCCGCATGGAACGTGCGCTACTTACTGATTCACTCTTATGTCAAGATATTTTACTTGTTCTAAATTACTGTATCGTGGAAAAATCTCCTCTCGGCTAAAAATTTCACTGGTTATCCATACGAACATCATAACATTTGTAACATTTCTTCTCTCGCGTCAAACGGATCTAGAATAAGTAAAAAAAAATCCCCTCTTTTAGTGGTGTATAAGAAAATGGATATATTGTCACTGTTGTCATAGTTCATTATCATATCGCGACAAGACTCACTGGACCACGCGCAGTTACAGGACAACTGTGTTATATCGCTTCCACTCTCCATCAGTCGTTTGCAAGGTAAATGCGTCTCAGGCCTTTATGCAGTCCATCACTTCACCTTTACCTTGGTCGCCCCTGTGATCGTAAACACATGTTATTTATAAAAATAATAATGAGTTTATTTAAATATTTTCAAGCAATGTCTTCGAAGGATAATCTGCTTGGAGATATTAATTTCTACACAATATCAGCTTCCTCTGTTAAACAATTTTCGTGTATTAAGTATTGACTATGGTATATTTCTCGGCTGTCAAAATTTTTGCAGATATATCATTCATTACAGTTGTATACATATCTCTATATGAAATACAATAATATCTGTTTAAGAATTTAGTTATTAATTAACATGTCCTGCAAACATATTTATTATTATTTTTCCTTAAATATACGGTAGTATTTATTTATTTATTGCACACTACAGGACTTAGTGTCCCAATTACAGTGGCAACTACGATAGATAAGCTACAATTAACATGGTGAAACTTATATCTAAACTATATTCTACAATTTTATCTAATCTCCTATACTATTGATATAAAATATGAAAGTATTTTTCTAAAGACTAAAGAAACCTTAAATTAATGCGGTGGAACAACACACGACAAAGTAAAATGATAGAATAAATAAAGCAATACATTATATTGCATAATAATATAGAACTTGATGCAGTTCCCCTCATTAAAAATTAATTTTGAAAGTCACTATGGTTTCCTCTTTCAATGCAGGTAAAGGACTTATTATAAAACTTATTTTTTTGGGGGGGTGGGGTGGTTGGGCGGGGGACGGATGTTATTGTAACTGCATGCAAGTGAATTTATTTGTTCATTTATGGAAACTCGTGGCTTAACTTCATGCAGTCCTACATGAAGTGCAGCCGACAGCAGATTGCAATCTCTGCGTACTTTAGGTGTGCACGCTCTGCGCTGTCACTGCGTGGTCGCTGCTTGTTGAATAGCTACTTGCTTCTTGTGAGAACTCGACCTCACCATAATAATCATTGTAATATAATAAAACTGGTTGCTTCCGAGAGAATCCAACTCTTTTGAAGTGAGCACACTCAAACTTACAGATTGTGCAATATTATTCAATCGATATCTTCAACTCATTTTAATTCGTATATCATTCATAGCCCCGTAGATTTTGACAATGTATATTTATTCAAATTCTGATATTAAAAGCACATTGATGGGGGTAGGAGTCGCGGTCGAAAGAAACACTCTTGGGTGAGGAACTTATGAGATTGGACAGGACTGGATTCCAGTAGACTGATGAGGATAGGCGAACATCGTACAGCCTTCGCTGTGAAGAAGAATAATTCAGATGTAATTTTCGACTGTGGAATAAGAATAAGGTTAACATTTCAAGGCCGAGCTCGATAGCTGCAGTCGCTTAAGTGCGGCCAGTATCCAGTATTCGGGAGATAGTAAGTTCGAACCCCACTGTCGGCAGCCCTGAAGATGGTTTTCCGTGGTTTCCCATTTTCACACCAGGCAAATGCTGGGGATGTACCTTAATTAAGGCCACGGCCGCTTCCTTCCCACTCCTAGACCTTTCCTGTCCTATCGTCGCCATAAGACCTATCTGTGTCGGTGCGACGTAAAGCAACTAGCAAAAAAAAAAAAAATAAAGAACTATTTCAGAAATACTCTGGTCAATCTACATGATTTTATGTCACTAAATAGTCTACATTCTTCCTATTATCGTTTTTCTTACACAGTTCAGACTCAAAAATTCGGGGTTGCTATTTCTAACGAGTCCCTTCCATAGTTGTCTGTACTGGGCTACTTCAGTATTCATATTCTTGTCCATCAGTTCTTCTAGCACTAGGTCCATCCACTTCTTCTTTGGCCACACACATTTCCTATTCCCTTCAACTTGCTGACATGGTCATTGTTCCCCTTCATTCTATGACAAAACCACCTTAGCCTTGCCTCCAATGTTGGTAGTTTCGGAGGTGACACCGCACATCCTCATCTCTGCTACTTCTAACCTGCTGATATCGTTCTTCCTTACAGACACCGTTTCATTGGCATAGCCGGTCTCACGGTTGTCCTGTAATTGTCTCCTTTAAGTTTTATTGGCACCTTCCTACCGCGGAGTTCTCCTGAATTCTCTCTACAGTTCCTCCATCCTTTTCCTTTTCGGGTTCCATAAGGAACATACACTGCAACATCTCCATCCTTTAGTATAAGAGACTTAATTGCATCACCTTGCAGTTACAAAGCTTGCACATATCGTTTGTCTGATATACAGCGTAGATACTCGGTTTTGCGATACAGACCACCTCTTGCAGTCGGACATTGATCACCCTTTCCTCTTTCTTTATTGTTTGTGTTGTAATTTTTATTTTCCTGTAATTCTTGCAATCCTCCGCATCCCATTTGCCGTTGAATACAGGAATATTTATTGTGCCCCTCCAAGCGTCAGGTATTTATTCTTGTTGGTAAATTTCCATGAAGAGATCCTACAGCAGATCAATTCCTTCTTTTCATAGCGTTTTCCATAACTCCAGAAAAATCTCATCAAGACCCACTTAATTTCCATTCCTCACCATATTTACAGACTTCTCCTCTTCCTATTTTCTGATATTATTTGTAAGATCCTCATTTGGCCTTCCACCTTCACTATATATTACTTCGCTCATTTAGGTCTTCCAAACTACTCCTTTCATATCATACTTACATCTTTAAGTAATACGCGCCCTTCTAAGTTTGAGACTTTTATTTCTCACACGAGATATGCCTTTAGTTGCTTATTGCTATACTTCGCTATCTCATAGATGTTCTTTCTCCCTTCATTTCATAGTTCATTGCAAAATTCATGATAAGCAGCAGTTCTTGCTTGTGAAACTACTATTTTAACTTCATCCTTTCTATTACGGTCTCTGTCATTTCCTTTCTATGACTCATCCCGTCTTCTTTTCGCCATCTCTTAACCTTCATTCCCCCCCTGTACGTTTTCATTACACCACTATCCCTCCTTCTGGTGTCGTATCTTTCCACCGGTCTCTCCCAGCACCTGCTCTGCACAGTTCATAATGCCGTTTGCGTTGAGCGTCCAACATTTTTGTGCATTGTCTGCGCGGTTTGCTACTTTATGCAAAGCCACTTCTTTGAAATGATATTTTACTTCGTCTTCTTTTTAAACGGAACCATGTGATCTTCTTTGGTTCTTGGTTTGGAGAATTTCTTCTCAATTTGAACTTGATATTCACGCACAACATTCGACGCTGCTGTGCTACATGATCCGTAGGGTTGACCCTGCAGTTCACGATATACGTTTTCACTAAGATCTAGTCGATCAGCGAACAATTGTTTTCACTTCTAAAACTTATCATATGTTATTGTCTCTTACCGGAAAAAGTGTTTACGATAACCAGATCGAATACCATTGCAAAATCGATAATCCTCTCTCTTTCTCTGTTTCGGTTTCCAACACCATGACCAACACAAACTTTTATGGCCTTTTCTCTGAGGCTATTGCCATCCGGATTTTTTGGGTACATAATCTTGTTTTGACACATTTTTATGATTGTTTGAGATTTTAAAAAATCAAGTTCACCTTTTGCAATTTTTTTGTAAGATTTTCCGTGGAAATCTTGCGTGCAAATTGTTCTCCCATCAATGACTGGTACAAGGACTATTGTTTCCACTTACTGCATGTGGCCATTCAAGTCACCGCCAATATAATTACTTCCTCACAGCTCTCCAACTTCTTCGTTTCTACATCCACCGCTTTCCATAAAAGATCCTTCACCTCACTCGTGGGCTCTATTTACTTAAAACCACTAGCTGTTGTTCTCCAATACACAGCTTCCCACGAACGATCCTAGCACTTTTTTGCCGACCTCCAGTACATTATTGTCAACTTACTGGATACCACAATCCTAACTCCATTTCTCTCTTCTCGATTTGCTCGACTATACAGAATTTTTTAGCCATCTCTCTCCTCTTTGGCCTTTTTCATTCTCCACCATGTCTCCTGCGCACACACAATGTCCAACTTCCTCATTATCATCATATCGACCATTTTATTTCCCCTTCCTCTCATACTTTATATATTCAGAGTGCCGATTTTCACTTTTCTAGCCCTAAACTGGACTCGCTTCCTTAGCCTCAGTTGTCACTGCTGCGGTAGCCCTTACCCATTCATCACAATTGTGAGGCCATGTTGTTGCGAGTTGCTTAACAGGTACGCTCTAGCCCTCATTTCCATATTGTATTCCACACTCTATCCTATTGAGACTCATTAGTAGAAATGGCAATAGTTTTTTATGGCCTGATGCCCTTCCTAATAGCAACCCTCCTCCTTTATCCGGGCTTAGGACCGGCAACAGCGACTACTGAGCTACTCATTCTACCAAGTAGTTGATATAAGCGAGGTTAGCAAGTAGTCTGCATAATATTCTGTGTGATAAAAAACAACACACATTCAATTTACTGTATTTACGGTTAGCTGAAGTATGTTCTTCGGAAGTTAAAAAAAAATATTATACAATAATTTAACGACTGTTCCTGTGAGCGCTATTACTGTTCTTTTCAATTCGCCATAGAAGTTCCACATGCAAATTAAAAATTGTATCTCCCATCAGCGACTGGTACAAAGACTAGTAAAGTATATAGCTGTCGAATTTCTCACTTTGAATTTGTCTTATTCTCACGCGACGGACAAGAATAGTATGGCAATGTAGACAATATATACAAAGAAACAGTTTCCTCGTAAAGTACACAAGGACATCACAAGTAAGGCAAGATATGTGACAGTGTGAATCGTCATTTGCCAACCGACTGACCGTCATGGTAATGTGTTGTGAGAAGCATATCACTAAGGCATTGAATAAAATGAGTGAGTGAATTATTCTCAATATAATTTCGAATTTCCATGAAATCAAGCTTTGCAAATTTACAGAAGACATACTATGATATTTCATTCCCATTTATGGATGTCACTTTATGGTCTAATATAGATTATACAGATGTAATTGAAATAAGATATGTCGTTTGAACTGATGGTGGAAGACGGCATTATAAGCGAACATTTTCAAAATCTTCAAAGTCACAAAACTAGGAGCAATGTTTTTGAGAAGTTACAGCTGTGATTTGCCCAGGTCGCCCACCCCTCCAAGGCTGTGTAATATACAGATCAATGTGCCTCGAAGTCAGTGCACTGTGACCTGTAGACGATCTCGAAGTACAGGCAAATGGCTTTGTCAAATCATGAAATGTGTGATATGACTTTGATTTGTGGTGAGGGGGAAAACATAATAGAACAAGGGTGGGGCGAATATATCTGGAACGTTTTCCCAACCGAAGAATTTCAGGTGATCGTGTTTTTGTCACTGTTCTTCGGAGACTTCCACACCGGGGCTTATTATCGAAGTCTTTTCGTCATTTAAAAAATCAATCAATCAATCAATCAATCAATCAATCAATCAATCAATCAATCAATCAATCAATCAATCAATCAATCAATCAATCAATCAATCAATCAATCAATCAATCAATCAATCAATCAATCAATCAATCAATCAATCAATCAATCAATCAATCAA
Source organism: Anabrus simplex (assembly GCF_040414725.1). Lineage (NCBI taxonomy): Eukaryota > Metazoa > Arthropoda > Insecta > Orthoptera > Tettigoniidae > Anabrus > Anabrus simplex. The sequence continues at coordinate 320,001,987 of NC_090270.1, forward strand.
TCAATCAATCAATCAATCAATCAATCAATCAATCAATCAATCAATCAATCAATCAATCAATCAATCAATCAATCAATCAATCAATCAATCAATCAATCAATCAATCAATCAATCAATCAATCAATCAATCAATCAATCCCACACTTACTTGATAGGCTACACACCGGCCCAAATATCCTAATTCTTAATGAGATATTGAATCAACGACAGCAATTTTTTACGTATGGATCTTAAAAGTAGAGTACCGTTATCCTATTATCAACTATATCCCCTCCTCACTCCTGCCAATAGGCAAAGTCAAGATTGGATTACGCAACAACTTCTTATCAGAGATCATACATCACCCCAATCCCCGCCAACTACAGCAGACTTAGTTTATCACTTCTCCCTGAAACGTTACTGAAAACGTAAAAGCATTGACTTTTTAGTATTCAATTATTTTTAACTCCAAAGGTAGCTGACAATTTCTTACATCACCTATTAGAATATAGTTGCGAAATGAAAGAGTCGCAATACTTGAGGTCATGAGCGCGTGCAGAACCGAGAGCAACTCACTTCTAATAGTTCGTGTTGTAAACATTAGATGGCGATATGAGGAGTCAAGGCGCAAGCAAAGCCACAGCAACGTACCTGGCTGAGTATATTACGCGATACAATCGTACAGTTTGTCGTCCATTGTTTATGCTGTATTCCTAAACAAGCTTTTATGTCGCCCTGCAGTATTTCTGTGAGTACAGGTAGTAGTTAAAAGGGTATTAAGTTATCACATGTCAAAATAATTAATTTTGTTTCCTACGCATAACCTAAAGTGAATATAATCAAACGATTTAGCTAGCACAAGGAGTTTGTATACAAAATAACTTATTTTGTTTCCTCACCAAAATTTAATTCACTGAATAGAACGAGGCGTTAGGCACAATAAAACTGTTCAAACCTTATATCTGTTTAGATACGCGCCCTTCACTAGTTGTACCTAGTAAAACAGTAAATTCGTGTCCTCATCCCGAGATGGTGCAGCTAATTCAGGCAAACCCCGAATGGAGGTGAGCTACATGCACGTATTTAATCACATACCAGCCTTACTGTCTGTATAAAATGTCTGACAGTACCGGAAATCGAAACCGGGTCCCCGAGCTTGGCAGCTAATACCACTAACGGTTACACCACGGAGGTGGACTAGTTGTAACTGAGAACCATTGAAGTAGCTGCTGGGCTGTATTTTCCATCACAGCGCATGCGCTGGAGCGCTGCTCATTGAGCCGAATTAGGCCTGCTTTTGTATTAGATGGACGTACCTTACTTCCATGACACTGTCTTGATATATGGTTTGAAACCGAGGGTTAACTTAAATAGTAATGACATGATGCAGCTTCGGAAACGCATCATCCCACTTTACTCTTATTCTAATGGTTTTCACAATAATACAACACGAGTAACAAGGGGAAATTTCAGTTGTCTGATGCAAAAACTCTTACAAATATTACTTATTTTTTGGTTTATAGCGTAAACTGTGTTCCAATAGCCAGCTTTTTAATTTTTCAGGAAATCAAATATCAAAACGCCCATGGGGTCCCAAATACTATTTTCAAGGACCTTCCCAGTTGACAAGGGCCTTTTGGCCTTTACCAACACAGATTCCCCCTCTTCTGCTACCAAATGCTATCTTTTCTTGAAATGAGGTGTATAGTGACGGAGCCAAGTTTCCACGCAGGTGACGATAGGGCGCATGAAATCCTCTCCTTATTCCTTGAAGCGAGTCAGGATTTCCCTGAAAATTTTCAGACGAGCCTGTTTTGTTGCTCAGTAAAAAGAAGACGATTTTGATTATATAGCTGTCAGCTTGCATTCGGCTGATAGCGGGTTCGAACCATTCTAACACCAGGAAAATGCTGGGACTGTATCATAACTAAGGCCACGGTCGTTTCCTTCTCGTTCCTTGCCCTTTTCTATCCCATCGGCACCATAAGACCTTTATACGCCCGTGTGACGTAAAGCAAATTGTGAAAAAAAAGAGGCATAAGAGTCCATAATGTATATGTGCGAAGGGCGTAGGCCTACTATATTGTTTTACACTTTTTACCCAAATAAAGTACATTACACTTCAGTTGTTACGTCCACCTTCTCAACATAATCTCCTCGTAACTGTATGCACTTTCGCCATCGATGTGTCAGTCTCTCCAGACCTTCCTGAAACCATTCTATCGCAGTGCTGTGTGCCCACGCCTTGACAGCTATGTCCAGTTCTGCAAAATCTGTAAAACTGCGACCACGCAGAGGACTCTTCATGTTCCTGAAAAGGTGATAATCACATTTCTTTGGCATCCATTGCATCGATTGTTGTTTCGTTTGTGGTTCATGGTGATGGAGCCATGTCTCATCACCAGCCACAAGCCTAGCCGGCTGGATCTTGATCATGGAGTTGCACATGTCCACACGCCTCTGCTTTCCGTCTGCAGACAAGAGTCTAGGCACCCACGTGGATGACACCTTCCCCAACTGCAAGTGGCCGTGCACGATCCGCTGTAGGGTGTTTCGGCTAAATCCCGTCGCCGCCATTTCCGTAAATGTGATGCATTTGTTTTCCTGAATGGCCTGCTCGACCCGGATAATGTTGACTGGTTCCCTTGTTCACCATTATGCGCCCTGTTTTCCAACATTCCAGCCAGCTGTAAACTTCTTCCGTGACAGCGCATGTTCTCCACAGGATGCCACCAAGCGCCGATGAATTTCTGCACTGGTCACGCCTACTTTCTATAGGAACCAAGTCGTATAGCGCTGTCCCTGACGGTTGCTTTCCATGTTGTCTGCTCCTATGGTTGTTATGAAATGCTGTGGCGAGTGCATTCGTCGGCACCTGTGCGTGTGCTGCTACTAGAGGGTAGAACAAGACACTAGTTACACGCGACCACCTTCAAAAGTAATACATGAAACATGCCAGGACGTAAAAAAAAAGTGTAAAACGATATAGTACGCCCTTCGTACGTAGCCCATGTACACTGCCTGTTCAAAAGTATTCGGACATCTATATGAAATTGCACATAGACTTTACCCGTGTCACATTTCCTATCATTGGTCATTAATATGGGGTAGGTTTACCCTTCACCTTTATAACGACTTTAACTCTCCGGGGGGACACTTTCAATGAGTTTTCTGAACATCTGTCCAAGAATGGCAGCCTATTATTCCTCAAGAGCCGAAACCAGAGGATGTAGTGATGTTGGAGGCTGGGGTCGGAAGCGAAGTCGACGTTCTATCTTATCACAGCGGTGTTCCATTGGGTTCAGGTCGGATCTATGGGCAGGCCAGTCCATTTCAGCAACGTTATTGTCAACAAACCGTTGCCATGTAGATGCAGCTTTATGATTGTATGCATTGTCATGCTGATACAGTATTCGTCTCTGAACTGGTTTTCTACTGTACGCAGAACATAATGGTTTAATCCTGACAGTAACGCGTCTATAAATATCGCTTTAGCTACACCACATGTCTCGAAGGCGTGCCACTCAAAGCCTGTTATTTAAAGTTACATTTCGGTAGGCGTTATTGCAAGTTTTATTGAATTCGATCATTTTAATTTACAAGGAAATGGAACGATTGAAAAAGTAAAAGAATTGTTTCAGCTAGCATATCAATATTACTATTTGATATTGAAGAATTAAAAATCGTTCGTTGTAAGAAGTGACTACAATAAAAAGTCTGAATTTGATATAGGGAAACGAGGAAAAACGCGCTAGATGGCGTTCATTCGCACGACACGTCAGAATGTCGTATGGTGTAATTGTTAGGGTTAAAATGTGTATTTATAGTTTTCTTAGGCGTAAAAAGGGGATCACACCCAAACCACGAGAAACATCCCTATGCAATAACACCACCTCTTCCGTATTTCACTGTTGGCACTATAGATGATTGAAGGTAAAGTTCTCCAGGCATTCGCCAAACCCAAACCCTTATATCAGATAGCCTGATTCATCACTTCAAATCACTCTTTTGCAGTCTTCCGCTATCCAGTGGTGTCGCTCTTTACACCACCTCAAACGTCGCTTAGAATTGACTACAGAAATATTTGGCTTATGAGCAGAGAATTAGGGTAGTTGAAGCTTTATCTGACCCTGTAATAATTAAGAGGGGAATTCCTCAAGGCAGTATTATCGGACCTTTATGTTTTCTTATATACATAAATGATATGAGTAAAGGAGTGGAATTGGAGGTAAGGCTTTTTGCGGATGATGTTATTCTCTATAGAGTGATAAATAAGTTACAAGATTGTGAGCAACTGCAACGTGACTTCGAATATATTGTGAGATGGACAGCAGGCAATGGTATGTTGATAAACGGGGTTAAAAGTCAGGCTGTGAGTTTCACAAATAGGAAAAGTCCTCTCAGTTTTAATTACTGCGTTGATGGGGTGAAAGTTCCTTTTGGGGATCATTGTAAGTATCTAGGTGTTAATATAAGGAAATATCTTCATTGGGTTAATCACATAAATGGGATTGTAAATAAAGGGTACTGATCTCTGCACATGGTTATGAGGGTGTTTAGGGGTTGTAGTAAGGATGTAAAGGAGAGTGCATATAAGTCTCCGGTAAGACCCCAACTAGAGTATGGTTCCAGTGTATGGGACCCTCACCAGGATTACCTGATTCAAGAACTGGAAAAAATCCAAAGAAAAGCAGCTCGATTTGTACTGGGTGATTTCCGACAAAAGTGGTATGTTCCGAGCTGTCAGCGGAGAGATGGCGTGGAATGACATTAGTAGACGAATAAGTTTGAATGGCGTTTATAAAAGTAGGAAAGATCACAATATGAAGATAAAGTTGGAATTCAAGAGGAAAAACTGGGGCAAATATTCATTTATAAGAAGGGGAGTTAGGGATTGGAATAACTTACCAAGGGAGATGTTCAATAAATTCCCAATTTCTTTGAAATCAATTAGGAAAAGGCTAGGAAAACAACAGATAGGGAATCTGCCACCTGGACGACTGCCCTAAATGCAGATCAGTATTGGTTGATTGATTGATTGATTGTACCCCAATCCTTTAACTTCCGACGCACAGTCATAGCGCAGGCTGGATGCTGCTAGTACAATGGAACTCATGAGCGATTCCTTCCGCTGAATTTTTGCGACTTTTTTACAAGCACCCTCCGCAATGCTCAACGGTCACTGTCCGTCATTAAATAATGTCTACCAGGTCTTGGTTAAGCTGCGGTTGTTCCTTCGCGTTTTCACTTTACAATCACATCACCAACAGTCGACTTGGGCAGATTTAGAAGGTTCAAAATGTCCCTGTTGGATTTTGTACTCAGTGATTCAATGACTAGTCCACGTTCGAAGCTCTTCTGACCGACCCATTCTGATGTTACTGCTTCTCTACTGACAAAATTCGCCCGCCTTCTTTTATACTGGCGGTTTCGCCTCTCGCGACATCTAGGGTTCAATTCAGCTTTACATTCGGGAATGTAACTGTTTCATTTACGGATTTCGGAGTTGTCGTGGTGTCACAAGTTAGTCCCACTGGAGTTCTTTTACGTGCGAGTAAATTCGAAGGACAGAGCTCTAACATCTTAGCACTCATTAAAATGACTTCATTTATTTAATTCAGGGAGAGTTTAACACAGTAGGTTTTCCTGTAGTATAGTAAGTCAAATTAAAGATTCATTGCTGGCAAACTAAAGTTTAGGACAGATGGAATAAGGAAACTTCAAAGTATGTTCTCGAAACTCCTCGAGACGATCAAGGCAGAAAACAATCTCTAATAACCCCGAGCGTTCTTGCGATGAAGTCCCTGGTAGAACAAGAAGAGGTGGGAGTTGAATGAGCGAGTGAAACTCGCATTAGTCTGACGGAAACAATGGTGACGCCGATAAATAACGGGGGAGGCCGCACATGCAAATGACCGCTCTTAGGAGTGGTCGAAGGTATTAGCCTCCTACCGTGAGGGTCTATTAGTGCTATATGATTAAAACATAACTCTCACTATTATACAACGAAGCTCATAAATCATGCAGCAAGTGCGTTTGGCGTTCAAATCATAAGGTCTCACGGACTACAGTGCTACTTCCCCCGTTCTGTATATTGGATTAATCACAATGAGGAGTAACGTTATTCATTTCAGGACTCAGTAAATACTTTGATTATTTTCAGTGACGCCGAAGTACTGGAATTTTGTCACAGGATATCATTTTCCTAGCTGTACACTCAGGGATAGACGGTCATCCTTAGCTGCTTGCTTACTGCTGAGAATTTTTAAATCGAACGCTCCCTCATACTTAGCCAAGTCCGTTGTTCATATGAGTCAATTGCATGATTGGGACAATAGGTTTATAGCTAACACCCTTCAGGTTCCACAGCGTCGTACGATAATGGAATGGAATGGCGTATGGCTTTTAGTGCCGGGAGTGTCCGAGGACATGTTCGGCTCGCCAGATGCAGGTCTTTTTATTTGACTCCCGTAGGCGACCTGGGCGTCGTGATGGGAATGAAATGATGGTAAAGACAACACATACACCCAGCCCCCGTGCCAGCGTAATTAACCAATGATGGTTAAAACTCGCGACCCTGCCGGGAATCGAACCCGGGACCCCTGTAACCAAAGGCCAGCACGCTAACCAGATAACCATGGAGCCGGACATCGTACGGTAAAGTGCAGTAAGTCATTTGTCACTGCCTCTCAATTATACAATTACCTTTTATAAAACTCTATGAAATACAGTATCGAAATTCAGAAAAAAATCTCTGAAATACCGCCATCTTTCCACATATTACAGGACTACCTTGCCGAGGCTGTAAAGGCGTGCTTGGTTCATCCGGAAGACCGTGGGTTCGATTCCCTGTCAGGGAGTCGAAAATTTAAGAAACGAGATATTCACTTTTCTGAGGTGCGTATGGTCCCGAGGTTCATTCAGCCTGCACCAAAAATAAGTACCACGTTAATTCCTGGGGATAAAGTTGGCCGGACGAAGAGCTTACCACTCTAACCTACGGATAGTGGAAGCGTTTACATTCCACCCCTCCAAGGGCCTTCGTAGCCTGCGCAGATGTGAATTTACTTTTCCCCCCACTTATTAAGCCATGTAAGTGAATTTTCACTAAATTAATTAAATATTACGAAATATCATGATCCCTTAGACACATTTTTTAAGTTTTAACCTTAATTCATCGTCGACATTAAAATGTATCTTAGGTTTGTCTTAAGTCTTCGCTTCCTTGATAGTACAGTCTACAGTCTATGCTTCTGAAATGGTAAAAGTAATATTGTAATCTCCTAGATGTGTAGCTTTTAATCTTTATGTATCCCCAGTATTAAAATGTATCTTACGCTCTTTTATATTGTTATTAGATTTTGTATATTAATTGATGCATTTAAGTTACAGTTAGTTAGTTACAGCCAAAGGGACCTCTAGCCCTACTTGTAATGAACGTTAAATACAAATTTTCTACATTTTCTAATTAAGGTCAGAAGCCTGTAATATTTGAGCGCCGTCGTATATCATCATCCTGAGCCGGAATCTGAATGTGCTTACCATACACATAATTTTTGCAACGTATTTGCTGCCTTGACATAAATCGCAGAGGTTATATTACATTGTATTTACCCACATTATTTGAATATAAATGATAGCACCGCAAGGGAAAATCGTATCTTATTACACGACAGTATATTAAGAATTCAGTAATAATAATAATAATAATAATAATAATAATAATAATAATAATAATAATAATAATAATAATAATAATAAAGCGAAAATCGTAAAATTCAAACAATTCCGAAAGCACTTAATTATAATTAATTGTAGGTAATAAACATAAAGACTGTCCTCTTCCTTGAGATATTTATCTTGCAATCTCTTCATACGCTGCTGTTTTGTTTATTTTTATGGTTGTACTCTACGAAGTTCGCCGAATACGGAAGATCATTCGGGGTCTCTGGGGTACAATGTTTGAAGGGTAAGCCATGTCTCCACCAACGATCATACTCAATTGGAAAGCCGGCATTTCTAGTTATAGCATGTCTGTCGTTCTGGAGGCCACTGATAGTGTGTGGACATGGAAGGGCCTTTTCAGGAATCCAAATACACAGAAGTCCGTGGGTGACCCATCGGGTGCCTTCAGCAGAATGTCAGCAAAAGGACTGCACGGATTCCAGTTTCCATCTCTATTCTCTCTAATATTAATTATAGGCTATTTGCTTTACGTCCCACTAACTACCTCTACGGTTTTCGGAGACGCCGAGGTGCCGGAATGTCGTACCGCAGGAGTTATTTTACGTGCCAGTAAATATACCGACACGAGGCTGACGTATTTGAGCACCTTCAAATACCACCGGACTGAACCAGGATCGAACCTGCCAAGTTGGGATCAGAAGGTCAGCGTCTTAACCATCTGAGCCACTCAGCTTGGCCCATTCTCTCTAAGAACAGACAAGTCGAATGAGATGTGTGGTGTAAGCTTTACGTTGATGAACTTATAATACCTGATTTTTCGCCCTCCCATACAGTGCTGGGATATCTGTGTGTTGTAAATCGGTGTTAAACCCTCTTGCTGATAGTGTGTAGAGTTCACCTTCACATTAATAGCGACACGGCGAATGGTTAATTTGCCATTGTAGCAGTATCCAGCGATATTATGAAACCTCTCCTGGCATTTATACAATGTTTGATTCTTTTTTGTTTCTAGAGAGGTAGTAAGTTGGAAAATAATTATATCGGCAGGACTGACCACAAATATAAAATTAGAATTAATTTTAGCAGAATATATTGGGGTAAATTTCCATTCATTGGGAAGGGTGTGAAGGAGTGGAACAGTTTACCAGGGGTAGTGTTTGATCCTTTTCAAAAATCTGTACAGATATTCAAGAAGAGAATAAACAGCAACGAAGAAAATAAATGAAATGTTAGAGGGCATTCGACCAGTGCAGGTTAATGCAAATAAAAAATGTGTGTGAATAAATTAATTCCAACCCCAGGGGATTGCCTGTAGGGGTGAAGTACAGTGGGGACTTCGAGGGCCCTGGGACCGCTACGGTAGCTGTGAAGGCCCTTCAGGAAGTCTGAAAAGTGGGGGCAAAAGAGGCTCTGGTTAAAACGCAGCAGGTCGTTATGCTACTTAGGTTCCAGAATGGGTAAAAAGAAAAAGTAAATAAATGCAATATAAATTTTAATCTCATACCAGTTGTATAGCATAATTTGAAGTAATTCCACATACTGTATATCAGTTGACTATATTTGTAAGTCCGGTCTAGAAAGCCAGGATTAACGGCCGAGAGGATTCGTCGTGCTGACCACACGACACCTCGTAATCTGCAGGCTTCCGGGCTGAGCAGCGGTCGCTTGGTAGGCCAAGGCCCTTCAAGGGCTGTAGTGCCATGGGGTTTGGTTTGGTTTGGTTATATTTGTAAGTAGTACAGGAGATATTATAAGTAGAATTTTTTAAACAATATAAATTTATTAAGGATGAGCTGTGTGTTTAATAGAAAAATTGTTAGCGTAAATTGTATAATATTGTATTACAGGAAAATTTCTCTTGTTAATTTAATATTTAGTGCTTGACAATCATGTATTTTAGTGTACCATTTGCCACCGAGGTAGACACCTCATTTGCAAATAAAGAGATCTTGATTTGATTTGATTTGAAGTCGAGCGGGTTTTGTTACAGTCACTAAGGTACACATATCCTTTGTGTAATGTCACCACACGTTTCCATCCGTCTCCTGCTAGATAGCCCTCATTCTTGCACAGAAGCACGAGTTAGATAAAAAGAGAGTGGAAATATTCGGGAAGTGATGACCCTTAGGCTTCACAAAAAGAAGTAACTTTATATTACATTTGACGTACCGTAATGTCTTGGTTCTAGATTTCTCTCTATCTGTCGTCATCTAGAGACCTATAATTGGAAACACTGATTCAGTCGAAAAACAATTGTTACACTCGGCAGCAGAGTGAACGCATATGACAATGAATAACGCTGTACACTATATTTTCACCAGTAACCAAATTGTGTCCAGAATTTGATAAGTTTGATAAATTCTATTTGAATTAATGTAAAATTTGTGCATCTACTTTAACTTGCGTAATTTGTTTTTGTCGGTTGAATAGACTCGACGCTCCATTTAAAAGTGTAATGTCATACAGCATTTGAAATGTTTGCTGACCAAATATACACCAGGTCACGTTTCAGTTCGTTTTCCAGGTCACCTGTGAGTAAATAAAGTTGACAAACACTCCAGTACAAAAACCTTTCAACATCACCTCAGCGTTGCATACAACAGTGCATTAATTTTCCGGCATGCGTTAGGTGTTGGATGCATTCTGCAGTAGTAGTTTGAAAAAAAAAATTCAATCCAACACTGAATTGGAATATCTACTGTAGTAAAGAAGATTACAAAATACTTTGTGGTGGAGAGCGTAAAGTAGCGAATTTAGTACCTTTTTAATTTTTTTTTGCTATTTGCTTTACGTCGCACCGACACAGATATGTCTTATGGCGACGATGGGATAGGAAAGGCCTAGGAAGTGGAAGGAAGCGGCCGTGGCCTTAATTAAGGTACAGCCCCGGCATTTGCCTGGTGTGAAAATGGGAAACCACGGAAAACCATCTTCAGGGCTGCCGACAGTGGGGCTCGAACCCACTATCTCCCAATTACTGGATACTGGCCGCACTCAAGCGACTGCAGCTATCGAGCTCGGTGAATTTAGTACCAGCAGGTTGTATGTGCAGTAGAAACAGATCGTAATTAATGGAAGTGTGGTCGTCACCATGTATGTAACAATACTGGATCCGTGAAGTTCATTTTGAATTAAAATATTTAAGCCCAATTACGTATGCGGCAGGTACGACCCTAAATCGCTGATACTAACATGTTTGTTTATATCATTCACTTCCCCCTCATTCTCTAGGCCTGACGGTACAGTTTCGAAAGATAAACCTAACCTAACTGTCTCACCATTACGTGATTTGTGGCAACATCCATACCAGATTGTTAACAGAACACCACACGGATCGAATGAAACAATCTACGATGCATCTATCCGCTGACGTCCATAGACACCTGACTATCGACAATGAGCATCTATATATCAAAAACACTAGGCTGATTTTTGTAAGATCGATTTTGAGAGAACGGCTGCACCGATTGAGATCGTAAAGCATGCTGATCAAAGCTCGTGGCCTGTACATTTGCAGTGTGTCTTTAAAAGCATAAAAAATTCTTGGCATATATTTTTAAATTCTTAATGAAAATGTAGCATTCCCATTGGTCAGTGCGTTCACCAGTTCTTGAAGACCTCCTGAACATTGAGAGCACTGAGCAGGCGGCACGATAGGGGAGGTGGAACGGCGTAGGCATGCATGCACAGTCAGACGTCTTACTTGTCAGCTGTATTTCGTGGACAGGATTAGTCACTGTTTCTCTGCACAACGGTTGAACAGTGCACATTACATTCAAAATTCCTCTAAATTTAAATGAGAATTCGTTGCCTTAATTAAAATTAAATTCCAAAGCAGCTGAAGATATTCGATAAGCACAGGTCGATATAGGAAAGAGCTCCAATGGCAATAATTCATTCATTAATGCGTGTGAATCATCTTCTAAAATATATCATAGGTAACGACATTTCACTCCTTCTGGTGCGAAAATTATTGTTCTTGAGGTAGATTTCAATACGGTTTTGCCTGTTTTGTCACGTGCCTATTGTCAAAGTTATTTAGTTATGGTTGTATGAAATAGTCTCCTCATACTGACCTTTCTTCAAAACACGCGGCTTAAAAAAAATATGCGCGAAAAGCCACATAAAAATGAAATTCGCTGATTTTCTGCACGAAACTGGTAACGGTGGCTACCGCTCTGTAGATGGCGATGTATCAAGTGTTGTTGACCTACAAGATATGATGATGTCGTGATTGAAATTTATATCAAAATGTTCACTTCTCCGAGAGACGATTATTTTCTAGAAAGTTGCCACTCTTAATTGGGTTGAAAGTTAGGCTTACAGCCGGTAGTTCTAAACCATACACTAGCGGATTTATACTGAAGTTGAAAGTTATCTACTTCATTATCCAGCATAATTCTTGAATTCCTTGGAATTAATACTTTGCCTTGACATATTCTTATTCTAAAAGTTGGAGCCATATTTATATTTCTTAGAAACCGGAACGGTTCTCCCTAAATGGATCCAGATTATGACCTAATTCTAAGAAGCATGTACGAAAATTCTTTTGGATTTGGAAATAATAAGTGGAGATAAAGCTGTACACAGAGCTCTACTCCCTCGTACTGATTTAACAACATTCGATAAAACACTTCCATTTTTTTCTTTTAAGAGGCATACATTTCCAGTTCTCTTGGCATTTTGTATCATAATCATTAAATACCAAGGTACGCGTAGGAAAATGTTGCGGCTGTACCTTAATTGAGGCCACGGCCGCTTCCTTCCCACTCCTACCAATTTCATATCCCATCGTCGCCATAAGACCTGTCTGTTTCGGTGCGACGTAAGGCAAATTGTAAAAAGAAAAGTACAAGGAAATCGTTCAATAAATATTTACCCCATTGACTGTCATCTCTTGATCGGTTCCAGCTAGTTAAAGTTTACATTTCTCTATCGCCTGTTGCGATTCGAATCCCCTTGTTTCAGGTTAACAATTTCGCATAGCGCTTGGTGGATTCCTTAGTACTCATATTCGTCAATAGTTTTACAATAGGACGGCTTTTTTTAGATAGTTCAGAATATTGGATTGCATATATTTATTTACAGTAGACTACCCCTGCTGAATGCATCCACAAATATTTTCACATCGTGCAAATCCTGGGACTGCACCTTCCTTAAGGCCACGATTGCTTCTTTCCCAGTTTCGGCCGTCTCCTGACTCATCACCGCCATAATAAATGTCTATAAAACAAACACCAGTATTATTATTAATAATAATAATAATAATAATAATAATAATAATAATAATAATAATAATAATAATAAGGAGAATCACGAAAATCATGAGAAAATTCTTAGACCCTGTGAAAACAACAGAAGTATAGAAATTAAGATCTAATGATGAAATTCACAGCAACATAGAAAAACATAAGAGAAACCATAAGAAGAAGGGAACTGCAATTTTTTGGACATACATACATACATAGGGCACTAGAAAAGTTTTGCAATGTGAGCGAACGCTTTAGACTTTTTTTCTAAATAATTTCCACCACACTCAATACAATTCTCCATACGTCGAAACCAGTCACTGAACCAACTCTGCCACTTTTCTCCGGTTACATTTTCACACTCTTGATTCAATCCTCGTCGGATGCAAAACGCCGCCCTTTCAGCTTCATGCTCACTTATGGGAAGAGTGCGAAGTCACATGCGGCAAGATCAGGACTGTATGGAGGGTGATCAAATACAGTCAACCCTGATTTTGCAAGAAAATTCATGGTTACATTAGCACGATGTGCTGGAGCATTGTCGTGACTCAAGAGCGAAGTGCTGAGCCGTGACCTTAGACGGAGCTGTTTGAGAGCCTGATGACCTGAAGCAGACAAGTTTCTCTGTACCACTTCGCAGTAACTATCCTTTGTGTTTCCAGCACAACCCGAGTCAGGATGCCCCGTTTAGTGAAGAGTCCTGCAATCATCCTTTTCTTCACTGACCTTGACTTTCGCACAGTCACAGGAGTACCCTCATCTTCAAACAGCCACATCTTATTCTGGGATGTTGTTGGGACATCGTAATAATAAAGCCACATTTCGTCACCTGTAACGATGCTATTGACGTTACGTGAAGTCTCATATTCAAACTGTTTTAGCATTTCTCGGCACCACTTCACTCGATGTGCCCTTTATTCCTCTGAAAGGGAAAGGGAACAAACCTTTCTAACATGGAGATTGTCGCGTAGAATTGAATGAATAGCTGGTACATGGATGTGGAGTTTCTCTTCTACTTGCCGATATGTCAACCGCCTCTCTTGCTGTAACATTTTCCTCATAGGTTCGATGTTATCCTCAGTCACTGACTCAGACGGTCGCCCAGAACGAGGATCGTCTTCAGCCCCACAATTTCCTCTCTGGAACTCTTTGTACCAGCGGAAAATTGTTGTCCGATGTGGACAGTCTTTCCCCAGTACAAGAGTCATTTCCTCCAGGCACTGGTCAACAGTTAATCCACGAGCAAAATAGTAGCGAGTAATTGCACGATATTCACCTTTGGACCACACTGACATCTTAACTTGCTTTCAGTCCCACTGCTTGGTAACAACTGGTATGAAGGTCACGTCTTGATGTCTTCTAGACCGCTTTTACACACCTCTTTTCATCCCTCACTATAACAGGGCTGTCCAGCCAACCGTTTTTGCGTATTGCAGAAGTTTCCTAGTGTCCTTTGTATTTACAGAATGGATGATTCCAGATAACGAAAAGGATTTTCAAGTACCTTTATGATAAAAAGGCAGCAACTAGTTGGATTCAAGAAGTAAAGAAAGGTTTGGAAATAAATATTATAAGAGAAGAAGAAAATATGGACACAGAAATTTTTAGAAAGAGGTTAGTAAGTATGCAAGGATTCCAAGGAAGATTGAACAAGAAGCCTGGTGCGAAGTGGTCCGAGGACAGAAAGAAACATTATAGTGAAAGGATGAAAGAATATTGGAAGGAATGGAAGAGAAAACAAAAAGTATCAAGAAGTGAATTGAAATTGGCATGTGTTCCTTAAAAGGCTTCATCGGAGATAAAAATAATAATAATAATAATAATAATAATAATAATAATAATAATAATAATAATAATAATAATAATAGTAATAATAATAATAATAATGAAAAATGAAATGTCGTATGGCTTTTAGTGCCGGGATATCCCAGGACGGGTTCGGCTCGCCAGGTGCAGGTCTTTTTATTCGACTCCCATAGGCGACCTGCGTGATAATAATAATAATAATAATAATAATAATAATAATAATAATAATAATAATAATAATAATAATAATAATAATAATAATAATAATCTTCACCTTTCCAACCATAAACATCACCATCGTCATCTCCGTAATATTTACTTGGTTGGGGCCGATGACTTAGATGTTAGGCCCCTTTAAACAACAATCATCATCAACAGAATCATCATCATTTTCTTGGTTGATGGTTGACTTATACGCAATGAGGTATCTTTTTTTTTATTGAATCACCCTTTTATGTAAGTTGTATGTATGTATTGACCCTAGTGACTCAATTCGTTACACCATGCCCTTCTGCTCCCATGTTACTGGGTTCGATTCCAACCGAGGTCTGTGGCATGAAATGAAATGAAATGTCGTATGGCTTTTAGTGCCGGGATATCCCAGGACGTGTTCGGCTCGCCAGGTGCAGGTCTTTCTATTTGACTCCCGTAGGCGACCTGCGCGTCGTGATGAGGATGAAATGATGATGGAGACGACACATACACTCAGCCCCCGTGTCATTGGAATTAACCAATCAAGGTTAAAATCCCCGACCCGGCCAGGAATCGAACCCGGGACCCTCTGAACCGAAGGCCAGTACGCTGATCGTTCAGCCAACGAGTCGGACGAGGTCTGTGGCATTTGTGTGTTAATGAACCCCCGTGCGTCAAACTTCCCATTACCTGGATGCTTCTAAAGAATCTATGCAATGTGAAAAAATATCATATTTTGTATGCAAATTAAAAAAATCGGTCTGTAGAACACACACATTCAATACAAATATTATACTATAACATACTTGTAAAAACACACTATTAAACAACGAATAAAACACACACACTATTATAATGTATGTATGTATGTATGTATGTATGTATGTATGTATGTATGTATGCAGTCGCTAGTGGTAGAGAACCAAGTTGGTGATTTAGCTTGATGCGAGGGCTCCACTAAGAGATGACACTATCTCTCAGCGCCGTCCAGACTGTTTACAGACACAAAACCTCGCTTTACGGTCTTATCTACTCTCTACTGAACCCACTCCCAAGTTTACGATCACGACAAGAAGGTATAGTTCCTTAAATGCACAACGCCGTAACCTCCGCAAACTGATTGCAAGATAAGTCCATTGTTAGCATGAGATTTTAAGACATGTGAGCGCCCATTCTGACATTTAATCTAAAAATAGATTCGCTCCTTTTTTATGAGCTATCTTCTTTTAGTAAAGGTGAACGTCTAATCGGGTTTTTATACTATGGCCTCCTGGTTATCTGTATTAATATTTTGCCTAGGTTTTTACATCCCATTATCAAATTCTACTTCTTTGAAACATTTCATTATTTCTCACCACTTTCTAACCTCAGTGAAGTAGAGTGTAACGACCGCTCCCTATATGGATCAGTTGTAGAGCGTTGTCCTCCGGATCCCAAGAAGGCGGGTTCAAACTCGGCAGAAGTAGTTGGATTTTTGAAGGGCGGAAAAGAGTCCATTCGACACTCCATGTTGTACGATGTGGCTACAGATGGAACATTCTCAATGCACCTCACAGGAACGTATGGGTACACCAGACGAAGAGAACAATACACGGAAAGGCCGGCCATGCCCTCCGGCCCGGCTGGGAGATCCCCGGTTGGCTGACTCGTTTGCTCTTTCCAGGAAGTACCGAGAGGGGTAACGACAGGGTTGACACCTAGCAGTATGCAAAGTGGCACATTTCGAGTTTACCCGACAAAATTAGGCTAATTAAATCAGCCACAGTCGCCCAAGAGAGTTTCGGTTTACTCGGTCTTGATCTAGTAGGCCTAGAGTAAAACAGAACGTCGAAATTGACCAGCAGGCAGCCATATGGTCTCAAATTGAAATGTCTGCACACGGTAGCTGAGGCCATACGATTGTTCTTATTAGCTGAATCACATCTGGATATGTAATTATTGTTCCCTCTTTTACCCCCCTTTTCGAACCTGAGTTGGTGAGGCTCAGAAAGCATTCTTATGAAATACGGAAAGCAATTCTAGTAACAGCAGTTCAGTGTAATGAATTAATGCTGAAACAATACTGATGTTATGCACACCTACAGGAGATGTCTCCATTTGACATCACGCTGATATTTCAGAAGTACGACACACCCTTGGTGTGGACTGCAGAGATCTCCTTTCGACACAAAACTGTGGCGCTACCTATCATCTGTAGTATCGTATCGAAATTGAACATTTCGTAAAATTTCCAGAAGTCCCCTTTCAACAACAAGCCCTTTATATATGTATGCACACAATTCTAGTAAACCATGAATTAGCACATTCACACATTTCTGCCTATTTGCAGTGTCTCACTGCAGAAATCCAACTGCACAGTCTTTACGCGAAGGAGGCTATAATCCTGATTGACAGGCCATTCACTTACAAGTTCAGTCGCCCCACACCGCAGGTGCGTGCAGACAGCTAGGTTTGAACCCAGGGCTACTCGCCTCACAACACACGATGACTGTTCCACGGTTGGACTCCAGATAAATTCCAGTAGTTCATACAGTCAGACATAGTGAAGGACTATACAGCAGCAGCTCACCAGTGCTAACCAGCAGGGCAATACTCCTCACAACGACCATTAACACTGCTATAGTCGCTGACTCTACGGTGGTCGCACAGTACTCCGTCCGGTACAGGACGGTACCCTGACTCCAGTGGAAAAATGACGGCAGCCAACAGCCCTCTTCAGTCCAGCCACTTATTCGACACTCCGACGGAACAACAACAATCCCTGGTTCAGAATCCGGTGGGACACTAGTGACAGCCAACACCGCTGTTACCCTCAGCCCAGCCACTGAACTCCAACACACAGAGTCCAACTTGAACTCCAACGCTGAGTTCCACACTGACTCCCAACTGTGAGTCCCACACTCATTGACTTTTCGCTGCTAGCCTACTTTTTGTAGCTCGGGTGGTGTGTAGCAGAATATTCGCGATGTGGCTAGAGATGAAACATTCTCAATGCACCTCACAGAAACGTACGGGGAAACCAGACGAAGAGAACAATACATGGAAAGGCCGGCCATGCCCTCCAAGCCGGCTGGGAGATCCCCCGTTGGCTGACTCGCTAGCTCTTTCCAGGAGATACCGAGAGCAGCAACGACAGGGTTAACACGTAAGAGTATGCAACATTGTACTATTTGAATTGGCAGCGGGCAGGATGCTGTATGTCAAACGCTAGGCAACTATTTTAAAGAAGTCGTTATTTCATCGGGAAGGACGTGGTTTTGATTCCCCAAAAAAGTTGAATACGTGATATCCACTTCCGAAGAGGCATGCGATCCTCAAATTCACTCTAAAAGCAAAGCAAAGTCACCTCCGTACAGGCCATGAAGGCCCCTGGAGGAGTGGAAGGTAAAGGCTTCCACCATTGTTAACCTCGGCACGTGATGGGGTAGAGTGGTTGGCTCTACGCCCGGCCGCCATTGCCCCCAGGAATTAACCTGGTACTCATTTTTAGTGTAGGCTGAGTGAACCTCAGGGCCATATGCACCTCCGGAAGTGGAAATCTCGTTTCTTAAATTTTACAACTTCCTGACGGGGATTCGAACCCACGTCCTTCGGGGCGAACCAAGCACGCCTTTACCGCCTCGGCCAGGCAGCTCCTCAAGTTCACTCTGCCTACATAAAAAACGACAATAAAGTGATATCTGGGGGAGTGGCGGCCGGGCATGGAGCTAACCACTCTCTATCACCTAGTGCCGAAGTTATGAATAGGGAAAGCCTCTACTTTTCACTATCCAATAGCCTTCATGGCCTGCAAGGAAAAGGCTTTGGTTTGCTTCGTTTCGTTATAAGTAGTAACAGGATCTTACTATGGCGGTTTCATCTAATATATCAATCAGACACACTTTCTCTAGAATTAGATCTCAGAGATACGTCATGCCCCCTCCAGACTTCACGCCTGTGTCATACAAACCAGAAACATGTTTGAATGACGGCAAACAACTGGATGTAATTAGCAGACATATCGAAATGCGAAAGGACCAATTAGAGGAAAAAAATTCAATATTCTATCTGCAGTGCTTTGTCTGCTGCCCCGGACAGCGTCTGTTTTGTGCGCTCTGTGATGTGGAAATAAAGAGTGTAATTTCTATTGTATCTCCGTTCCTAAATGCAGGAGTATTTTGTGTTCGAATTTTAAATGATAATATTGATTTAATAAAATGTAGATATTTAATTTAATGAATGATATCCTGGGACAAATCCTATAAAAATGAATTTACCACTCAATTTCGTCCTCTTAATTTCATTTTTACCTGCTGTTCTTTTTAAAGTAATGCTCATTAATCAAAATTTAATAATATTTCCTTAGGTCGTATTACATGAATAACTTAGTTTAAACTAACATTCGTAATCATAATTTGAATCAATTCATCATTCAAAAATATATTTTTTTCGGGGAGAAATAAACTGACCGATCGTTTGATACTGAGTGATGTAAACCCTGTCAGCGTCGTCTTCTTTTGTATTTACTTAACAGTATCTTTCCGGGAAAAAAAAATCATACCACACCATCCTAAATACATTTCCCAAAAATGAAACACAAACGTACACTCAATTTTCATTCTTTTGCAAGGATTCGAATTTTTATACTGAGTGTCCTTTCAAACGTACACCAGGCCTCAGGAGATTAAAAAACTGATAGTGACGGTCAGTGCCGGAGATTATATTGTGTATACCGAAAACAGACGGATTTGAGTATTTTTAACAGATTATCCTTAAACAAAATTGTAAACATTTCTCATGTGTAAAATAAGTTTTATTATAACAATAATTCGACAAAAAATGTAAATGAATTATTCATAATATTTTTTATAATCCGACTCTGGTCACTCAACTACCAAGGGATAAAGCTCGAACGTTACTATTTTATTCAGTATCACATGATTATTTACAATGTTTTCATAACAATTCCTACTGTTATTATTTCATTCTAATAGACAATTATCATTTGCCCCGACAGAGTTTAAAACACACAGATGAACGAGACATGCAATAATAAATATGCTTATTTGTATGCGCGGAAGTTATATTTAACAGTGGCGTATGGTAATTATATTCGTGAAGAGGCATTCAAGTGCTATTGACCATATAGCTATTCCTAGAAAGGTATTATACATTAAAATGTAAATTTTTGTACCTTTCAGCGAGACTGAGATTCTTTTGAGATTCTGATGGTGATTGGGATCAGATACCGAGAACGGAGAATTACCTATCTGAAATCAGTAAAAAATAGTCTGCAATGAAAATAATCGACGGCTTTGAAAAAGAAGCACCAATCGGGAAAGGAGTGAGGCAAGGCTGCAGTTTGTCCCTTTCCTTTTCATTGTTTTAATAGAACAGCCGCTAATGGAAATAAAAGTGAAATTTGGAAACTGCATCACAATCCAAGCAGAGAAAATTAGAACCCTGAAATTTGCCGATGATTTTTTGAGACTCCAGAAGATTTCAATAAATTGCTGAATGGTATGGACAAAGCCTTGGGTAAGGAGTACAAGATGAAAATAAATATGTCCAGAAGTAACGGAGTGTAGTCGAACGAAGTCAGGTGATGCAGGTTATATTCAATTAGGAAATGAAGTCTTGAAGGAAGAAATTAGCTCCCTTCGAACACTGATACGCCTATAGGAATGAGAAATGTGTTTTGGAAGACTTTCCTCTAGAACGTGGCATTTTATGGAAGTGAAACATGGACGACAACTAGCTGGGAAAAAAAGAGGGGAGAAGTTTTTGAAATGTGGTGTTAGAGAATAATACTGAAGTTGAGATGGAAAGATAGAATAACAAAGAGATACTGATTCGAATTGGTGAGAGAAGATCGATTTAGCTAATTTTGACGAGAAAAAGGGACAGAATGGTAGGACACATCTTAAGAAACCCAGGACTTGTTCATTTGGTTTTTGAGGGAAGAGTATGTAATGAAAACTTTAAGGGAAGACTACGGTATGAATATGACAAGTAGATTAGAGCAGATGTAAGATGTAGCAGTTACGTAGGAATGAAAAGTTAAGCAAATGAAAGGGTGGCATGGAGGGCTGCTTCACACCATTCTAGGGATTAATGACTGAAACAAAAACATATCTTTCAGTGGGGTCAAATTCTGTTAGTATTATTGTATCTCGTAATACACAGAATGATTCTATATCTGTATTAAAATGAAAGTATTGCTTCAGATAAAGGTTTCCTGTCATGAATGGAGTCGTCATTGCCAACTGAATCCCGAGACAGCAACGCGAGGCGACAACAACATATTTCAAGAAAATATAAATACTCAAGCCGGCCCCGTGCTGTAGGGGTAGCGTGCCTCCCTCTTACCCGGAGGCCCCGGGTTCGATTCCCGGCCAGGTCAGGGATTTTTACCTGGACCTGAGGGCTGGTTCGAGGTGCACTCAGCCTACGTGATTAGAATTGAGGAGCTATCTGACGGTGAGATAGTGGCCCCGGTCTAGAAAGCTGAGGATAACGACCGAGAGGATTCGTCGTGCTGACCACACGACACCCCGTAATCTGCAGGCCTTCGGGCTGAGCAGCGGTCGCTTGGTTGGCCAAGGCCCTTCAGGGGTTGTAGTGCCATGGGCTTTGTTTGTTATAAATACTCAGGAAAATGTAAACACTCAATGTTAAGGAAACATTCAATGTACAATGGTCCAGGGATTGAAAGAACGAAGAAGTTGTAATACCTAGGGAGCTCTGAGAATTCAGATTGAGGCCAATCATTCAGCCAAATGCCGAACGGAACTGACACAAAATGCCCTTTTCAAAACGAAGTCTGTAATCAAATTAATGTCACCATTTGAACATCCTGACTATATCGCGATTGCTGAAATATTACGTCTTCACAGACTCGATACACACTGTGCGTAGAGACATGGACACTGACAGCAACCAGTATAAAAATTTGGACGCGTTGCAATGTGCGTTTACAGACGCATACAAAGAATTTCCTGGACAGACACATAAAAAATCATGAAGTATTACGCAGACTCAGGAAGAAAATATAAATTATTGAAACTGTTAAGGAAAGGAAAGTGGATTACCGTGACAGGTAATGAGACGTCGTGACATCTAGTACGTAAAGGGAAAGTAGCTCTGAATCGTGGCCCTGGAAGACTTCCAAGGATTACTGGGCTAAAATATTGAGAGATTTGGTTCAATAAAATTGTTCATCGAGAGAACGAATTCAAACTGTAGTCAAAGAAAGCTAAATTTCCTTGAGAACCACCAAGATCCGGAAGCGGATCTACACTCTAAGATGATGAAAGTTGGACGTAACCCCCTGACAAGGTTAAGGCTGTGCAAAGCATGCTATACAGTATTCTAATTAGGACTCGTGAAGATAAATTCTTGAACAGAAATCAATCGTAGATACAAAATTAAATGAAACTGAAGAATCTCATAACTATCCGTTGATTTGGGAATTCAAATGTAAGGTCAGGAACTACATGTGTCGCTTATGTAGATAGTGCTAATTTGAAATTTGGCATGTAGGTTTGTGGGGCACATGAATAACTCGATCTATGAGACTCCAGTTGAAACAAAGCGAGAGCTCGTCGCTCGGATGCTTGCAGATGCTTACTTTCTACCGACAGCACATAGCTGAAGTCTTTGAACGACACGTCACGCAATGGCACGTTGTTACAAAGATTGTATTGCAGGGGGAAGCTGCAAGATTGAGCAATTTTAGTAAATTAACAGTTAAAATATCTGTACGGATCGATGAGCAAGGATTATAACAATTAATGAAGCAAAATGAAATGTGAATTATAAACCCACTAAACACGAATCTTAAACCTCCACAATACTAAAAAGACAGAAACGCGCAATCTCTCCTTAGTATAAAATGAAGTCGTATGTCTGTCTGTCTGTCTGTCTGTCTGTCTGTCTGTCTGTCTGTCTGTCTGTCTGTCTGTCTGTCTGTCTGTGACGGCTAATATCAAGAGCCACTGGATGGATTTTGATTTGTTTCTCATCATTATATTAAGCAATTCTTGAGAAAAGTTTATATGGACAAACATTCATTTACGACCGAAGGCAGTAACGATTTCAGTGAAGCAAGTCGAAGAATAAACAGTCGTTCGTTCGTCGTTCTAGCTTAAGCCGACTGAACTGATACATCTATACTATGCCGGTTAGAATTGTTCAGCATAAAAAGCTCTACAAAAATATCTGGGACACCATATCTATCTTTAACAAATAACTCACTATAAATGCTTTTATATTACAGTTTTGCTGTAAACATAGCGACAATTAAAACAACTTTTTAAATTTTCTGGTTAGGCCTAATCCTTATCAAAATATAGTTTATTCCCCTCAAATAACTAATGTAGGTTAAAATGTAATTTACAGAATGTGGTTTTTATCTGTACATTCGGAGATATATTGGTTTTAATTTTTCTCTCAATCTCTATTCTGGGGTGTGTGAATGTAAATGTTCAGTTTCAGAGCGACCGACACCCTCTGGGTGTGGGACGCATACGAAGAATACACCCACGGTATCTTCTGCCCATCGTATGAGGCGACTAACAGGGGCGACGAAGGGATGATTTTATTAGAACCATGAAACTACTTATGATTAGTACCATCAGGCGGAGAACACCATGGGTCGCCTGTACTTGGGAGTAGTATCACTATGTTAAGTACACAACAGGTTTATAATTAGTACCAGCATTGATTAGTACAACTATATGAGCGACTCCGTGGGTCTGAGTTGCCTGTGATTAATACCCACTATTCGGGGAACACCACGGAAATACCGGCGCCCGTGATTAGTACACCTATGTGAGAAACACCACAGGTATGCGTTACCTGGGGACGTGCGATACCTGTGAGTAGTACCATAATGTGTGAAACACCGCGAGTCTACGCTACCTTTGATTAGTACCGCAACATGACAAATAGCATGGGTCTACTCTACTAGCCATAAGTAAGATTATGAGAGGCCGTTGACCTGGATTTTGGACCCCTTTTAGACATCAAGCATCATCGCTTCAAGAATGTGCTTTAGAAGCAGTGTCTTGGTCAGTAATATTATTGTTTTAATATAGTTCCTGAGAAGGTGGGGTATTATGGATTGGATCCACTGATTGTCTTAAATTCATATTCATCCATGCATTCTTCTTCATCACGTTTTTAATTCTGGTCAGTGGATGATTTTATACATTTAAATTGCCATTACATTTCGTCTCATTTTGTTCCATTATGGGCCGATGATCTAGATGTTAGACCCCTTTAAACAACACGCATCATCATTATCATCATCAGAGTGAGCCATCGCGCATGCTAACAACAGCTTCGGCCAATATTGGTTGAATATACTACGATACAACAATTGACTGTTACCCGATGATTTTTCCTTTTTTTTTGTATAAAATCTGTGATAAGACACCATGCCGAAACAGAAAGTGAATATAAGTCGTACTACATTGCATTCGAAAAGATCACGTAACAATTAAACTCACCAAAAAAATAGAAGGGATTCTCGAATTATCACACAACAGAGAAAGAATGACTTTGCAAAGGAAAAGGGAGCCGCTTTTCACCAAATTCGCTGCCCAGGTTCAGGCACTCATATATTCCTCAGTCGATATTGAAGTAGCTGTTCATTACCCTACAGAATTTCTAAGTTTTTAATATCATTCCGGCTGGCCATCACACAAGCTGATTTTGGAAGTGGGGATGCATTTTATATTGTTACGTAATCTACACTCGCCTAAGTTATGCAATGGGACGCAATTGGTAGTAGACATCTGGTTTGATTGAAGTTTACAGTAGTAATTTAACTGGCTGTGGTACATGAGGAGCGGTCTTAATACAGACAGTGATTCCTTCAGGTTCGTCCTGATTTCAAACGAGTCCAGTTTCGAGCATGGTGTACTTTGGCATGACGATAAACGAAGCACAATATCTGACACTTATGCACGGTTGTAGAAAATTCAATCAAAATTTGACTGGAGTGTGATTGACAATCAGTGTGGGTTTGATTGACAATCAATCTCGTATCAGATTTGACCAGCAAATTCATGTTGACCAAGCACTGATTCTCCAATCAGTGTTTGCAGTCTTTAAACTCAAGGATGCTTTTTTTCATTAAATATATCTGATCAAACGTTTCACTGACAAATAAATTCAAGTTTTTGTAGAAAGTGCGATTTGAGCAACGTACTATTTTGTTTCCTGTAGTCATTATTCTGACAGAAAACCTCAATCTTAAACATGGAACTAGTTTATATCAATCAAATCTTGAAATAAATACTTATCTCTGGCGTATTAATATCGATGTAAACCCAGACATTTTAGAATTAATAATCCAACGTGACAGAACTTCAACCTATCCGCAACATCGTTGTTTTCTCTTTCGTAATTTTGCCCACACAGTATCCTTTTTAAAAATTTTCAGTTATATGCGAGTATCCCTCA
This sequence comes from Anabrus simplex, assembly GCF_040414725.1. Lineage (NCBI taxonomy): Eukaryota > Metazoa > Arthropoda > Insecta > Orthoptera > Tettigoniidae > Anabrus > Anabrus simplex. Next base: position 320,027,348 of record NC_090270.1, read on the forward strand.
ACTATATTAAGTAAGAGAGCTCCATCATTCAATGAAAAATTTGGCACTCTCACTTTCTTAGTAGGGATATAACTCATATTGTCGAAAATTAATTAAATCAAACGAAAGCCTCAAAATCCGCTCTTTTTTCACCTTTCTCAAACACGATCAGAATTAGCTGTTCCCTGATTCACTATCACTTTGATGTTTTTACTAGACACCAAAGAGGATAAAATATACACCATTCTTAACGAATCAACACGGCAGTGGCCACTAATCACGCTATTGCCAGATTTATGTCCTTCCCGGGTCTTCAGTCAGTAAATTGGGGAAAGTTGATCTTGGTTTAGATTTTCTGCAACGCACTCTGAAATTAAACTTGATCGGCAATCAGCTGATCTGCCATTAAGGGCTGATTTGATGGACGTTTCTGCAACCGGGCATTAGCGTAGCTGGAGTTGATCCCAGATGAGAATGTGTTTCTTATTGGGAGCTTTAGGTACCTTTTTCCTTATTACATCAAAACTGGAGGATTTCTTGAATCCCCTTAAATTAACAATTGCTCTCGTGTGAAGTCTGTGTGGATGGATGGTATAAACACAATACGAAGACGATGATAATGGAAATGGCTAAAAAATATATCCCATATCCCACAGCAGTTCTGAAGTATGGACATGCACGCTTACCACTCTCGACAATACAACTGTAGCCTCCGAACACTTTCCGCAGAAAGGCACGCTTGTTCTTCAGTTAACAAACGAGCAGCGACATAATATGATGACGAAATATGATAAACGTGGATTTATTAACCCCTTCTTGCGCGAGGAATGAGTAGCCTACTCTTTATTAAAGGTGACCACAGCCAAAAATAAAAAAAAAATTGAATTTCCTCGAAAGCCATTTGTTACGAAGGTAATGCATATGACGTTCCTTGTAAAAACTGTAATGCTACGTAGATAGATATAAAAATGTCTTTACTGGCGTAGTTAAGGCCAATGGGCCTTCTCTTACACTAACCCAATTAGTATACACTAACTGACAGAGCAAATGCAACACCAAGAAGGAGTGGTTCGAAAGGGATGAAAGTTGGGGAAAAAACAGAGACGGCACGGACGAATAATTGATGTTTATTTCAAACCGATATGCAGGTTACACAGTGCGCACGGCATCGACTCAGTAGGATGTAGGACCACCGCGAGCGGCGATGCACGCAGAAACACGTCGAGGTACAGAGTCAATAAGAGTGCGGATGGTGTCCTGAGGGATGGTTCTCCATTCTCTGTCAACCATTTGCCACAGTTGGTCGTCCGTACGAGGCTGGGGCAGAGTTTGCAAACGGCGTCCAATGAGATCCCACACGTGTTCGATTGGTGAGAGATCCGGAGAGTACGCTGGCCACGGAAGCATCTGTACACCTCGTAGAGCCTGTTGGGAGATGCGAGCAGTGTGTGGGCGGGCATTATCCTGCTGAAACAGAGCATTGGGCAGCCCCTGAAGGTACGGGAGTGCCACCGGCCGCAGCACATGCTGCACGTAGCGGTGGGCATTTAACTTGCCTTGAATACGCACTAGAGGTGACGTGGAATCATACGCAATAGCGCCCCAAACCATGATGCCGCGTTGTCTAGCGGTAGGGCGCTCCAAAGTTACTGCCAGATTTGACCTTTCTCCACGCCGACGCCACACTCGTCTGCGGTGACCATCACTGACAGAAGAGAAGCGTGACTCATCGGAGAACACGACGTTCCGCCATTCCCTCATCCAAGTCGCTCTAGCCCGGCACCATGCCAGGCGTGCACGTCTATGCTGTGGAGTCAATGGTAGTCTTCTGAGCGGACGCCGGGAGTGCAGGCCTCCTTCAGCCAATCGACGGGAATTTGTTCTGGTCGATATTGGAACAGCCAGGGTGTCTTGCACATGCTGAAGAATGGCGGTTGACGTGGCGTGCGGGGCTGCCACCGCTTGGCGGTGGATGTGCCGATCCTCGCATGCTGACGTCACTCGGGCTGCGCCTGGACCCCTCGCACGTGCCACATGTCCCTGCGCCAACCATCTTCGCCACAGGCGCTGCACCGTGGACACATCCCTATGGGTATCGGCTGCGATTTGACAAAGCGACCAACCTGCCCTTCTCAGCCCGATCACCATACCCCTCGTAAAGTCGTCTGTCTGCTGGAAATGCCTCCGTTGACGGCGGCCTGGCATTCTTAGCTATACACGTGTCCTGTGGCACACGACAACACGTTCTACAATGACTGTCGGCTGAGAAATCACGGTACGAAGTGGGCCATTCGCCAACGCCGTGTCCCATTTATCGTTCGCTACGTGCGCAGCACAGCGGCGCATTTCACATCATGAGCATACCTCAGTGACGTCAGTCTACCCTGCAATTGGCATAAAGTTCTGACCACTCCTTCTTGGTGTTGCGTTTGCTCTGTCAGTCAGTGTATATTAATCAGTACTACAGTAATTAATATTAGATGAAACACAATTTAAACAAAATCAAAATATAACTAAAATAAAATTCCACCCCAGTGATACATCATAATAATAATAATAATAATAATAATAATAATAATAATAATAATAATAATAATAATAATAATAATAATTGTACCGGGAGGTACACCTCAACTCCGCACATTCTAAAGAAGCGCCTTAATAAACTCTATTTATCCAACAAAACGTGAAACCGCTACTACGTAAAGTTGGGACATTAATCAGATGTCACTACTGCAAAATGGAGAAGTTTATCATTTCTAAGTTTCCTAAACTGATTGGATTGATTTTGGTTTTATTTTGCTGTACATCAAGAACTTTGGACATTTCTCCATAGATGTCATTACCAAAAACTGTGGTCATGCACTATGGTGCAAGGTAAAAGAAGTTGTTATTGAAAGAAATTTTGTTTATGCGTTTTCTCAAGTAAATTACCTTTGATTTGTTTTTTGTATATATTTCAAAATGTGCAACACTTCCTTCTTATTCCGCCAGTTTTGAATCTGGCCAATAAGAATTGTCTGTGTAATTAGTTTTCAGCCTATCACTGGCTTCTTGTTGCTGTTTGGGTGTAACTTTTGAATTTGCCAATAAGATTGATACGGTGTGTCCGGATTAGTCCAGAACCCTCTAGAACCGTCCCCTCGCGTATATAAACTGCGGCTTTTCTTGCTACATTGTCTTTTGATCGCCGAATTTCTGAGATGGAGTGTGGCAAGGCGGAGCAGCAGCCAAGGTAATGTCCACCACACATATTTTTCTGTAGCTATCTCTGCAGACTTACACGAGAGGAAGGTCCTAATTTCTAACTATGTAACCTGTTTTCTAAAATGTAAACCTTCTTTTGGATAATGTAAAATTTCATGAATCCATAAAACTGTAAATCGGGGATAATGAAGGCCAGAACTGCATAGTTCATTCGTATCCTGCTGCCCCCTTAATGCTCTTTTAAATGACACTGTAGTTGGTGTTCCTCTGACATCGACCGGTAAACGATTCCATTCTCGTGCGGCAAACACCGAGAATGAGCTGTTATATGGTGAGGAGTGACGAGCCGGTTGAATGTTTGAGCCCTAGTGTGCCTATAATGATCATTTGAGAAGTAATGGAAACGCGAAGAAAGGTAAAATGGTGAAGATGTAGTAAGAACTCGTTGGAGGAGAGACAATGTATGATGGTTACAACGAACATGGAGTCGCGACCACTCTACTGTTAGGGAAGATGGTGACACGTGGACATATTTTCTTAAATTGTGTATATATATATATACAGTATATATATATATATACAGTATATATATATCTCACACTTGCATTTTGAGTGCGCTGTGGCCTTAGGGAAAATTGCGGCCTCACATCACTGAAAACATCATCACAATAGTCAAAACGTGGCATTACAAGAGCTTCGATCAATTTCTTTTGAAGCTTTATTGGAAATAGATGTTTATATTTGTATAAAGAATGTAAAGCTGAGTAAATGTTTTGACAGATATGTGAGACATGTGCAGACCAAGTCACGGGTTCTTCACTTGTGATACAAAAGGAACTGGAACATCCTGAAGGACTACTCTCGGCAACGAACGTTTAGTTTTATTTGTCATTTGAGTTTGATGGCCAAGGAGGATTACTTGCGACTTTTTAGGGTGCAATTTTAGGCCGTGCGCTGGAGACCAATCAGTAACAGCCTGTAAGTCAACGTTCAGCAAGTCTATATTTTCCTGAAGGTCTCGTGTTGTATAGTCTGTGTAGAGTTGAAGATCGTCAGCGTACATCTGGTATTTGTAGTGTCTTAAATTTGAGGATATATCATTCACAAAGTGTGTGAAAAGAAGAAGACCTAGTGCTGAGTCTTTTTCGATGGGGCCATTCATTTACCCGCTATTTTGGGCAACGTAGGGCAGATATTGCCCATGGTATCATAATGATGAAATGTATAAAAATTAAATCTGTCCTTTGCGTGACTAGGGGTTTAGACCTATATCCCTACCAAACCTCACCTGAGTCGGTGCAGCTGCTATCGAGCCTATCCGGAACAAAGAATTAAAACAAACACATATACGAACGAACAAAACAAACTAACTACCAGTTTTCTTAATCGTAATAGGTTATTGTTAAATGGAAATGCAATCGCTTCATTCCCAATTCCGTCATAAAGAACCTCAGTTGTCAATTTCCGACCAATGATTGTTCAATATAACTCATTTTTTTGGTCTCTCCTACCATCTCTACGAGTGTGAGCAATAAAGTTTGCCACACTCTGTATATTACAATTTCTCCACTTCTGCAAGTAGGAATTTAGTAGTGTCTAAGTCCATACACCCTCTGAACCAACGTATAATTAATGAGTTTCTAAAAACAAATATTTAAAATAATACCTTTGGACGTACGCGTCATAGTTTCAGCTTTATCTACTGGAAGGAATGTAAGACACCTAATGCCCCTTTCTGTAGACCAAATCTAAGAGATGAGGACAGGCTATCGATCCAAGAAGTGTTCCCAACATTTCCAACAAGTTCTGCCTCGCTGACTTCTCGTGCAAATAAACTGCCGCAAGCCAGCCAACAGTTATTCCACGCCAATTATCCTCCATCTGTGGGGACTAGGCGGAGATAAGCCAGTTCGTTTCGTCCATTGATCCCCTGCCTCGAGCCTCAGAAGTCGTATCTTCCCAGAGCAGTGTCAACTGATAGTACATTAGAGACAAGTTCTAGAGAAACTCAACAGAATTATGCCAATTACATTAAGAATAATTGTGCTGGATGTGTCTGGATGCTAGTTCAAAAAGGAAAGGTTTTACAACGTTATAAAATATAAGACGCGCACAGTTCAGTCGAGTTGCTTATGTAGGTAAATAGTTTACGCGTACGCCAGTAAGAACGGTTTTCGGGGTTGTTGTTTATTATTATTATTCTGGTCTCAGGAACATCTATAATATACAGTTATAATTGCACTTGGTCACATTACACACCGACCAAATCATTGCTACATTCTGTGCATTCTGTGTGCCTTGAGACAATCTCCTGTCCAGGAGGATGGTCACAGTGGACACTGAAGCACATACTGTAGAGTACGGTCTTCTCTGCATTCACATTTGAGCTTGCATCGATCTAACTCCATCTTGCTAAGGTCAGTTTAGATCTGCCTACACTTTATCTCGAACTATTCAGGGATTTCCACGTTGTCCAGTTCCCTTTGTAGCAGGGTGTAAGAATTCAGCTACTGATATCTGTCGATTGTTGTTGGAATACCTTGTTTTCCAATCTGTAATCTTGCACTTTCGTCTGATCCTATTATTTCCTGTGATGTTCGTAGAAAACAGTCTCTGAGATGCGGGTACATGACCATGTAGTGGATAGTGGATTCCGGACGACCACTCTACTTTGAAAATATATAACGAACTTATGCGTGAAACAATTTGAGTGAGATAACACTCTTATGCTATAATATTGAGACAACATTATAAGATGCAGTCAAATGGAAACTGTTCTCCTGCTAAAAGTATAGAAGAACATGTCATATCTCAAAAGGAATCACTCTCCAAATATGTAAAAATAGTACGGGGAAGAGATCTAGGTTGTAAGGAGGAAGTTGAAGGGTTCCCCAGCCAGTTGGCAGCGTGAGGGATAGTTTTTGTCTGTTCCTTAGCGTGCCAGGGCATTTTTTCCTACATAAGCGCTGTGGCCCCATGTTCAAGTTGAAGAAAGGCACTCATGGACATAGGTTTGCATCCGTCGACGACGCACTGAATGAGTGCAGATGCGTTCCGTCGACAGCTGCCAGATTTCTCAAGAACGGGACTCTCCTCACCCTGTGGGAAACGAGTGGCTTCGAACCCCACCGTCGGATGTCCTGAGAATGGTTTTCTATGGTTTCCCATTTTCACTTCAAGGCAAATGCCTTGACAGGTCCTATTCATTGGCCACACCCAATTCCTTTCACCTCCTCACCTAATTATATTCACCGTCAGTCATCTTCATTAGCTCCTCAACTGAGTATGGCATCAGGAAGACCCCGTATCTAAAAGGAGGATTAAGGGGTAGCATGCATTGATATTATTATTACTGTGGTGGGTTATAACTAGACGCCGTATTTTCGGGCTGTAATACGGTAAAGTGCAAACTAATCTGGTTAGTAGAAAGTGTTGTCTATCCCGTTCTTCCGCAATGTAGCGAGGGAAACATAAATTCAAGGCGTTGTGATGGGCCATACCCCTAATATTTATGCAAAGTTCGTACAATAACTGTTGTGCAGGAAGTTGTGCAGTTGTGTATACTTGCTTTATATCCTCTTTGTGCCTAAAAATCCGAAGTGTAGTTATGAGCGTCCTTAAAAATGAAACGACTGTGCTTTTTTGTCGATTAAATTTACCAAAAAATTATTTACAAGTGCGCTTGTGTTCGAGTTTGCCTCTTCACACAGTTTGAAGCACTATTCAATACCTTTTCCGACAACACAGCGCTCCGGCACGTCGAACTCCTGCCCTCCAGCAAGCAAGGCCCCTCTCAACACAGTGCCGTCCCCAGAGCTGTTCACTTTCACAACTCGACACACACGCCGCCCTGACTCATTATACGCATAACTCATCACTGGCTCGTAATCATCTCGTAAATACATCACAATCATTCATGACCGACTGACTCTCACTGTTTACATAGATCAGCGGACAATTCTCGCTGTTTCCACTTCCAGATCACTGTGGACAGCTGTCCATTGCTTGTCGCTTACATTGTCTTCTCAAGTTCTATTAAAACAACGTGCGTGTTGTGACAGCTCACATCACGTGTTGCCGAGCGAAGGTGTGGAAACGCGGTGTTGCCATATGCTCCGACTGCTGTTACTGTACTATCGTCACAATCAATCCCTATTGCTCTATGCTATGTGCTGTGGAAACCAATATCAATGTACAGGAATCATCAGAGCATTTACATAATATTAAACGTTATTCCAAGATGGCTCAGCAGTAACTTTATCGGCTCAAGTATCTTGACATAGGCTTCTCATGCCTCTTCCTGCCAGCCTTTTATCACTTTATCTCAGGACGAATGGTTTCAATTTTTAGGAAGATTTCTGGAGCGGAATGGCACTTTTAAAAACACGACTGGTCTTTATATTTGCCTTGTTGTGGACATGTCCATTGGCATAATTGCCAATAATAATTTGACTGGCCTGCTCGTCATTCCGGATTCAAATCCGGGTAAGGTTGGGGGAAGTGTCCAAGAGGATATTTTTCTTTGGATAAAAACTGAAATCAGTAAGACTCGGTCATTTGGTGTCGGCAAAATTTAAGATTACTGTTGTGAACGGTAAAAGTCCGTCCTTCAGCATGTCATTTTGCACGGCTTTTAATCTCGCGATCAGTCATGGGGCTTCATTTTACCGAAATCCGAAGCAGAGTGATGAGTTTCATCTGGTGTTGGTAACCCGTCGTGTGATGGCCCATGTACATTCCCTATCTTCCCACTGTCACCACTATGCAGCTAATTATGAAAGGAAACAACTATAGTTAACCTATTCTGAAATCTTTCTCATTATGTTAAAATTATTCATCTGTAGATCATTTAAAATTTTATCTCTGACCCCATATTTACTAGTTTTGCATAAAATTATTACCCGCGAACGAAAAGAACGGTTTGTAGGAAGTAAGGCACTGAGCTGGAAATCTCCTCTGCGTAAAGTTATCGTAAAGTGATGCCACTTCTAAGAGCGTAATACTTGTGACGGATATGGGAGAAGAATATCTTGAAGAGGATTATAGTTACAGGTCTGTGCGAGTAAATGCTAAAGGGAGGCAGGTAGAGAGGCTAGAAAACGATAACTATATAAGAAAGCTGAATCTAAATCTCCTTTGATGTGGCTGAGCGCACCTGACAGAAATACGAGTCTCTGTCAAAGCAAGACAAGACTCTTCCTCAGGAATCAAAGAACGCTTCTGTCAGGAGCTCGTTGCGAATGATCACGTGATTTACAATACTATGTCCCCATAACTGTCTTTTTATAGATTGCTTGCTTCATTGTAGTCTTCAGTAAATCGGTGGATTCCTACATATGCATTTGGCTGAACACTTCAACCGCATTATATATTACTGTCGAAGAAAAAACGATTTCCTTTGCGAAAATCCATCAGCGGCTCTTAATCTAAGAAGGCAGTCAGCCATAAAACATAGCCTGCACGGTTGGTAGGTAGCATTGTCTGATAGTCCATCCATACCTTACAGTACAGTACTGCCTGCACGCTTCCGACACACATTTTGACGCCTCACGTTACACACATTTTCGGATTAACCCCAGTCATAAGCATTTTAATGTCAAATTGCGTAAGTATAAGGGGGCACAAACTGTAGAAAACCTCCGTTTCTTTAACTATTTAACCATTGAACAAGTTGGCCGTGACGTTAGGGGCGCGCAGCTGTGAGCTTGTATTCGGGAGGTACTTGTTCCGAACCTCACTCTCGGCAGGCATGAAGATAGTTTTCCGTGATCTCCCATTTTCACACCAGAAGAATGGTGGAGTTATACCTTAAATAAGGCCACGGCCGCTTCCTTCTCCCTCCTATCCCTCGCTATCCCCTCTTCGACGTAAGACCTATTTTTTTGTCGGTGAGACGTAAAGGCAACGGTAAAAAGCAAAAAAATATGGAACCGGCCGTGTCATTTTCCATATACTGTTTATACATTAGCTTTTACATTCCGGCCAGATCCAATTCTGGTGGAAAGCAGTGTGCAAAATGTACAGTGCTGTGTCACCAGATATGGGCTAGATTTAGAAGAAAGAATAGTGTGAATATTTAATGTGTGCATTGAAATGTGCTTGGAAGACTGATATGTAACAGCACCGTCTGAATCGGTGAGAAAAGCAACGGGAAACTCCCTCACTCCTCACTTCCACACTGCGCCTCTTCGGTGACGCCTAAGCCTCCTATGACAGCTTGAAGAACAGAACAAAACAAGTCAACCAGACACCAGTGGCATCCGAAGCCAGCTCTGTCTGATTTCACGTAGTATGTTCTACAGTTTGAACTATAGTGAACTCGGACATACTTGTTCTGTTTCCGTTCGACAGCCGTACAGTCCTAAATCGGGATGAGAATCAAGCAAAATCTCAGTGAGCATTGAGACACTCATCTCACCGACGCACCAGGTTGAAGATCCCCGTGTGGTAAAACATCGCGTGAACCGCCTGCTGCACATCCTTGTGTGACATGAAGCGTTGACCCTTCAAGGCATTTTTGAGGGGATCGAAGTTGTGTTAATCTTACGGGGGAGAGATCGGGACTATAGGGCGGGTGCTCGAGTGTTTCTCACTTGGTTTGTTGTTGTTGTCCGTAATGGATGAGGCTGACCTCCCAGATCAACCGGCGTCTTGTGTCGAAACGCGACCAGCATGGAACTTGTTGCACCATTCCACAACGGTGGTTTTCGACAGACATGCTGCCCCATACTCAGTATTCATTTTCCGATGGATGCCCACCGGTGTTTGTACTTCAGCATCCAAGAACAGAATAACAGCACGTTGGTCCTGTTTGGACGCATTTGTTAATAACCTAGCCATAGTTCACGTGGCCGCATTTGACACTCGCACCTCGGCACGACACGACCGCCGCATTAATCCCTTTGCCTACATGTCAGTGCTTATATACCCTCATCGGAGTTGCACTGCGATGCAAGCCCTCAAAAGTAAACTTTTTGATCACGCCTCATGATAAGGAAACATTTTGTTTAATCACAATTGGCAATTTACAATATTGTAATTACTCTATTTTATCACTTCTGGCAACCTACACTTGAGAGAAGTGATTGTCCAATCCTTTGAATACACGTGATTCATCAGCGTGAATACAATTTTTTCCAGAATGTCGTTGACGGAAACAAAAATATTGACATAACAATATTCAGTTTAGCTGATACTGCAGCGAGCTGCTCATTTTATTCCAAGAACTTCACCCAAATAAGATTTTGCCGATCTGTTGTGAAGTATTTGCAAGCTTTATGGGTCTCGAATATATCGTAGAATTCTATGTAACTTATTAGTGAAACTAAGTAACTTTACGAAAATACCTCACAATCATTCATGACCGACTGACTCTCACTGTTTACATAGATCAGCGGAAAATTCTTGCTGTTTCCACTTCCAGATCACTGTGGGCAGCTTTCCATTTCTGGTGGCTTACATTGTCTTCTAAAGTCTTCTAACGTGGTGGTGGATCGACAGCAGTTGAAATACCGATACTTGATTGTTAATCCTTAAGACTGTTCAGGAAGGCTGTAATTCTGCCAACGGCAGCCCTAAACATGGTTTTCCGTTGTATCCTCCATTTTCACGCTGGGCAAATGCTGGGGCTGTACGTTATGAAAGGCCACGGCCACTATCTTCCCAATCCCTCCCTTCCATCGCTGTAAGCCTACGATGTGTAAGTGCGATGTTAAACAAGTAGCAAAGAAGATAATCTCTGCAATTCAAGCTGATAGACCCAATGTGAGTACACGTAATAATCAACGTATTCCAAAAAATATATGTAATTAAATGAGATTGATTCCAGTAACTCGCTTCAGGACAATTGTCCGTGTTAAAGGCTGTGCTCTACTGATTTGTTTGGAAGGTGGTAGGGTATTGCCCTCCTATGTTTAAACGCTCTGTGATGTAACCAGTATTTCACCGAGTTCGGACATGGGTGTAATCAAAAGATCTACTGTAGGACGTGGTGATGACGTGACCGATAGCTCCATTGTACACTGGTTGTCACTATCACTCCACACAATTAACAGTGAAGATTTATCACTGAGTTACAGGCTATACTTGTTGCATTGCAGTACAAAGCATGTTACAAATATTTTTACATTCAAAGAGAGTAGCAAGCCCATTGCTTAGTTTTAGCCAGATTGCCCGACTGTGAAGCTTTCAGTAGGTGTCTTGCAGTTAACCTTGCAAGCTCGCGTCCGAAAAGTCTCAAATTCTATAACCGGCTCTACTAGAAATTTAGCAGTCGTCCAGTTGTTCAGGCGACTGCGTACGGCCAATATATTAGGAGTAGGGTTCGGATGTTAAGGAAATGTCATGTTTATTTTCTGAGGTCATTTTGCCCGAAATCTGAAAAATGACTGTGAATAACGGAGACCTGACCCCGTTTAAAGCAATTTTACGTTGCATGTAAATGCACGTATTGGCGATTTGTATTGTTTTGACATATTTTGCTCGTTTTAGTGATATAAGGGCATACAGTATTTAGTCATATTTTGCTCATTTTAGTCATATAAGTTCATACAGTATTTAGTCATATTTTGAGAATTTTAGTGCTATAAGGGCATACAGTATTTAGTCATAATTTGAACATTTTTGTGATATAAGGGCATACCGTATTTAGTCATATTTTGCTCATGTTAGTGATATAAGTTCATACAGAATTTAGTCATATTTTGCTCATTTTAGTGATATAAGAGCATACAGTATTTAGTCATCTTTTGAATATTTTTGTGATATAAGGGCACACCGTATTTAGTCATATTTTGTTCATGTTATTGATATAAGTTCATACAGAATTTAGTCATATTTTGAACATTTTTGTGATATAAGGGTATACAGTATTTAGTCATATTTTGCTCATTTTAGTGATATAAGGGCATACAGTATTTAGTCATCTTTTGCTCATTTTAGTGTAAGGGTATACAGTATTTAGTCATATTTTGCTCATTTTAGTGATATAAGGGCATACAGTATTTAGTCATCTTTTGAACATTTTTGTGATATAAGGGCATACAGTATTTAGTCATATTTTGCTCATTTTAGTGATATAAGGGCACACCGTATTTAGTCATATTTTGTTCATGTTATTGATATAAGTTCATACAGAATTTAGTCATATTTTGAACATTTTTGTGATATAAGGTTATACAGTATTTAGTCATATTTTGCTCATTTTAGTGATATAAGGGCATACAGTATTTAGTCATCTTTTGCTCATTTTAGTGATATAAGGGCATACAGTATTTAGTCATATTTTGCTCATTTTAGTGATATAAGGGCATACAGTATTTAGTCATCTTTTGAACATTTTTGTGATATAAGGGCATACAGTATTTAGTCATATTTTGCTCATTTTAGTGATATAAGGGCATACAGTATTTAGTCATCTTTTGAACATTTTTGTGATATAAGGGCATACAGTATTTAGTCATATTTTGCTAATTTTAGTGATATAAGGGCATACAGTATTTAGTCATCTTTTGAACATTTTTGTGATATAAGGGCATACCGTATTTAATCATATTTTGAGCATTTTAATGCTATAAGGGCATACGGTATTTAGTCATATTTTGCTCATTTTAGTGATATAAGTTCATACCGAATGTAGTCATATTTTGAGCATTGCTGTGATATACGGTCATACTGTATTTTGTCATATTTTGAGAACTTTTGTTTAAGTTGAAGCGCCGTTTTTAATATGGTACTTCTATCTGTGTTGATTTTAACACAGAATTTCAAAACACTCTAGTAGGTGTATTTTTGTTTCTTTTCCAGAAAAAGATAGAGGACAGGTTTAGAAGATGTGGTTCCATGAAAGAGATGCTGTACGAACGTACGCGGATAGATGCCAAAACTCATGCTAATACTTCATTTTTGGTTCCGTTTTAGGAAAACAGAGCGAGAACCACGCCTCGGGATTATGATACTCAATGAAGTGCAGTCTTTTAATTTCCCTACTCTTGCTCTTGTCAGTTTGTGTCTACTGTGTTATCGCTTATAATTTTTTGACACGTTTAATGTTAGTTATACTCCAATACTTGCGACCTGTCACTAAAATGCTTAACCCTCTCCAGGCCTATGATTCCAAATGGAATCACTAACTTTCATGCTTTCTGTGAATTCCTTAAGAAACCACTGTTGTATTTTCTTTATTTTTCCTAAAATTGTATGTATTTTTCCACAGAAACTTTATTCATAACTATTTGAAGGGTATTTTCAAGAATTTTCTTTTTCATGTGTCAAATTTGGTCTGGAGAGGGTTAAGTCGTATTTTACCATATTCCGAGTCATATTTAGCTAGTTTTAGGGTACATTTGCTTGCATATTTTGTACTTCTTTAGGTCATAAACTTCCAAATCCTAATTAGGAGTATGTCGTTAAATTGCCTTACACTCCTCCCTCTACACGATCAAGTCTTGACTCTGGAGTGCTACTAGATCAAGGTGACGGTATCCTCAGGTGTACTGTTTGGATATTTTGACGACGCCTAGCAGATTATTACTTCTTTTAAGTTTCTGGAAAGGATATATTATTCTTCGTAACTAATCTTTTGCCTCTTAGAATAACTTGAATGCGTGAACATGCGTAACCACGGAAGATCATCTTCTGGGCTACCGATGGTGGAGTTCAAATCCACCATCATCCGAATTCAAGCTAACAGCTACACGGTCCAAACCGCAGCCAACTCTCTTGGTAGACAGATAGTAAAGGAAAATTTGTATACCTGGGGTCAGTCATCAATGACACAGGAAGCTGTCATAGGTTATAAACTTCATGGTTCTGATCCGTATTGAATTGTGAGTACAAATGAATTATTAATGTAGTAATGGTCCACCTTTCAATCCAATAATATGTAATATTCTAAATTACATTAATTAAGGACTATTTTTGGCCAGGGCTGGCCACCTTCAGCCTTAATGTAAAACATCTAATAACTAAACAAATGTACATGCACACAATTGACATAAAAGAAATGAAACAAATATATACAAATTGACATTCAAATTTAATCATACTTTAATACCAGTTTTTAATGTCAATTTGTATATATTTGTTTCATTTGTTGTATGTCAATTGTGTGCATGTACATTTGTTTAGTTATTAGATGTTTTACGTTAAAGCTGAAGATGGCTAGCCCCAGCCAAAGCTAGTCCCTAATTAATTCAATTTAGAATGTTACATATTATAGTATTGAAAGGTGGGCCATTACTACATTAATTTAATAATTATATTGTACAGGAAACTGTGCAAAAGACATCAAATGACATATTGTCCCAGGTCGTTCTGCACTGGTTAAACTCTGGCAGAACCGGGTAATACCAAAAGCTACGAAGATGCGCTTGGTGGAATAAATAGTGTTCTCAGTCTTTTTGTACGGCTGTGAGACGTGGACCGTGAATGGTAGGGAGATAAATAAAAGTTTTGCCTTTGAGACGCAGTGTTAACGGAGAATGCTATATGTACACTGGACGAAAAGAAGAACTAATATTTCCACTATGGATGAACTGATCATCAAAAAATGTCTATTTTCCCGTGTGAATGAGTGTTATCTGCAGTTCCTTGGTCACATTTTCAGAAGAGAACTTGGAAATGACTACTTTGCATGTCACGAGGAAGAACAGCAAGTTGATGTTTAGATCAGGCGAGGAAGATCACTGGCCTACCTCTTCAGATCATGTTAAAGAAAGGTGAAAACAGCTCTGGATAGAGGCAACTCATCAAGGTTGCAACACAGAAAAGATAGTTATGAGGTCGTGACACTTAGCAGTGAGCAAAACGAATAACGATGATAGAAATAGATGAATACAGAGATAGATTCATAAATAGAAATATTGGCGTATAAGTAGATATGTCGCATAGAATACACGTATTGTTTATTACTGCGCGCTGCTGCTACTGCTACTTCTGCCATTTTTAGAACTTACTGGCTTGATGACAACAAAGTGATACATGCTAGCCATTTCGTGGCAAGTCGTAGGGGCCGCCTAAGCAATAAAAACTTTTATTGCCTCAACCACTCAACTCAGCAAGGGCTGATTACAGGAAACCCATTCTCAGCCTAGAGGAAGCCTACATATCCCATCCTCAGATATTTAAAGGTTGATATGTTGATGAATATTATACTTTACGGCTGGAAAAGAGATTTTTTTCCCCTAGTATTGCTGTAAAAGATTACTAACTTGTTAAATGCATAGCAGTGTTGGCTGAAGATGAGCAAGACCTGGTAGTGATTATAGAATAACACGAAGCTGCTGCGAGTGTGAGATGTAACATGAGCACCAACAAGGCGAAAACCCAGTAAGTGGCTGGGTGATGTGGGTCTCGTAGTTATCAGCTTACATTCGGGAGATGAAGGGTTCGAACCCCACTGCTGGTACCCCTGAAGATGGTTTACCATCGTTTCTCATTTTCACACCAGGAAAATGGCGGAGCTGTACCTTAATTAAAGCCATGCTCGCTTCCTTCCTTCTCCGAACCCTTTCCTGTCCCATCGTCACCATAAGACTATCTGTGTCGGCGGAAAATGAAAGAGAAAAGAAAACTAACATCCTGTTAGTAGACACGGTGCGTAGACAAATTGACCAATGGATGGAGAGAGGTTAGGTAAAGCGAAATCCTTGACAAATCTGGGAAACACGTTTAGAATATATGAAAGATAATAAAAAATAATTAATTTTATGTATTTGTTGTGTGGTGAACTACACATGCCTGAAACATAACAAGAAGGAAAATGAATTATAAAGTCCTATTTATATAAACAAAAGAAACTTTTCCCTTTCAAAGCAAAGCAAAGTCATCTCCTTACAGGCTATGAAGGCCCTTGGACAGGTGGAAGGTAAAGGCTTCCACTACTCGTAACCTCGGCACGTGATGGGGTAGAGTGGTTAGCTCTACGACCTGCCGCATTTGAAACTCCACAGCCTGTTTCCAGTCATTCTACCGGGTCAGGAGTGGGATGAATGAAGCCCCCATCTAGCGGCGAGGATAGGAATTGTGCCGGCTGCCGAAGCCTGCCGCACTCCTCTGGGGCAATGATTAATGACTGACAGATGAAATGAAATGATATTGGAGAGTGTTGCTGGAATGAAAGATGTCAGGGAAAACTGGAGTACCCGGAGAAAAACCTGTCCTGCCTCCGCTTTGTCCAGCACAAATCTCACATGGAGTGACCGGGATTTGAACCACGGAACCCAGCGGTGAGAGGCCGGCGCGCTGCCACCTGAGCCACGGCCGCCTTTGCCTCCAGGAATTAACATGGTACTCATTTTTGGTGTAGGCTGAGTGAACCTCAGTTCCATATGCACCTCTGGAAGTGGAAATGTCGTATTTTACATTTTACGACTTTCTAAAGGGATTCGAACCTACGCCTTTACCACCTCGGCCAGGCAGCCCCTAAACTTTTCCCTTTGCGAAAAGCAAATGATTACGAATATACCTTTCAGTAAATGAAACTGAAATATTGATACCGAACAATTTAATTGCATCATTTCACCGAGCATCTTTGACGACCAATGTGACGTCATTTCCGTCACACACTTTGTGGCGTTACACAAATTTTCGGATGACCTCCAGGCATAGAACATATTCATATAAAAATACTCACGCTCTGAACTGTTGGGATCAAAGTTCACATGAACGGATTGCCATTTCCAGCCCATCAGGCTACTCTTTTTAGAATGGAAGTTACTGAGCTGTTTAAAGCTCGTATTGAGTAGTCGGTAGCAATGTAATGAATTGACTGCTGGGCGGCTCGTCGGTAACCATCTGGAGAAGTAGTCCAGCCACATTTATATAAAAACTATCTACATCTACCTTGCTCCATTCGGATCGAGTTGATGGTCGTCCTTTGGTGTCTAGGGAGGTTGAATCCACATTTCCACACGGAATGGTTTTTTCTAAGTCAGGTGTCCCTTGAATACTGGAGAGCACTTTCATTGAGTTTTTCATGTTATATTGGCGCTAATGTAGAACTCTTCAAGGTGGATTGCTGTGTTCTAGGGTGGTTTTTTTACTTTCAAACATCAGTGTCGTTCTTTGGATATATCTATAGGTATGGGTAACTGGAGATTTTCCCCGATGTTTCTCCAAGTCTTCAAAACAGCTTCTGATCTTCGTAAAGCCGGAGGAAGGATGTTACATAGCATTGGCAGCTATGGAGTGCTTTTACGCTCCGGGTTTGGTTTTTCCCTCGGACTCAGCGAGGGATCCCATCTCTACCGCCTCACGGGCAGTGTCCTGGAAAGTGAGACTTTGGGTCGGGGTATACGAATGGGGAGGAGGACCAGTACATCGCCCAGGCGGCCTCACCTGCTTTGCTGAACAGGGACTTTGTGGTGGAGAGGGTATGGGAAAATTTTAAGTTATATACAAGGAAAAGGAAAGGAAGCGGCCGTGGCCTTAAGTTAGGTACTATCCCGGCATTTGCCTGGAGGAGAAGTGGAAAACCACGGAAAACCACTTCCAGGATGGCTGAGATGGGAATAGAACCCACGTCTACTTAGTTGACCTCCTGAGGCTGAGTGGACCCCGTTCCAGCCTTCGTACCACTTTTCAAATTTCGTGGCAGAGCCGGAAATCGAACCCAGGCCTCCGGGGGGTGGCAGCTAATCACCCTAACCACTACACCACAGAGATGGGCATTATTATTATTATTATTATTATTATTATTATTATTATTATTATTATTATTATTATTATTATTATTATCGTAATGGTCACAACAGTACCAAAATTGATGATTTGTTTTCGACTTGAAAGAAATGTGCAGTGAGTCGTAGAACAGTTTACGCTATGGTTCATATCTGGGTTGCTGTGCTGTGCAGGGAGGGGAGTGTAATGAATAATTCCTTCTCAGGGATGTGATAGTATATGGCTGGTTAATGTTTGGCGCCACTAGGGAATCTAATAGAATGACAAGCTTCTCCTTCGAGTGCTACATTATTGCTCACATGTGGGGTTGCCGCGTTCAATATGGTAGTAGACTTAACCGAGAACAGGATGTGAACTCGCTGTTATGGACTGAAACTGTACCTAACTGTTTACAAGAAACCTACATCGCAATAAATCAACATACGTACAGTGAAATACCCTAGAAGTATCCAAATAGAATGAATTAGTAGGACTAAGTATTGAATGAATGAAAGCTGTGTACCATTAAGGAAAGTTATGGAGAAGTGCCATTCGATTTTAGATAGAATATTGCTACACCTATTCTCAACTAAGCAGATGATGACAAGTGTGAAAACTACTCCACCATTAGTTTGGTATCTCACTCTTATAAGATTCTAACACGTATTATTTACAGAAGAATGAAAAGACAAGTTAACCCTCGACTGGCGTTGTGAGGTCTTTAAAGATACCGGTGAATTTGTACAACCTTAGCGCTCCCTCCGTATTCCGTTCTGCCTATCGACGATCACTGTAGCTGTTACTTAGTGCAAGGTAAACTGCTATCTGTAATTTGATTTATTGGTGTATTTTACGACCTCACAACGGTGTTTGTGTTACGAATTTTGTCGTGACTTAAAATTTTGTAAGTGTTCATGTTTCATTCGAAGTGCGTGTTTGGTACTTTTTCTTCGTGTAAGCCTTGCTATGGCTTCCACATCTCACCCTGGCATGTCAATGTGTGATCCTAGGATCGCAAGTGACGACAGCGATCTCTCAGATGAAAATGATCCAGATTACAATTCCGAGTACGATACGGATTCGGAACAAGAAGAAGGTGAGGAAGACGAAGAGGGAAGTTGCACGGACAACCTAGACGTCCATAACCAGCCGTCATGTTTCTCTGTTAGGAACAGATAGAAGTGGTCAGCTACCGAACCCAACAAGGAAGTGAGACGTAAAGTCAGAACATTATTGTCAAACTTCTAACACTTAAGTGGTTGTGAAAATAACGTTAATGACTGTGAATATCAATAGTTTACTCTGCTAGTATAATTAATATAGAAACTGACGCGCAAGAAGTCTACAAGGGGTCACATCAAAATACTTGAACATGGTAGCTGGGGCCGAATATTTACTATTATTATTTCTATTATCATCTTCCTAGGCGAGACTATAAAGGCGTGCTCTGTTTATTAGGAAGGATGTGTTTCCGATTGCCCATCAGTAAGTCGGAAACTTTAGGAACGAAGTACTACTTTTGGAAAGGTGCAGAGTGCTAATGTCTATTCAGGCTGCAAAAGAAATGAGTACCAAGAGTTTCCTGGCTGCGAAGTCAGCGAGGTTAATTTGTGGAAGCTACAGAGACTCCTCGAATAACCCATTGTGTCTACTTAGAGGCGAGCATTTGCCTTCATTTGCGCCAATTTTTCTTTCAGTTTTCTACTGTAGGCTTCATTTCTGTCTTCAGACCAGGATGTTCCATTCTTCTTTGGTATTTATTATCGGCCAACTTGCCAATTGTGAATTTTATACCTGAAAAATAACCTGTTTTGAACATGTGCTGATGCAGTACCTGTCTGTTTCAGATCGGTATTGGTTTCGCCAATCCAATCGTCCGTCTGCGAGTTTTGGGCATAGCACTTTTTCTTATGATTTTGCGTTCCATTTTCTCAATGTTTTCCCTTTCTGATTTTTGATCCATGAAGACAATCTGTTTAAATGACTGTATTGTAATGTCCCAGTTTTTCATGCTTGCAGAAAGATTTTTTGCTGCAGGTACTTGGGCTAATCGATATGCAGTTTCCATATTTTGGCATCTAATTTCGTTTCCATTTTCATGAGTTTTTCACCGACATATTTGAATTGTGATAGTCGTTTATTGTTTCCGTATTTTTGTCTCCAAGGGTTTTCGTGCTTCTTTGTTGCAGGTCATGTATTCTCTCTCATCAAAATATATCTGGAGGCCGAGTTCTTCTGCTGCATTCTTCAGGAGTTCAACCTGATTTTGGGTTGTCGAAATGTCTCGAGTTAAGATTTCTAAGTCTTCTGAAAATGACAGGCAATTTATCGTTAATTTTCCTCTTGCTGAAGTGATTGGTTGGTGAAATTTGAGGAATGATTTCTGTTTACGCCATGCTTGTATCACTTGTATCTCCTTGTCTTACTCCCGGCTTGATTTCAAATAGATATGATGCATCCCCCATGAATTTAAGCTTGCACTTAGTGTCTATCAGCGTCTGTTCCATGATTGCAAGCATTTTCATATCTAAACTTTGTTCTTTCTATGTTTGGAAGAGAGATTCGAGGTCAAATGATCACAGACTTTCCTTGCAATCTACAAATGTGCAGAATACTTTTTTGCTGTAAATTCTCTGATATCGTAGCTCTTCGTTCAAGATTTGCTCTGGACACGATCGGCCTCGACTGAATCCTACCTGATTTTCTCCAGTTTTTGTTTTAGTGGTGGTTGTGCTCTATCTATTGGACTCTGGGATAGAATTCTCTATGCAACTGATACTAGTGATATTCCTCTGTAGTTTTTAAGATCTGTTCTGTCTCTCCGCATGTTTAGCGAGTGAATTAATGCATTTTTCCAGTCTTCTGGAATTTATTCCTTTTTCCAAATGTCTTGCATGATTTTGGTGATTTTTCACTCTACTTTACATCGCACCGCGCAAGTAAGTATTAAGGCGGGTGATGGAACAGGAAAGGGTTCGGTATGAGAAGGAATCGACAGTGCCTTTATTTGAAAGTGTGAAAATGGAAAACTATGGAAAACCATCCTGAGCGCTGCCGGCAGTAGGGCTGGTACCCACTATCTCCCGAATGCAAACTGACAGCTACTTGACTCAAACTACAAAGTCACTTGCTCGTTTTGATGACATATTTTATTGAATTACGACCTGCTGTTTTGAGGACTTCCACTATGACTCCATATTTACTGGATGCTTTATGTTTTTACGTCTTTTGATATATCTTGCGTGTTCTTCATCTGGTTGTAATGAACTAGGATGAATATTTTCAGGTTTTTTCCGAAAAGAAATACGTGTTTTGAGAATTTCGTTTGTCTGTTCTACTGTTGTAGAGTCTGTAGTCCCGAAATCCATTGTTTTCTTTTTGAAGTACTAGTATGTGTGTTTTTGTTCGATTAGGGTTTGCTCTTATTCATGCAACTTCCCTCCTCCTAGGAGATTATTTATTGTTAGTGTTCTGAAAATGGGTTTGCTGTTTGGGCTAAGTTGGCCGGAGATCTGCGACTCGCTCTATTTGAGTGTCAGTGCAGACTCCACAGAATCCGACAGTCTGGCTGTACTGGTCTTGACAGGAGTGGATTGGTTACCACCTGGGTCAAAGTTTGATTTCTGTCACCCCTCATGGCACTTGATCATCACAAGTTTGATACAAAGTCCAATTTTTAAGACTGAAGTGGTTAGTTCAAGAACATGAATTTCAAGCCGTACCTGACTGTGATTGACTGATTGAATATTAAACAGTTATATGTACACAGGGAGGCCCTAGAAGGAATGGCCAATAAACAGGGATATGACACGAACAATCATTTGAAGGAAGTGGGCATATGGACTATTGTGAATTTTTTTCCGCGATAGGACACATTTAATGTACGTTTGTTTATGCGCTAGCGTCCGCCTCCGTAGCGTAACGGTTAGTGTTGTTAGCTGTCGTCCTTGGGGGCCCGGGTTCGATTCCCGGTACTGCCAGAGATTTAAGAATGACAGGAGGGCTGCTATGTGGTTGAAATGGCACATGCAGCTCACCTCCAATGGGGGTGTGCCTGAAAAGAGCTGCACCACCTCAGGATGAGGACACGAGTTTACTTGTCCGACTCGTTGGCTGAATGGTCAGCGTACTGGCCTTCGGTTCAGAGGGTCCCGGGTTCGATTCCCGGCCGGGTCGGGGATTTTAACCTTAATTGGTTAATTCCAATGGCCCGGGGGCTGGGTGTTTGTGCTGTCCCCAACATCCCTGCAACTCACACACCACACATAACACTATCCTCCACCACAATAACACGCAGTTACCTACACATGGCAGATGCCGCCCACCCTCATCGGAGGGTCTGCCTTACAAGGGCTGCACTCGGCTAGAAATAGCCACACGAAATTATTATTATTATGCGCTAGTGGCGCGCAGCCATGTGTTTTACCCACCCAACCTGTTTGACGTTTAGAAATGGGCACATGTTTTCCTCGTGTAATACTCACCACACTTAGGACATTGATACGTGCAGAATGTCATCGTGTGCTGGTAGTAGAACTACGTTTCACCATTTCAGCAATTTATTGCTTTTCCTGCACAGCTTGTTGAACTACACGTTCGAAAAAAAAAATGGGAACTTTGGAAGAATACCTATTTCACTCTGGTAAACAGGGATTCTACGTGTTGGAAAGTGCCGACGGTATTCTTCGACAGACAGCAGTGCGAGCATCACAGAACCTATAATCATACACAATATCTTCATAAGTGTGGATGTGTGGCATTCTAGCCAGAGCATGTACAAACAGAGTTAACTGATGTTACTCTCTGATAAAGTGTCAATCCCTCGTACTACGTTACTCACAACACACCATGGACAACTACGCTTTCAACGGGCTAGTTTAATGGAAGGAAGACATCCCCAACGCCAAAGAGGATGGGTAGATAAGAGACATTCGTGTGCGCGACTAGCCCATATACAAGTGTACATTAAAAGTCTTATATTTCGGAAATGATTCGGATTAGGTCATTTATCCATATGGAGTTGTTTGCTTCAAGTGATCGTTACTAGTCTACCTGCACGACGGTAGTGTTATGAGGTTTGCATAGACATTAGGGGATCGGACCATTAGAAGGTAGTGAGAAGAATTTAATCCACAAGCAATGAAGTTTCATGAAATAAATAAGCAGTCGTTGCAAGTTTTATGCATTGGCAGCTAATTAGCAGTGTTGGCTGTAAACTGGGACTTCTCAGATAACTTATACTTCCGTTATTAACAGAATCCAAGTGGCACTCTAGCGTAGTTTATTGTTGCGCACATGTGACAGTTAATTATGGAGATTCAACCAAACAAGAGATAGCGTTAGTAATTAAGTGCCCACTGAAAGTTGAAGATAACGCTCTAAAGGTGGCTTTATTCCTTCCATAAAGATACATTTTACGATCTTTAATATTCATAATCTCAAGTCATATTCTGGTTAAAAAGAAATGAACCTAAATAATGTCACCATCCTATTAATATTAATCTGGAAAAGCGTTTAGAAATAATGTAACTGTCTGATAACTTTTATTTATTTTCTTTAGTACACTATACCGAACATTTTAGTGTAGGATTAGAATCTTTATACACAGAGAGATTTGGTCATGCGATTTAGAGGTGGGCAGCTGTAAGCTTGCATATGGAATATAGTGTGTACTAACCCCATTGTCGGCAGTCCTGAATATGGTGTTCCGTGGTTTTCCGTGGTTTTCCACTTTTTATACTAGGCAAATGATGTAGCTGGTGAACTACACATTTAGAAGGCAAATAGGAACTTGGAAAAAATACCTGATTCATGCTATGTGCTGAAAACTGGTAAATAGGAATTGGGCGTATCGGAAAGCACCGATGATATTCCTCGACAGACAGCAGCAGGAGCACCAACATCGCAAAAGCCGTAAACATATCTGCATATTCTTCATTAGTGTAGATGTGTGGCATTTTAACCAGCGCATGTACAAACAGAGTTAACAGATGCTTCTCTTTGATACACTCAATACCGGACAAAGCTGGGCCGCTTCCTTCTCATACCTAGTCCTTTGGTGTCCCGTAGTCGCCGTAAGCCCTGTGTTTGTCGGTGTGACGCAAAGCAACTTGTAAAGAAAATAATGCTTATGGTTTACATGTTTCTTCCGAAACTCCATTAAAGTTAGTTGTTTGTCCTTCTTCTTCTTCTGGGACTGTCCCCTCACAGAAGGATCGCGACAATCACAGAATAATTTTTCCCGCTTAGTCTCTCCCTTATGAGAGTTATCGTGACGTGGATGCCGGACCACTGTCCAAAAGTTTCCACCGTTCCCTTCTGTCTTTTCCTCTGTGAGGTTCTTTGGTCTGTGGAAGCTAATTTTGTTCTTCTCCTTCTTCATCTGTTTACCCTCCAGGGTCAGTTTTTCCCTCGGACTCAGCGAAGGATTCCACCTCTACCGCCTGAAGGGTAATGTCCAGGAGCGTCAGACTCTTGGTTGGGGGATACAACTGGGGAGGATGACCAGTACCTCGCCCGGCGGCCTCACCTGCTATGCCGAACAGGGGCCTTGTGGGGGGATGGGAAGTTGGGAAGGGATAGAGTAGGAAGAGGGAAGGAAACGGTCTTGGCCTTATTTAGGTACCATCCCGCATTTACCTGGAGGAGAAGAGGGAAACCAGGGAAAACCACTTCCAGCATGGCTGAGGAGGGAATCGAGCCCCCCTATACTCAGTTGACCCCTCAAGGCTGAGTGAACCCCATTCCAGCCCTCGTACCACATTTCAAATTTCGTGGCAGAGCCGGGAATCGAACCCGGGCCTCCGTGCGTGGCAACTAAACACACTAACCACTACACTACAGAGGTGGACCGAAACTAATTATGAATAAAGAAATTTATAAACTATCTGAAAAGAGGAAACGTATGTTAACAATACTATACATGAAGAGGTAAGGTAAGTGTGTATTCTGCCTGAAGGTAGGTCCGAACCACCTTAGACGGTAGGGTGTCCAGTTCATTTCCGCTCCTCCATTCGCTTACCCTCACCAACAGAGCGTGGCAACCCATCCAAATCTTGACCACGCCCAATTTTGCTTAACTTCGGAGATCTCACAGAATCCGGTGTTTCAACACGGCTACGGCCGTTATACTTGAAGAACAAACAACTTAATCAAAATAGAATTACATGCTTCTTTCTTGTACGAACAGCATAAGATTGAGTTCGCGTCAGACCGTATACTCTGCTCCTTTTCCTGGCTGAACTGGAACGCTGCTTATTGAGCCGAATAGTGCCCGCCTTTGGTATATATGACGTCTCATTATTGATAAAGAACTTAAGGCTTTGAGGACAACATGTTTCATCAAATATTCTTGTAGGTTTAATCTTGAGCGGAATTCCTCAAAGAACTTAGATATTGATCCTTTTGCACCGATCTTTAGGCCTATTGTAAGTGGCGATCAAAACGTTTCCTTTCGACGGACGTACGGTCTTGAATAGGGATGTCAATCAGACAAAATCGCCGTGAACATTGAGACACTCATCCCACTGACGCACCCGGTTGAAGATCCCCGTGTGGTGAAACACCCTGTCCTGCTGCGTTAAGAAGTCTGTCACCCCCTACTGCACATCCTCATACGTCAGGAAGCGCCCACCCATCAAGACCTTTTTAATAATAATAATAATAATTATATTTGTTTTACGTCCCACTAACTACTTTTTAAGGTCTTCGGAGACGTCGAGGTGCCGGAATTTAGTCCCGCAGGAGTTCTTTTACGTGCCAGTAAATCTACCGACACGAGGCTGTCGTATTTGAGCACCTTTAAATACCACCGGACTGAGCCAGGATCGAACCTGCCAAGTTGGGGTTAGAAGGCCAGCGCCTTAACCGTCTGAGCCACTCAGCCCGGCCCAAGACCTTTTTGAGGCGTGACAATCGCATGGGAGGAGATCAGGACTATAGGGCGGGTGGTCGAGTGTTTCTTACTTGGGTTGTTATTGTCCGTAATGGATGAGGCTGGCCTCCCAGTTCGACCGACGTCTTGTGTCGAAATGCGATCCGCAGGGAACTTGGTGCACTCTTCCACAAGGGTGGTTTTCGACAAACATGCTGCGCGATAGACAGTCTTCATTCTCCGGTGGATGTCGATCGGTGTTTGTCCTTCGGAAATAAAGAACAGAATAACACCACATTGGTCCTGTTTGGACGCATTTTGTAATAACGTCGCTATAGTTCACGTGGCAGTATTCAGCGCACGCACCTCGGCACGATACGACTGCCACACTAATCCCTTCGTGTACATGTCCGTGCTTATATACCCGCATCGGAGTCCGGCTACGATGCATGTTCGCTGCAGCATTGTCCTCGAACGGAAACTTTTTGTTCACGACTTACGCTTTGATATATTCCCGTTCATATCTGGGTCGGTAGAAGGGGATATATTTATTTCATATATGATCTTCTTTCCCTCGTGTACTTCACTGGGCTGGTTAGATTGTGATTCAAACTGGACCGTAGAATCAGTAATATATATCCATTGATGATGTATTTTGAAGACTGTCATATCCATCCTACAGATACTAGCGTTCTCCGGAAATCAATGGCCCTCTTCGTGCACTGCCGGGATAAATGGCTCAGACGGTTGAGGCGCTAGCCTTTTGACACCAACTTGGCAGGTTCGATCCTACCTCAGCCCGGTGGTATTTGATGGCGCTCAACTGCATGACTGCAGGACAAAATTCCGGCTTCTCGTCATCTCCTAAAACCGTCAACATTAGTTATTCTGATGTGAAAAGGTTTACTACTATTATATTTGTGAACTGTATAATCAGTGACTCTTAATGACTGAACGATGGTGCTTCGTATTGCGTTGCGTCTCAGGGATTCACCGTAGGCACTTGAGACATGAGAAAGGGATTCTATCTCGTGGCAATGTCGACAACGGTCGTTGTCCTTGGACCTACCTGTCACAACTCAAACTACTGTGACATTTGCGGTCATCTTTAGAGCATCATGCCAATCACAGCAAGATATTGATTATAACTTCTGTAACAAAAAGTGTATTATACATGGAGCACGTGTCACGAAACCGGAGTACAAGATCATGTACGGTGGTTTTACATCGTGTAGATTCATCAGGGAATCAACGTCTCTATTTTTTTCACACATCTGTCACAACATTTGCTCTCAAAACAACTTTTCAACGCGCGCGAGTAAGCTATTATCATCCGCTTAACTTTGTACGACTCACTCCGTGCAGAGTAACATCTGCACACTGTTATGACAGCACGACAGGCTGTTCCACTAGGTCTGAAAATATTCCACAACCAAACTTATCAACTTATTTCGTGACATACGTGAGCTTCGATTTTCATTTATAGTGCGCTGGCTTTATGAACCCTCTGTCTTGTTATCACGGGATGATATGCCAATTTTCCAAAATCTCATTGACGGTATAGAAAATAACTCAGAAATACTTAATAGAGCGTTGTCACCCCTCCTCTTCATCCTTGTCCTAGTTAAGGTGATGGGGGAATGGGAAAAAGAACTGAAAGCACAAAATAGTTGTAACCCAGTAAATATCACACACAAAAAAAAGCTTGAAATTCCATGCTTTCCCTTCGCGGATAACCCGGCCCTTTTGTCCAGTGATGAAGTCAAAGCGATAAAGCAAGTTGAAATTCTCCAAGAATGTGCCAGAAAGGTCGGACTTAATATCTCCTTCCAGAAAATTGATTTTTTCTCTTCAAAACTATAAATCTATAGCCTCAATACAAAATACGGGGAAATCAACAGAGTCCCTAACTTCAAATACCTGGGCAAAATCCTCGAACCAACCGGACAAGAAAAAATAGCCCAAAACAACCGTGTCCAAAAACTCAGAAGAGCAGATGGGAGAACAAGAGAAATCTACAACAAAAAATGTATGACTCTCCACGTTAAGATTAAACATTACAATACTGTAATCAAACATGAGGCTTTATATGCAGGGGAAACTCTAACGCTTCATAGTGCAACCGTTAGGGCTTTAATCGTCGCACCTAACTAAGTATGAACCAGCTCTGAGCACATCGGGCGACAAAATGAAACTGGCCCCAAAAATTGGGCAACAAAAATGAGGCTTACATTAGGTATATCAGGGCAATATTACTTAATTTGGTTTCACAAACAGATGTACAGATGGAACATTTTGATGAGAACCGCCAGCGTTATCATCTCGCTCGCTCGGAAAGAGAGCGCGGTTTCAAGGTTAACAATACTGCGCTGTCTTCTTCTCGTCACAGCGTAGGGAAACTGCTCCCTCCGGACTGGCGCGTCGCGGATCATACCCCGGTTAAGCATACAGAATGCTAACTACTGCGTTATATGTCACAGGATGTTGCGGAAAACGGCATATATAATTAGCCAAACCTCCTAACATCTCCATGGCATAACGGTGAACGGTCACAATAGAAAAGGCGAACTGGAAAATATCCTAAAAAAAGAGCGAAAAATCAGGAAGAAAATTTTAAGACTAAGAGACACGGAAGAATGGTACCACCTCAAAACACGGAAATCACAGAAAAATTATCTAATATTGCGGCAGACCTCAGGAAAAAAGGTTAAAATTTTATGGACATGTTAAGAGGCTTCCACAAACCAGACTAACCCACCAAGTTCTTGAAAGAGTTGATAAACTGAAGAATTTCCCTTGGATACAACAAACAAAAGCGGGCATGAAGGGCACACAAATTCAACCGGAAGAAATTTTGAATCGAAACATATATAGAAAGAAAATTGACAAGTGGGAAGTTACTCCAGAGAATGAAGTACCAAAAAGTGCAGGTACCAAGTGGACGGAAGAAAGGAAGATGAAAACATCCTGGATCCTTCGCAAACGAAATCATAAATAAAGCTTCGTGTGTTCCGAAATGGACCATTCACGCATACTAATAATAATAATAATAATTATTATAATTATAATAATAATAATAATAATAATTATTATTATTGTTACAGACTTTCAGTGGTTTACAGAGGTGTAAGAAGGTGCCAGGGTGAATGAGTGGACAGAGAAGAGATAAAAACATAATTTAAAAACTAAATTCTGAAATTTTATTTATTTCCTTTTGTTATGACTTTAAACTTTGATAGGTAATGCGAATGAACAACACAAATAACAATCAAATGGAATAAAGATGAGCGCGTCAGCTCTGATAACAGCAATGACTTTAAGTCAAAAGTCAGGTACAATGGAGAAGATCACAGACACAATAATTTACAAGGAATCAGCTTTGTAGCTCTAAAGTTACCCTAGTTCAAAGAGCACATTTGTTCCACCCACTTACATTCCAAAATTATCGACATTGAAGCCTCTCAGAGGCACAAGATTTTGTGCGAAATTTTACTCTAGATAAACTTCAAAACAGTGTTTACTCTCATTTCTGTTCGACAATCTGTTACGCACTCGCTTATGAATAATTACAATTGAACAGGGGTAATGAGTGTCTATATTAAATGTCCTAGAAGTACAAAAGAAAAGGTTTAAAAGGATCGGCCATGAACAAAATGCTAGGCGAAACAATTGCACTCCTTTCGAAGTACAATTAAAATTCTACATGGGCTTATGGCCCAAAGTTGCAGAGGTTAAGCCTATACTGCAGAGGGGTGACTAGATGCGAAATATTAACTTCCAAAATGGTTTGAAGAATTTAGAGTTTTAGAAAATCATAGTGACCCTCATACTAAGTTGAATGGGAATTAAAAGAGGGTGAACACACTTTGTTCCCTAAGTTACATATATCCCAGCAGGGATTTGAACAAAGTCTTCAGACTTGCTTGGACATTTACATTTAAAAGGTGATATTAAACTTTATAATTTTAAATTAAGAAAGGAATTTGAAACCTTCCCCTCAAGTTATCTGCCTGGAGCTATGACTGCCATTACCTTGAGCTGCTGGGCTTTCCGACGACGGCAAGGCTGCCTTTGCCCCCTATTATGCCGTACACACAATTAGACCGGAGCGTTGAAGATCACAATACGACCCTAAAGTGCCCACTCTTTATCGTAAATCAAAGGGAAGTTTCCCGAACACTCTTGACCTAGGCAGAATGCCTGTGCATACCCACAATTTTAATTGGCTACAAAAATATATACAACAATTTTCTGATTGGTCCATAACATAAGAATGAAGCCGTAGTAGTGCTGACAACCTCAGCACATAAAAAAAAAAACACTTACGGTTTACAAATTTAGATAATAGCAAATTCCCAAAAAAAATGATAATCCGTCCTCCCGCCAAAGGGGACACATAGGCCGATGATAGGGACATCGAAAGATTAAAGGTCCAAGGATCTTCAGGTACATGGTTCAGGTTGCACCGCACAGATGGCCTTCTAGAAGGCGCACAGTTCAAATTGACAGAGAAGGTGTACCTCCGGAACAATAATAATAATAATAATAATAATAATAATAATAATAATAATAATAATAATAATAATAATAATAATAATCATCATCATCATCATCATCTGTTTACCCTCCAGGTTCGGTTTTTCCCTCGGACTTAGCGAGGGATCCCACCTCTACCGCCTCAAGGTCAGTGTCCTGGAGCTTCAGACTCTTGGTCAGGGGATACAACTGGTGAGTATGACCAGTACCTCGCCCAGGCGGCCTCACCTGCTATGCTGAACAGGGGCCTTGTGGAGGGATGGGAAGATTGGAAGGGATAGGCCAGGAAGAGGGAAGGAAGCGGCCGTGGCCTTAAGTTAGGTACCATCCCGGCATTCGCCTGGAGGAGAAGTGGGAAACCACGGAAAACCACTTCCAGGATGGCTGAGGTGGGAATCGAACCCACCTCTACTCATTTGACCTCCCGAGGCTGAGTGGACCCCGTTCCAGCCCTCGTACCACTTTTCAAATTTTGAGGCAGAGCCGGGAATCGAACCCGGGCCTCCGGGGGTGGCAGCTAATCACGCTAACCACTACACCACAGAGGCGACAATAATAATAATAATAATAATAATAATAATAATAATAATAATAATAATAATAATAATAATGATAATAGACTAATAATATCTTGCAGTGACTGGTGTGATTTTCTAAAGATGACCTCTAATATCGCAGCCTCCCGAGAGGCCTGATGCAGGTCTTTCGAGTTGACGCCGTATAGGCAGCCTGCACGTCTACCTATGATACATTCTAATGCTTAACCCTTAAAAGCATAGCATTGCATATGTGCAAATGAGAATGTACTTGCTTGTTATATCTGCATTACGAGTTTACAAGTATGCATTTACTTCTATCTTGCAGACGAACTTGCTAGGTGTCGTTAGTCTACCGAAAAGAGAACAATCCTTTTTTTCGATTTTTCAGCTGGATTGGTGTAAACTTTAAACAGCTAAGGTAAGACAATAAAATTGTTGTTTACTTCAGAGAATTCGTGACGAAAGACACTTCTAAGACTAAAATTTGACAGTAGCCACAGTAATCGTACATAAATAAAACATTCAAAATTCTTAACATTTCGACTGATCCAAATAAAGAATAAGTATTTCAATATAAACAATTTAAAAAAATATTTTTCATAATAACGAATTAGCTCAGGCCGTAGCACGCCGGCCTCTCACCGCTGGGTTCCGTGGTTCAAATCCCGGTCACTCCATGTGGGATTTGTCCTGGACAAAGCGGAGGCGAGACAGGTTTTCCTCCGGGCACTCCTTTTTCCCCTGTCATTTTTTATTCTAGCAACACTCTCCAATACCATTCCATTCCATCTGTCAGTCATTAATCATTAGCGCAGAAGAGTGCGACGGGCCTCGGCAACCGGTACAATTCCTATCCTCGCCGCTAGATAGGGGCTTCATTCATACCATTCCTGACCCGATCCAATGACTGGAAACGGGCTATGGATATTCAATAACATATTACTTTTGGAATTGAAAACCATAATTTCGAAAGAAAAAATTGCGCACCCAGCTCCTGAGGCATAGGAATTTAATCAATGAAGTTTAACAGGCTAGACTGGGAATTGGACCCGCGACCCCCAGAACAAAAGGCCTATGCTAACCCTTTAGCCATGACGCCGGATAAAATTCGTCACCTCGTCCCGAGGCGGTGCAGTTCTTTTCAGGCACAACCCCTCCCCTCAGTGGAAGTGAACTGCATGTACCATTTTAACCACATACCAGTCCTTCTACCAGACGAGTTGGCCGTGCGGTTAGGGACGCGCAGCTGTGAGCTTGTATCCGGGAGGTAGTGGGTTCGGACCCCACTGTCGGCAGCCCTGAAGATGGTTTTCCGTTGTTTCCCATTTTCACTCTACGCAAATGCTGGGGCTGTACCTTAATTAAGACCACGGCCGCTTCCTTCCCATTCCTAAGCCTTTCCTCTCCTATCGTCGCCATAAGACCTATCTTTATCGGTGCGACGTAAAGCAAATAGCAAAAAAAGATAAAAACAGTCCTCCTGCCGTTCATAAATCTCTGGCGGTACGGTGAATTGAACCCAGGCCTCCAAAGACGGCGGCTAATAGCGCTAACCGTTACGCGACGGAGGAGGACGGGAATTGTGGTGATTATATGTCTATATAAAGCGAAAAAAATCTGTAGATTCGAACACGATTTGAGTACTCCGTCTAAAGCTTGGCTGGATTCTCAACAATGTTTTCAACTGGGCAGTTATTATTGGACAATACTTTCCCACAGTTGTCTCCGTGGTTCAGGTGGCAGCGCACGTCCTCTCACCGCTGTGTTCGCGGTCACTCCACGTGAGAATTGTGCTGGACACAGTGGAGGCGGGACAGGCTTTTCTCTGGATACTCCGGTGTTCTCTGTCATGTTTCATTCCAGTTGCACGCTCCAAGATCATTTCACTTCATCTGTCGGTGATTAATCATTGCTCGAGAGGAGTGTGACAGGCTTCGGCAGCCGGCATAATTCATATCCTCACCGCTGGATGGGGTTTCATTCATTTCATTCCTGACCCAGTCGAATGACTGGAAACAGGGTGTGGATTAACATTTTAATTATTTCCGCAATCTGTATAAACTATGAATGAAGCTTAACAATGAGGCTGTGCATGTCTTGACGGCGACCATGTTATAATAAAAATCGTCACTTGGCTGGTTGTTAATAAGCTGTTCCACTGAGTTAGCTTACTTCATAAATAATCTAGATATATACTCAGGTGGCTGATAACAAGGGTTCTTTATGCTGGTTAATAATAGCAGTAAGGGAGGAATTATTTCTACATGAAGTGGAGTTATTTTGCTTGTGTAATTTAAATTAGTCGAGGTTGACTGCCATGTAATGAGAAATCTAATCGAATGTTTCTCTTGTTTCAGGTGAGTTTTGGCTGTTTGAATTCCATTACCAACTTCGTTCTCCTGGTAAGTTTGTTATACTTGTAACAAATTTCTAAATTAATTTTGGTGCATGGTAACTTCAGATCCTAAGCTTAAATTAACATTGTGCTTATATGTGAAGTATTAAGTTACTGGAAACCAGATAAATGTAGTTATACTTATTATAATCGGCCTTGTTTATATGTTATCATATGTGATAAGGTGGAGTTTTTTCAGCAATTTAACTATAGTATCTATTTCGTCCCACACTGATCCTATGATTTACAGCCTATTAATTACAAACACCGGCTTGTTCTACCTAGCACTATGACTATCATGTGGATCGTACCAGTTGTACGCCTAAGATTTTTCCGGGTTTTGCGGTAAAAAACACGTAATTTTCAAGGGAGATTCATCGTTTGTTTATTCAAAATATTGGCCATCGGCTTCTACACACGTTTCCCATATTTCAGGTAAGTTATTAACACCATGCCAGAAAACTGCTTGTCTTTTGCGGCAAACCATTCGTCGAGCCATTTTCCAACTTCCTCGAAATAGCTGAAGTACTGATCTGCGAATGCGTGCCCCATTGATATGAAGAGGTGATAGATGGCGCCAAGTCGGGGAAGTACGGCGGGTGCGGAAGGATGTCTCATCCAAATGATTTCAATGTGACTTTCACTGGTTTCGCTGTGTGAGACGGCGCATTGTCGTGTAATAAAATTACTTTGCCATGTATTCTGGCCCATTTCGGTCGCCTTTCTATCAATCCGCGATTTAAATTAATCATTTGTTGGGGATAGCGTTGTGCATTAACGGTTTTGCCGGCAATTACTCGTGTTCGAACGTTTGTGGTCTGCCAGAGCGCGCACTTTCTTTCAGATTGAAATTGCTACGTTTAAATTGTCAAAACTATGTATCACTTGTTTCTAATCGATGGAGCGTGTTCACAGTATGTTTCTACCAGCAAACGCAGACTTTCTACAGCCCTTTTCTTTTGATTAAATATGAAAAGCAATGCATGCCGCAAATGTTCCTTTGCAGGCACAAACGTCGACATGTTTAGTACACAATGCAACACAGATGCTAGTGTTTGGCGGATTCAACTTGTCTGTTTTTGAGGCTAATGCCAGACGAACAAACTGACGTATGTGTCAAATTCATACGCTGCGTACTGTTCGCTGGCGCCATCTCTTAGTGAAACCGGAAAAGGCTCATGCATACACCTGGAATATGATACACTGCTATATTCTGGTTCTAGCCGTGTACGCCATATGCATTCGCGCGCTGTACCGATGGAAATTGTTCTCCGCATGAAATGCGTTCAGGCTGCATTCAAGGATATCATCGTTGCGCTCCGAAATAAGTTACTACGAAAATTCGTTCATGCAATACTCAACCTTAGATGACAGAACTTCTCTGGTCAGAATTCTATGCTAACATTTTATCACACTGCGGTTTTCTTAGGCGTAGCAAAGATATACACTGCCGGTAAAAGGACATGCAACATTCTCAAAGACTGTGCTCAGTGGATACTGTGCATACTGAGGAGTTGTTGCGTTAGTGATTCATTTGTCACGGACACCGGCGATCAGATGGCGTTCAGGAGGCCTGCTCGTGCGCACTCTGCAGGCAGTAACTGTGCTGAGGTTAGAGGTGAACAGTGTTTGTTACATTCATTCTAGCGTACAACAATGCTTCGCAGACGAGTACGTGCTCCAGTTGAACAACTGCAGCTATTGTGGGCCTGCGGGAAGCTGCATGGATGTGTCAAGAGACTGCTGCACATGCTGGACACTATGCATCAGTGGTGTGTCGCTGCTTTCAGCAGTGGTCTGAGAAACATTGCGACACCCGTAGACCAGGCTCTGAACGTCCGCGTAGTACAGACGCACGTCGAAATTGACGTATTGTGCGAGCAGCGGTAGCTGACCGAACATCATCCAGGAACGAAATCCGGTCACGTCTTGCACCTGCGGTGTCATAAAGAATCACTGGGAAATATCTCCATGGCCAGGCTACCACTGACACTACAAAACTCCTAAGCACGGTTACTGTGGTCTCGTGAAAGTGTCTACTGAGAGTGGAATGGTGTAGGTTCTGTCTGTATACAAGTGGTGGACGTACTCGAGTACGGTGTGGAGCTGGTGCGCGGCCAATTCCAGAATACATTCGCTCGCGACACACAGGCCCCCCCCCCCAGGCTTCATGGTGTGAGGGGCCATCAGATACAACTCGTGGTCACAGTTGGTGTTTCTGCAGGGTGACGTAACCAATTCTCGCTATATTACACAGGTTACTGCCTATTTTTCGACTGAAAATTGATGTGCTTTTCCAGCAGGATAATGCGTACACATACTGCTCCTGCTGGTGTACAACAACTGCCCCGGCCAGAAGATCACCGGTTCTCTCGCCAACTGAACACGTATGGGACATGACAAAGCGGAACTTTTGCGTTCTCCAGAGCCTCCAAAAACCATCGCCGAATTGCATGTAAAGGTGCAATATGCTAGGGACACTTTATCGCAGGATGCATCCTGCACCTTTATGATCGTTTGCATCCGCAAATCTACGCCTGCATTGCCGCCAGACGGGGGTACACTGTATATTGATGAGACTGTATGAGCACCCATTACTGTGACATTGTGTTTCATTTGGTCTGAGCTCGTAATCATAAACTCCTGGAATGGTGAGCTACCTGTCACATCGCTTGTGAATAACATGACCTTGTCTTTGAGGATGCTGCATGGTTTTTTTTCCGCAGTGTATAATTATGAGTTCCTGCTAGCCAATGGGGAATATTTTGCGCTCTTGGATTCGGGACGGAAATCTGGAGTGCTTGAAGTGTTGAAAGTACCCACTCATCTTAATGCGTATAAAATTGTTTTTAAAAACCACGCAACCGTGAAATCGTATTACGCCTTCTTATGGAAAATGCTTCTATTCGGCTTGTTCGTTGTCTTGCCTTAAAACAAAAACCTGTCGATAATTAATTGTGAGATAGTATTTATACAGCAGGCATAGTGTTGTTCATCATAACACACGAATATTCTATTTAATTACAGCATATTATGTAAATATACAGTATATATTAGTCCACTTCTGAGGTGTAGTGGTTAGTGTGATTACCTGCCACTCCTGGAGCCCTGGGTTCGATTCCCGCCTCAACCATTCTCGAAGTGGTTTTCCGTGGTTTCCCACTTCTCCTTCAGGCAAATGCCGGGAATGTACCTCATTTAAGGCCACGGCCACCTCTTTCCCTCTTCCTTGTCTATCCCTTCCAATTTTAGCATCCTCACCAGTAGGCCCCTGTTCAGCATGTCAGATGAGGCCGTCTGGACGGGGTACCGATCCCGCGAACGCTCCAGCACACTGCCCGTGAAGTGGTAGAGGTGGGCTCCCTCACTGAGTCCGAGGGAAAGACAAACCGTGGACGGTAAACGGATTAGGAAAGAAAGAAAAATTATTTTAACTGTGTTTTTCTGCATGAAGAAACTAATGTTCCACCGTGTTTAATAATATTTTTAAAATAATGACTTAAATTGTGCTGTCACTTACTTCCATCCTGCTGAAGCATCACAGTTGATGCACGTGGCAATGTTGAATCTCTGTTTGCAGACTGTAATGGAAGTTAGCACGAATATCACACTCATTCATACGACATTTTAATATCATCTATAGATTGAAAATAAAAACAGTGGGAAGTTTCTTCATCTTCTAATTAATATAAAGGGATGTCAATAAAAATATGGTCAGAACATAAAATTTAGCAAAATAACTTTGGAAGTTAACATTTTAAATCTCTCATATTTTGTTAGTGTTTAGAATTTCAGCAAATAGTTTGCTGTTGCAACCACGTGATATTGGATGATTCACCGAAGGTATCTAAGTATATATTAATGAATTACTAACAGAGAACAAGTGCAGTAGCCATTACCTTGAGAGCACTAATAAACAGACGACGAAAACATCCTTCACCGGCTTATTATTGCTAGAGCGGTGTAAACAAATACTGCTGACAAGTGCAAGCATAGCCTGACACTTGTACGGAGTTAGGTAAATGTGGAAGCTCCTCGTTGAATGCGATAAACATGATAGATTTTGGTTTTTCATTTAGCTTGTGGTAGTATTCAAGATTTACAGGTAACATATTTTGCATTATAACACTTCATTGCTTTATCCTATAAGAAGCATTTTCTGACATTGAATTTAAATACTAATTTTAATATCAACATTTTCTTTCCCCTGGGCCAACGGTGTAGCCGTGTTAAAACACCGGATCCCGTGAGATCTCCGAAGTTAAGCAACATTCGGCGTGGTCAGGAGTTGGATGGGTTGCCACGCGCTGTTGGAGGGGGTAAGGGAATGGAGGAGCGGAAAGGAACTAGCCACCCTACCGAATGTAAACTCCGGCTCAGGATCACCTCTGGCGAGGTTCGGACCTGCATTCGGGCAGAATAACCCTGACCTTACCTCTTTCCCCTGGGACATTATGACGATTCCAGTGAAGCTATATCAATTAAGAACTGTGTGAATGTTAATTGAACTGGCGCTTTTATCGTCATCATCAAGTGAACACTGTTAATCCGTGGAGCATTGGGGCACTTACAGGATCACCGCCAAAACCGCGGGCAATGTTGTTCTAATGTTTAGAATCCGGATTATTAGGCTGTAATAGGTTATAATGCAAAATAATTAGCTTATTAGGAACTTTTCTTTAAAATTACCTTGACGTCGTACATACACAGATAGGACTTATGGCCATGATGGGAAGTAAATGGATACTAGTGAGAAGTAAGTTGCCGTGGCTTCAATTAAGTTACAGTTCCAGCATTTACCTGGTGTGAAAATGGAAAATCACGAAAGAACCATCTTGAGGGCTTCCGACAGCGGTGTTCAAACTCACTATCTCTCGAAAGCAAGCTCACAGCTGCACGCCCCTAACCGCATGACCAACTCACTCGGTTTATTAGGAAGTGTCGTCCAGCCAGTTCTTCTGTATGTAGCAAGAGTAACATAAATATATTCAGTTTGTTCTGATGGGCCTTACCCCAAATATTTATGCAAAACTCGGAACACAACCGTTCTGCAGGCAATTGTCCATACTTGTTTCTCGCTTCAGTAAATTTTCTTTCTATCCTATTGCTGCCAAAAAATCAGAATTCTAGTAATGGCTAATGCTAATTCTTCATTTATCGGATCACTATAACCGTGTGTTATAAGGTATTTTCTTTAAATACACAGCTTGCGTTAGATTTAAGATATATTTTGACATTTTTTTGCTATTTGATTTACGTCGCATCGACACAGATAGATCTTTTGGCGACGATCGGGTAAGAAAGGCCTAGGAAGTGGAAGGAAGCGGCCGTGGCCTTAATTAAGGTATAGCCCCGGCATTTGCCTGGTGTGAAAATGGGAAACCACGGAAAACCATCTTCAGGGCTGCCGAGAGTGGGGCTCGAACCTACTATCTCCCGATTACTGGACACTGGCCGCACTTAAACGACTGCAGCTATAGAGCTCGGCGACTGTTTTTTATATTTTTAATTTATTTACATGCCTTGTTTTAATTATCGTGGCTCATTCTACGAAGAATTTCCTTCGTCTAAGCCAGGGTCAACAATAACATGAAAATATTAACCTATAACTGTATGAAAACTTCTAATAATAATAATAATAATAATAATAATAATAATAATAATAATAATAATAATAATAATAATAAACTGAACGATAATAAATGACATAATTACAGTTTCCTAATTAGAATTGCCCCTTATTTATATTGCTTTCCGTGTGACGAGCTTGAAGTGAGGCTCTGTAAGTTCCCTTGTTTAAAGTCCTGGACTTCTTCTAAAAGAGAGTGACACCACCTGTTTGTGCGGAGATGCTCATTGTGTTTGTTACAGCAGGTCTATAATTGTCCAATCTTTGAGAATCTGGTAAACTCTCAATGGGAATGGACGTTGCTTTCTCAATATGACTTGAGCATTGACAGTCGTTTAACGTATGGAGATGTCATTATTCTTATCTTTTTCATTTTGTTATTGATCTGTCATATTTCCACCCAAGTGAATAATCCCTTATCGACATTTGTTGATCAATACTATTCTTGCATGGTTATCGTAGATTACATTATTTACATCCCAGCTCACACATTCTCTCAATCGTTCTGTCCGTCAGTTGTCACCACATGCTAATTGATCTATCAGGCAGACTCACAAGCTAGCACAGAGGTTTTCATAGAACCATTACAATCATTTATGATCGGTTAGAGTATTTATTATCATCCATCCGTGACATTCTTCTCAGAATATTATAATATTTACCCATATGGTTTATAATGTGGAAATGCCATCAGTGAAGATTGGCACTGGATTCGATTATAGGCCGGACTGTAGAATTTTATAACACAGCCTAATCACCTCAACATGCATTTGTATATCATTTGATTATGACATAATAGTTTTATTTCCGCTCATCAACCCACAACCATTGTCTTATTCACTGTGAAACGGCGTGAACTAGGTCACTCAGTACCCATTGAATGACATGTCCAATACGCAAGCTCGTGATGATATCGAGGTGTTTTACCTACATAAATGAAACTTCAGAGTGTGTACTGTGATACACGCCTAAGAAATCTCACATAATTAGAGGTGACAATTAAGACACTGAGCTGAATCTGATGACTTTTTTACATCGTCGCCGTAAGACCTATCTGTGTCGGTGCCACGTAAAGCAGCTTGTAAAAAATACCTCTTTTGTTGACTCCTTTCACTTTTCCTCATCAATGAATCTTGTTTACCGTAGTATTGGGGATATATTAGATTCGTCTGGCCTTATTCTTTTGGAAATACCGTCTCTCAACAGGGATTGGTGATCCAAAGAGTTGGAAGTTATTTTCAGGACAAAGCCGGCGAAGATATCTTATTTCTTTTACTTTCCTCTCGAAGATAAAGCGTAAAGACCGGTGCCCTTTATCTATGTCATATTTTCTTCAAATACGTTGTATATGACCTAGTTATAAACTATATCTACCTAAAATAAATGCCGAGATATATCATACAATTTCTATAACGTTGGTTGTCATGAGGTCGTCAAATACAGCTAAGTTGCATTCTATTTTTCCGATTTCAATGCTCAAAACCCACAATAGAAAAGTAATTTCTTGTATATCAAGCAATCAGTCAATGATGATGTGACTGTAACTCACAGTTTCTGGAATGTAGTCCATGATGCCTCAAAAAATAAAGAACTGTACCTAAATAAAGGCATTGACCTCAATGGGCTGTAACACTGATGCATTTGTTTTGCTAATATGACAGAATTACGGAGAAGGTATGATAAATCAGTTGTTAATAACCGTCGTTAATGGGTTATATTTTGTAAATGCTGCAGAAATAGCATCGAAGGGAGATGAGTGATGTCGTAATAATAATAGGGAGTGGAATGTTATTGTTGCCAAGCCTTAAGAGCCTAGGGAGCTTTAGGCCACCAAATTATATTTTCTTCCAACAAAGGGATATTATGAAATTCCAGACCTAGGATTTGAACCCCCCTATTTCTCTCATTCTTCAATTCAGTGCCCATTCATTTTTATATATTATTAATATTTACGAAGAAACCTGGAAGTGTGTGTAAAAGAAAAGCGAAATCTCCATTATAGATCTTCGTACTGTGAAAGTTTGTTGAACCTTCACAGGTTTATTACGTATAATTTTTATATTCGGTTGAAAGTAATGGAGAAATTTAACAAATTCCAGTTCTTGTCACCCTTAGTATCACCACCCTATTCTATACTAATTAAATAATGTTTATCTTGGTGCACTATCAGGTAAGCCTCGAACATAAGTACCCTGTTTAAATAAATTCTGTTTAGTTGTATCCCAGTGATATTGTCACAAACAAACAAAGGTAACAAAGTAAACAAACATAAAAATAAATAAAAGAAACAAACGAACGAGCAATAAAACAAACAATTAAATAAACAAATAAATAAATAAGTAAATAAATAAATAAATACGGAAGTGAACTTACATGCGGTTATTATTGATGTAATTCCAGATTTAAAAAAAAATATGAGGTAGAAATTTTCAAGTGTACATAAAAGAGTTCAGTTTTATTTATATGCATATTTGTGAGAATCTAATATACATTGCCTGTCCGGTTGTTCGCACTGCTATACTTCACCACATAGTGAAACAAAATGTCTGTAAATCGTTTGTATTTCTGCTGAAGAACATTGGCTGAATTTACTTGCGATAACAAGAGGAGCTCCTTTTGTTGAGTCGCGAGTTGTCAGTCGATTGTTTTCTCTCGACCTGAGAGTGTTTGCCGCCTGTCAAGGGAAGATGACGGCACCACGAGTTGAATAGAATCTCTCAAGCTGTAAACTTCGATTTATTTATCAAGTATTCAACATATTGTCAAAACTCGCTCTGTCTAGACTTCCCACAGCTCTCTTGTCTTTTAACGAAATTGAAATCACGAAATAACGTTCAATCCATTAGGTAAAAAACTTTGAAATATATTTTCTTGACAAGATATTCTACTTCCATAACAAATAATCCCATGAAACCTGTAAGGATGTAACAGGTGCGCAGGAATAAAAATACTTCACTGTGCAGACTTTAAGAAGAAAATGCATTAAAATGATATGATGAAATGATATTAAAAAGATATTATAATAATAATGGTAGTTACGTGGATTTAACGTGGAATTCGGAGCCAAGGATGCGCGTGGGGTGAATGGATGGACAGGGGTCACTTAGAACAAAAATTTACTTAAAAAAAATTGGAAATTCTATTTCTTTCCTCTCTTAAAACCCAAATAGAATAATCAGTGATTTAACAAGAATTAGTTGAATATTTACTTGAGAATATTCACATTTAAATTGAGCTTGTCAGCTCCAATAATACATTGGAGTTTGAAATCCTTAATCAGTCGTTGTTAACCTACATATGAAAGAGCATAATTTCTCCTAACAGATACGCATTACAGAGTCTGAGCTCCAAATACATAGAGGCTAGCCTTAATAAAGTGAAATGTCAATTGCTACATTCTCAGTTACACTAGTAATCAGTTGGGTGAACCCACTTCAACTTTTTCATATCTAGGTTGCTTCATGGTGGGCTTATCAATTACACAATTTCACGAACAGGTGAAGTATTGTTCTACATGGGAATATAAATGTAGACATGGTTACCTACGAAACCACAATGAATGTACAGGAGCATAATATTGTCCATCCTACTTCTCATAAGTAAAGAAAAGGAAAGAAAGATTACAGCACAAGTAGGCTATTAACAAGAGGAAAGGCGAAACACCAGCACTCCTTATAACAACATTCGGGAAAGACAAGAACATAAGTTGGCTTAAGGCCCAAAGACACAAAGGCTAATCCCATGCTAAAAAGGGTGACTAAAAGGGGAGCGTATAAAGGCCGAGACAAATTTCCAAAATTTAGGTGTTGAAAAACTTCAGTCACCCAGCTCAAAATTCAAGGGGTAGTTCCGAGGGTCACTACTCGTGCTCCCTTAAATTAAATATTTTCCCGGTTGGGAGTATGAATTAAGTCCGATGACTGCGCTGAAGGTTCTATATTTCAGCAAGAAATGAACAGATCACATATCAGAAGTTAAGGGAAACTGCTGAAATCTTCCCATCAAAACACACGCCGGCAGACACACATATGTAGCTAAATTCTGCCATTACGTGTTAGGGCTGGATCTTCCTCAAGCCGGCCACTATCTGCCTCCTGCATCCTGCCCACATTAATCTCCGTCAAGTCGCACTCTGTCACCGGAACAAATCAGACAAGACGGCCCTGAAGCGCTGTCTTTAAATAGATCATCAGGGGAAAGTTCTAGGCTATATTAGAATCCAAAGCGCTGATAGGCTAAATTTTCATACACTCCCCCTGGTTCTGATTGGTTAGAGAACTTTGTTACAGGCATGTCATTGGCAGATTACATTAGAGGAGGAACCAGGTGAAATATTGATTAATTCGGTACATAAAAAAACAATAACCAGTAACAAGGGTAACCAATCATGACAAATTAAATTTTTTCGTAAACCATTTTGGACATAGCCCACCAGAGATCACTAGAATATAGATACTAGAGCCATCTAACCATCGGAGGAGAAAGTTGTAGAAAATATTAAAAGTTCACAATCACTGTCAGAAATGGCCATAGCGCACAGTTTAAATGGCTGGGAAAAGTGTACCTCTGGTACAATAATAATAATAATAATAATAATAATAATAATAATAATAATAATAATAATAATAATAATAATAATAATAATAGGCCTCAGGTATCGTGTGCAGATATATTGATTTGACGCCATCCTGGCTGTGAACACGTCAATTTAAACGTTATATTCTACAAGACAGAAGGGTAAACTTGATCACTTTTGGACGATCTATGGCCGAGTCTTTACAAACGATTGTCGGGTAAACATCAACATAGCATGTCACCAGAAATTTTTTACAAGCCAACATCGTACGACATGGAGTCTCAAATGGACTTCTTCCCGCACATCAATAAATGCGATTACCTCTCCGGGTTTGAATCCGCAACATACGTACGTAATTAAATATATAATATATCAGTCTTCTTCTTCTTCTTCTTATAATACCGATTTTCCCATAACTGTTGGGTCGCGGGTGCAAACTTTGGATTTGGCCCTGTTTCATGGCCGGATGCCCTTCCTGATATCAAGATTATGTGCAGGGATGTAATCACTATTGCATGTTTCCTCGGTGATTGGTAATGTTGTATGTAGTTTGAATATGAAGAGGAAAGTTTTGGGACAAACACATACAGCCAGTCCCTTATCCAGAATAATTAATCAGACGCGATTAAAATCTGTGAACCGGCCCGGAAATCAACTCCGTACCCTCTGAAGCGAGGGTCTCAACCCTGACATTCAGCCAACGAGTCGTACAAATG
Organism: Anabrus simplex; assembly: GCF_040414725.1. NCBI lineage: Eukaryota > Metazoa > Arthropoda > Insecta > Orthoptera > Tettigoniidae > Anabrus > Anabrus simplex. The sequence continues at coordinate 320,071,456 of NC_090270.1, forward strand.
CGCACATCAATACAGACTCTTATGCTTCTCAGCGTGTAATGTGAAAGCCACTGTGAATTCATTAAGCGTCTCCACAATCCTCTCTTAACATATACAGGTGCAAAAGTCAATGACGTATGAGAAGTAGGCAATGCCAGACGTGATGTTAGTGAACTGTCTAGGTAGGCTTGTACAGACCTGAGTTCGGCACATAAAAACACCATTAAAATTATCTTAATTTAAGTTGACCGGCCAAGTTGGCTGTACGGTTAGAGGCGTGAAGCAGCGAGCTTGCATTTGTGAGGTAGTGGGTTCGAACCCCGCTGTCGACAGCCCTGAAAATTGCTTTCCATTGTTTCCCATTTTCACACCAGGCACATACTGAGGCTGTACCTTAATTAAAACCACGGTCGCTTCATTCTCACTCCCATCCCATTACTGTCCCATCGTCACCATAATACTTGTCTGTCTCGGTGCGACATAAATCAAATTGTAACCTGAATTGTTTACACCAGCTCTATTAATTATCCCATCTAGATTATCTTGTGAGAAAAGCAACTAGAAACTACTCCACTTCTCATTTCCCTAGTGAAATATAAATCTACAGCCTATTTCCAGTCATTCGACCAGGTCAGGACTGGAATGAATGAAGTCCCCGTCTAGCGGCGAGTGATTGAATTATGCCGGAAGCCTGTCGCACTCCTGTCGGGCAATGATTAATGCCTGAGAGATGGAATGGAAATGATATTGGAGAGTGTTGGTGGAATGAAATATGACAGGGAAAACCGGAGAACCTGGAGAAAAACCTGCTTCGCCTCAGTTTGGTCGAGCACAAATATCACATGGAGTGACCGGGATTTGAAGCACGAAACCCAGCGGTGAGAGGCCGGCGCGCTACCACCTGAGCCACGAAGGTTCCTTCATTTCCCTAGTATGCCTCTTTATTTACGTCTAAGCCATCTATGGCAGCTGGTGGTGAAAATGTCGAGGATCAAACCAACCTTATGGCTGAATAATGAAAGTACCTCCCCTAGTTCTACTCATCTCATTATCAAGCCATTAAGCAACTGAGTCTAATCATCGTCACGCTGGTCTCCTGCTCCTCTTACTCTCCACGGCCGAGTCCATTAATCTATTAGGTAACATATCCTCCTTCATTTGTCCCATATCGCCCCATTCATCGAAGCCGTATTAAGACTGCTCGTCCACTGGAAGCGACTACGTGCAATTGCGAGATCAAGCGACTATGTGCATACTAGCGCGACTGATCGCAAAGCGAAGATTGTAACGGAACCGCGTCCACTGCAAGCGACCTCGAGCAGTCGACTTCACCTGACTATAGCCAACAACAAGCGACAAGGGACTGACACCATTCGAATGGGATTTGCCGCTTGTAGTCGCCTGTACTCCCCGGTTCCTTCAAGCATTTGGTTGTCTGCCGTCGTCATATGCAACGCTATTTTTATTATTACTACAGTATCACTCAACAATTGTCATGGATGTAGATAGTGAAAAGTTGGTAAGTGCGATTTCTGAAAGAACGCCGCTATGGAATATAATAAACGCTATCATTTTCGAGATATATACGCTAACTATGGACGAAAGTTGCAGAAGAAATTGGTGTTTATAATGGTAAGTACTCTTATTAATTAATTTATTTATATAACATGCCGGGCTGAGAAACTCAAAGGGCAGAGCGCTGGCTCTCTGAGCCCAAATGACAGGTTCGAACCTGGATCAGTCCTATGGTATTTGAAGGTGCTAAAATACGTCACCCTCGGGTTGGTAGATATACTAGTACGTACAAGGACTCATGCAAGACAAAATTGCTGTACGTCGGCGTCTCCAGAAACCACAAAAATGTAGTTAGCAGGACATAGAACAAATAACTTTTATTATTACTGTTATTATTATTAATAGTAGGGCCTATATAACTTTGATAATGCCAATACGGTAACATGTGAAGTTCGTATTATAATATAAAATGAAATGGAAATTAAAAAAGTATATTTACTTGGACACAGTACCTAAATATTTCCAATTATTCGGTTCGTGTTCACAGAAGTATGATACAAATTTGTCTCTGATCCTATAAACTGTAATAACACTTCTGTTTTCGCCTAGTGAAGCAAATCTGGTGGATGCACCACTGGTTTCTGATTGTGACTGTTGGTTTAGTAATGCCACAGCTTTTGTTCGGCTTCTTTAATACTTTTAATAACTTGACAACGCCTACTACACTAACGCATGCAGACCTGTATGGAATGCAGACGCCAACTGACATTAGCGCGAAGTCGCCTCCAGTGGAGAACCCCAGTCGCGCCTAGTCGCTTCCAGTGGACGAGCAGCCTAAGGGTACAGCTTAATTTATCGACTTCTTTCCTATTCTAGCATTTCTCTCTTCATTCCAAATGCCCTCCTGCAATTGTTCCTACTAGTGCCAAATAAAAAACCTCTAACTCGTACAACTGATTTCTGGTCTTGATCTGCCATGACATATAATAATAATAATAATAATAATAATAATAATAATAATAATAATAATAATAATAATAATAATGGGGTGTGGTCTCCGGAGAGGCCGGTTGCAGCTGTGATAGACGACCTGCACGTCTGAGAAAATGGGGCACCACCAATGCAGAATTGTAATTTTGAAGACTGCGTACACACCCAGACCCCGAATCAGCGGAATTAACCAATGAGGGCAGAAAACTCCCCTCTCTTTCAACAAACAGCTATAGCCACTGGTTTCATTAAGCAAATACACAAGGTGGCTATTTTAACACATAACTCTGCTCCCAGCATATGAATACGGCTTAATCCCTATCTGGCATATATACGACTTCATTAGTCATTCATGGGCAACTCTTGCATCGCAACTAACATCTCCATGGTTCGACCCTTCACGTCACTAATACATGGGCACGCCTGGCCTCTTTAAATGGTACATCCTCTGTTCGACTCTTCACATTCCAGAATTACCTTCCTCGCATATTTAAATACCTTACCTTAATCAACGTCATTTGCAGCTTCACCGCACATATCGCAATCGTACCTAAAAGGTCACGCTACATACATAGAGAAAAGATACATCCTGCTCTACTGGTGTTAAAATATTCTTACCCGAAACGACGCTGAGGGCGTACAGCCTATTTACCGAATAAGGACTCTATACCAAATCTCTCTATCAAAATCACACAAAGAAACAAAATATAAAATTGAATACTCTAATTAATGTAAATGAAACGAAACTCACCTGTCTCTATCCTATCTTATCCCTTCATTCCATATATCTACATTATATGCTCATGTAATGAGCTAGCCCTGAACGACATTTACGTCACTCAAACAAAGCAAAGCAAAGCAAATGCCATTCTGGCTGACATTTAATTTTAAACATACGACTTGAAAAATGATCTGTATAGTGCATCTTATCTACCTTTGGCATACTAACAATTGGACATAGAAAACATAGCTTTCGTCGACATCAGCCACTAGCGACGTTCACATGACCGCTAATGCCATAACGGCCTTAGCCCATAATGATGGCGAACTCCTGGTATTATTCGGTCATCCTGTCGATTCCAGGTACTGCCATATCTTGCAATTTAGATGAGTTAGGATACGTCTGCTTCACCGCATAGTCGTGCTCGTGCACTGGATTTTGCCTTTAATGCTTGGCATAGAAATGTCTACAGCCTGTGCGCAGATATTAGTCCGGTCCGAACACCATTAATTTGAGGGAACAAGGACCAGGCAGAATCTGTCCTTCTTAGCTGCACCTTGATTTTGGAACGCACACGTAGATTCGTGATCCACGAACGCGACCCGAATGTTTGTTACTAATCATTGAATTTACATACACATGCGTGATTTTCCTCGGCGATATCGAATACCGTTCTCACACTTTATCGTCTAGCAATATTGAAGTTATACGCCAGCCCGCATCTTGGCGTCATCACCATTACAAACCTTTAGATGGAGGTAACTACCTTTCTTTCAAATATATCTTCACTCACAAACGATTTAAACAGTTTGCACTGCACATGCAGTGTGCAGTTGAATTTACACAGTCACAAAGAAAGAGCTCGCTTCTAGCGTGCGACTAAGTTCAAAATACTTCAACTGACAAAGCGTCCCAAGCGACTTACAAATGATTTACCAGCGACTCAGCGAGCGCGAATGATGGAAATCGAATGAGAGCGGTTGCCCTACCACTCGCTCTTTTAAAGCCTCGCAGAAAGCCGTTGCAAAGGGGACTTCCCGTCGAATAATGGCGCGACTCTCTCAACAGCCACACAAGTTCAAACAGCTTTCCGTTAAAATACATATTATACTCAGTAGAACACAAGTAGTCAATATTCTCACAATCAGGTAGATAGTAATTCTTTTTTTTTTTTTTTTTTGCTAGGGGCTTTACGTCGCACCGACACAGATAGGTCTTATGGCGACGAGATAGTAATTCTAATCTCGATTACTGAATAGTTCAAAACTGTGGAATTGTGGCACAGTGACGGAATTTTCTTATATTCAAATGATCCCTCTCCTGCGGAGACGAGGTTGGTCAACCTGGTTTCATTGTCTGGTGGATCCCAATCTTCGACATCCTCCCCTTCAGCTTTCGGTCGGTTGATTTGAACTCGAGAACAAGGGAGCCACGCGGCTGCTTTCGCCCAACGGCTCCTTTCAGACTTGAAATAAACGTTTCTGCTGTATCGATACCGGCTTGACTCTAACATAGGCGCGGCTCTTTTCTCTTCCGGCCTTTGTCCAACTCGTTTGCATTGATGCTTTAATAAATAAACCCACAGTGTTTTACATAATCAAATATTAATTAACTGGAGCATATGACGATATGGTTCAGTATAATTATATAACATAAGTAACAAAAATTGTCAATCAGACTACATCCATATTTTGTGCATACCGCATGTCTTAAGACTTTAAAATTAAAAACAATTCATCGTCGTCATCATCATCAACTACAAAGTAAGCAACAATATATTATGCAATAGGGGAGCTAAGAAATTCTTAAAGTTAATCGCTTTCCACAAATTTCGAAAATGCCGTTGCTATGCAGCAAAAAATTCTAATAATCAATCAATCAATCAATCAATCAATCAATCAATCAATCAATCAATCAATCAATCAATCAATCAATCAATCAATCAATCAATCAATCAATCAATCAATCAATCAATCAATCAATCAATCAATCAATCAATCAATCAATCAATCAATCAATCAATCAATCAATCAATCAATCAATCAATCAATCAATCAATCAATCAATCAATCAATCAATCCTATGTGCATTTAAGGTAGTCGCCCATGTGGCAGATACCCTCTCTGCTGTTGACCTAGTCTTTTCTTAAATGAAAATTAAAATCTGCGGCCTTTTTCCAGTCATTCGATCGGGTCAGGAATGGAATGAATTAAACCCCATTTATCGGTGAGGATTTGAATTCTGCCGGCTGACGAAGCCTGTCGCACTCCTCTGGGGCAATGACCAATGACTGAAAGATGAAATAAAATGGTAAAAAATTCCAGTCCCTAGCTCCTTTTCCTCTAAACGAATATTTGCCCCTAAAGCGCTTAAGCACTTGTCACGACTGTCTCATGCTAAAAATTTTACACGAAAAATGTTGATATATTTGTTTCTGTATTATAAACTATTTCAAAGTGTAACCACTGATTCATTTTCATTTTAAAACCAAAAAGCTTATAGGACCAATCACTATAATCCTATGGTGAAAAGGGACTATTTCGTAATGGATACAGCTGTCGAAGGCATGAAACGTTAACCACTTGTTCACGTCACAGGCTGCATTTTGTAGGGATCAACCATGCAAAGAGGATTAATTATTGGTCGTGCGAACAATCCACAAAACCTCGACATAGGTCGTTATCGGATGAAGTCACAGCCCCATTCTGTGGCGACCATTCGCTAGAGGACAACAATATTTATTGACAATCCTGCCCCAAACTTAACCAAATGCTCCATATGGTTGCTTTGACATCAATTTTTAACCACCAGACTATTTTTAATTCACCATGTGGCGGTGTATGTGGCTCAGGGTCTACAGTGTGTTATCCATGTTCCAGATACCTGATGACTTATTAAGTAGAAAAATACGGATAGATTGAACGATTTTAAAAATCTATTGTATACGTACAAGTCCCATAGATATCCAGCTCTCTGGCTGAATCGTCAAATTAGTAACCTTTGGTTCAGAGGACCCTGCGCTCGATTCCGAGTGCGGACGGAGATTTTATCTTCGTATAGTTAATTCCTCTTCCTCGGGTTTGGTGTACCTGTATTAATATATCTTCGTGTGATTCTTCTTCTTTTGCCGGGCTGAGTGGCTCAGACGGTTAAGACGCTGGCTTTCTGACCTCAACTTAGCAATTTCGACCCTGGCTCAGTCCGGTGGTATTTGAAGTTGCTCAAATACGTCAGTCTCGTAGCAGTAGATTTCATGGCACGTAAAATAACTCCTGCGAGACTAGGTTCCGCCACCTCGGCGTCTCAGAAAACCTTAAAAGTAATTATTGGGACTAAAAGCAATTATTATTATTATTATTATTATTATTATTATTATTATTATTATTATTATTATTATTATTATTATTATTATTATTATTATTATTATATTCTTCTTCTCCTCCTTTCGTTTCCACCTCTATAGGACGATAGGGAGCTTTGTCATGCTTTGGGTTTTATTTTTCTCCTTCCAGAAGCTCCTCATCCTCTTTGTAATTCTTGCTCGTTCTTCAGCTGATATTTTCGGTATCCTCTTCTTTTGTCTCCCCACTGGTCCTTTTCTATTCTATTCCTGTATACATTTCTCTGTCGGTTCCACCTTGATCATCATCTCAGTCCAGTCTTTTCGGAATTCGACAACCTACTTAGTTTCCGTATTTCCCCTCTTCCTACCCGTTGTCTCCCATACTCTTTTATTCATTCTCTCCATGTCCATCCTGATCACATGACTCTTATTTCTTTGGAGATCGTCCTCATGTTTCAGTACAGTACGTCCTTTGATGTTCGTTCCATCTTTCATCTCGTCTTTTTGGTGCCTGCATCTTTCTCAGAATCTTCATTTCTTTTACTGTTTGTATACAGTTTCCATTTTTGCGATAGATCTGCACCCTGTATACATCTTCAACTCCACAAAACACATTACACTAGCAATAACTGCAGAAACGTGTCACAGCGGATATATCCCTCCAGATAGGGTTGGTGTCAGAAAGGGCATCCGGTCGTAAAACTAGGCCAAATCCACTTAAATTGCTGATGCCAAGAAATTTGGAAAATATAAAGAAGAAAAAGAATAAGAAGATGTTATTTCTTTTCTCTTCTTTGTCTGGTTCGTTCGCTTAATGTCAGTTCAGTTGCCTTCAGTACAGAGCATCCTGGGAATTTTAGCCATGTCTTGTTAATAACTAGCTGTTTTCGTTTGTCATAATTCACACTGAACATACCACGCTTTCGGTTTCCGTACAATGATAATAAAATACATCCTTCTACATAGTTTTGGCGTCGGGAAGGGCATCCGGCCGCAATAATGGACAAAGACCTAATGCGCAACACATATAGCAACCGTAAACCTATTAATGTGTGGGGTAAACAGGTATATTGGGAGAATAATACAGTATCAGCCCGCTTATCCAAGACCCGATTATCCGAGGCTCCCTGTTAACAGAGGCACTCAATTTGTCAACGTAAGGAAATTAACTGTAAAATTCATTGCAATGTGCTTCAAACTTCTGCAGACTATGTCGATGGCTTAAGTGTAAACCGGAGACAATACAAAGCAGCACACACTATAGGTGGGTCGGCGTAAGGTTGCACATAACAGCTGCTCAAAATATTGGTCACATTGCAAAGCCGCCTGACACGGTATTGCCGCTATAATAACAGCTGATTGCACGACACGGTGAGTTTTTAGAAACATGCTTTCAAGTTCATCGCGATGATACACAATACAAATGAAATTGGCCGACAACAATCACACTTTTAAGTCTCCAATTATGCTTAAAATAAAAAATATTATCACACAAAATGACACTACATAAATCTTCTACGATTTCTTATTAACGCGTTGTTACAAAATACATAAGTAATCGGTTGATAAGAATCTCACTTTAAATTCGCCGATAAATGTTACAGTAATATATACCGGCGCTACCACAAAAAGTTGCAAATGAAATCTACGTACGAAAATATAGAAACCTTATTCTTCTTACCTGATTTACAATGTGCGTTCCACAACTTTTTCTATAAGAACAAAGGGCTGCCATAAAAGTACGATTTCCATTTCTCTCTTGTAAAACTCGCGACTTCTCCGCACTAATTCACATGCCTGTCTATTAAGGGGAACTTCTCTGCGCAAAGGATTTTCACTTCTCGATTCAGAAAAAATGGCAGCACTGCAATATGGTTGTCAGGCTACTTATAGATGGTATCACTATACTAGCCGTATTGACAACAACAATCAAATGAAAATAGTTCATCCTTATTTTGCGCCTAGCTTAAACTTTACATTAAAACATAAATGATAGTATTTTTGCAAGCAAGTAAAAGTTTATAAGTGCTAAACCGAATGGAATACGAACTACTATGTATACAATGGGTAAATGTGTAACTATATATGAAATAAAAGTAGTGGATTGGTCATCATGATTGAAGGGTGACGTTCCTCATTTACTTTTTGTAGTGGTGCCAACATGAAATACAACAATCAAGGTCAATCTTTCACCGTTCCATCTATAAAAGTTACGATTGCTCAATAATCTTGCTTCGGCCATCAGTTTTTCACGCTAGTTCCGCCTTTTTTATTGACCACGTCTAAGCGATAAAAATTATAACTTCACAAGGCAAGAGCAAGAAATTAATCGACCAGTGGTTTACAAAGGGTTAATACCTACCTAATTGTTAACAGAGAACGCTAATCCCTCATTAGCATCTGGTAGGCTGAGCATGCGGTTTCGGTCGGACTTTCACCTTTACTTCTCTTGTTACGGGCTTTGTCCTAGCGATACGCGTAGGATTTATTCTTTATTTCTTTGTCTGCTTGTCTTGAAAGCGAGACTCGAGACAGACGGGGTTCATTAACGCTGTTAATAAATCCTCGAGAGATGTTAAATGCAGAAGTTTCAAGAGCTGCCAGTTTCCACTTGCTTCTTTCAAGATACAAAACGAGGTCACAAACAGTTGCTCCCTCGCAATTCCGATGGTGCTCCAGTTATGATCTAATGGAACATTAGAGAAACACTAACCACATCTAGCCTAGGACAGTTTGCTTATAAATGCTTGTTTTTAGGTCTGACTGGGGAGAAGAACACTGTATTGATCTTTTCTGAGTTAGAGAAAAGAAAACAGAAGGTTGTGAGGAATTCATTTCACAATACGAGTAATCAATATCAAGGCCACTGCGATACTCACAGACACATGCGGTAATTCAAACGGCAGTCGGTTTATAGCCTACGAATTCCAGAGTGTCCATCGTCGAAGGGGTAGTTTTTGTAATTGAATACCTCACCGGATAAGGATGTAACTTGCAAATCATAATTTTTCAGGAGAAAAACTATTTTTGACGTTCATTTCAGTTTATACACTACTTGAATCAATTACATATGAAAGTGTACAAATGAGTTGAAGTATTAAAAACAATATTTTATTGTTTTAACTTAAGGATATACAATACGTATGAACTGGAAGTGATATAATGGAAAATAATTTGTATGTCGCAGGTTTGTATATAATTGAAGAGAAATCCTGTACATGGACTGGGATCAAAATATGATCGCAAGTAATATTCCTGTAATAATAAAAATAAAAATGTCAAGAAAATATTTCAAAATATAGATGTGATTTCGTCGACGGCCTTTACTTAAATGATCCATTACACCTGGTGATGAACCAACACAAGAACTGTCCACCATCTTGACTGATGTTCCATCCTTACACCACGGAGCACAAAGTTCTGCTGGCTGTAAACCAGCTTGAAGTTAAAATCTAAAACATAAGATGATACCACACATACACCCTATTCCCACCGAAACCTCACTTTTCGAGATTTTTTGCTAGTTGATTTACGTCGCTTCGACACAGATAGGTCTTATGGCGACGATGGGGTAGGAAAGGCTAGGAGTAGGAAGGAAGCGGCCGTGGCCTTAATTAAGGTACAGCCCTAGCATTTGCCTGGTGTGAAAATGGGAAACCACGGAAAACCATCTTCAGGGCTGGTGGAATAATCACCACCAGAATATCGGCCTGCAAGGTAGGAGAGATAGTGGTATATGATTTATAAACACTAAATTACGTACCGAGAGCAAGCGGTTAAATTCAAAACCTCTCCGCCGTATTCATATGGAGAGAAGGCATATGCCATTGATGATGGTGACTTGTCCGTCGGATGGAGATACTAAGCCTTCAGCAGACATCTTGGTGTTATTTAACAGGTGTTGTCAATGTGCAGTCAATGAGTTTCACCCTCTCTTTTTCTCACTCAAACATACACACACACACACACACACACACACACACACACATAGAGAGAGAGAGAGACGCGCAGGTCACTAAAGGGCATTACCCAGAATGATGAGCATCAGACCTCTCCAGAGGCCACAGGACCACTTATCGTATCAACCCGTAGAGCTACTGAAACAGTTAGAGCGCTGCGCGGTTCGGTTCACTTAGCTGTGGGCTTGAATTAAGGAGAGTGAGTGTTCAATCCCCACTGTGGGCACCTCTGAAATTGGTTTCCCGCGGTTTTCTGTTTTCACACCCATAAAATTAAGGGGAAGTCAATTATGTCCCATCCTTTGCGCTGCCGTATCGCATCGTCTCCATAGGACGTGTTAATGTCGGTGAGATGTAAAATTAACGGAAAAAGAAAAAGTACAAAAAAACTCTTGGAGGGTTTTTATGGCTTAGTTTAGTATGATTTTTGGGGATATTTCTGCCTGGAATTAACGTTATCAATTTTCTGAGACTATCTTCCTGGTGCTAGAATAGCACGCATGGTATCCCCTGTCTGTCGTAAAGGGTAACTAAAGGGACTTGAGGGGTTCTTAATTTGAGAGCGTGGGCAGCGGCCACGGGGAAATTAGCTGAGTCCTGCCATTTTTCCACTTACTTGTACCAGGCTCATCAATCTCGTCTATGTGACCCCCATTCGTCAGCTTCTGTTATTTTTGACCCCAACGGTATTAGGTTGCGAATCCAAGGGAGACTTTCATTTTCACGCCCTTCGTGGCCCTTGTCTTCCTTGGCCAACACCTTCATTTTTTCGAACTGTTGGATCACTTTCATTTCCTCCCTTATTAATGTTAATAGACGTGTTACCAACTTGTACTTCCTCTTAAAACAATAATCACCAACACCACGACCACCTCCACCACTTTACGATACTACTGTAACCATGGCGACCAGTGCTCGCCTACTATGACAATAGCGCCATCTTCTTACACTGTGCACTTTCTTGCTCTTACTAAGAGCTTAAGAAAATCTCGTATCAAGCGAAGTCCGTTCTACTCTTCTGTTCAGAAATGCGAGTACAATCCTTGAACTGGCCGGTAAACGAACGCAGAGCCTCGCAATAAGACACACACGCTACATCTTTATCAAAGGGCTACTACTACTGGTGGTAATAATATTAATAATGAGTATTATATTTACGATGTCTATAATGCCTTTTCTTTTTCTCAAAATCCTTAGTTTTTCTTGTGGTTCACTCTTTTTTTCTTTCCTTTTATTGTAATTCGGTATCTCCCAGGTAGGTGAAATCAAATGAAGCATTATATGTAACCCCTGCATTTCGTAAGAGGTTATTAAAAGGGGAACGATAAAAAATCTGCACATGCTCTCTGGCCTGGTAAGCCAGACGTCATCAAGTAAGTTGCTGGAGGGCGCATGCGCTACTTGCTGCGCTCGGAACGACTGGTTACCGCGTGTGAAGGCCAGATTGCATACCGTGGTAGTACCTGTAGTAACTGCACGGGGATAATGTTACCAAATAATAATAATAATAATAATAATAATAATAATAATAATAATAATAATAATAATAATAATAATAATAATAATTGTAGCAGGAGGTACACCTCAACTCCGGTCATTCAAAACAAGCGCCTTAATAAACTCCTCTATCGATCAAAAGGTGAACTGACACTACACGAACTTGGAACTTTAGTCAGAAGATGTCACCAATGGAATATTAATTGTGTTCTTGTGAAGTTTCCTAAACTGATTGAATTTCTCCTTGTTTTGTTTGCTATACATCAAGAAGTTTGTACATTTTCCACAAATGTCACTACCAAAAAAATTCTGATCATGCACTCTGGTGCAATGTGGAAGAACTTATAACTTAAAGAAGTTTCATATTCCTAGATTTTCCATAACTGAATCTATGTTCATTCATTTTAGGGTTGGCAACACTTCCTTTTCTTTCTGCCAGTTTTGAATCTGGCCAATGAAAAATTTCTGTATTAATTTTCAACCTATCACAGGCTTCTTGTTCGATTTTGAGTGTAACTTTTGAACTTAACCAATAAAATTGAGAGGGTGTGTACGGATTAGCCCAGAATCCTCTCGAACCTTCCCGGAGGGTATATAAACTGCGGCTTTCCATGTTTCCTTGTCAATTGATCGCCGTCTTTATAAGTGTGTGGTTAAGGCAGGTGGCGGGGTGCCTCTTTCTTCGGCCGGCAGAACTTCTACAAGATAATGGCCACATAAATTCTATCTTTCTTGCTGTATCCGCTAATTAATCCGAGGGGAAGGTCCGAATCTTTAATTGTGTAAAAAACCTTTTCTAAAAAGTATTTTTTTTGTTTAATGTAAAATTTCATAAAGTCTTTAACTTTAAATCGGGGATAGAGAGTGAGTTATCCTCTCGAGCTCCCCTTCATCTTGGTTTGAGGTGACTACGATTTAGTAACCTTTTATGTAATGTATTAAAGTAATTTCCATGCGAGCCACCTCAGTATTTTGGGAATAGCCCCTGTTTCATCGGCCGAGAGCCCTGTGGGTTTTTAAGTTTTCATTATCTGGGCTCGCAGTGTACGCCTCTATTCAGTTTGAGTTCGGGACGTTTATTTAACCTGTTCTTTTTCGCAAAGGCCCAGTAGGTTGGGTGCTAGATATCCCTGTGTAAGATTATTCCCATTTGTAATTTGTGCCTTGTGAGGCTAGATTGTGATGTGATGTTGCCCTGAGTGGTCTGTAAGGAATCAAGGGCATGTAAGCTCTTTACAAAGTTTTGGAATAGTGAAGGCTGCCTTTGGAAGGCTAGATATTGTAATTTTGGGGAGCAAGGGCAATGGAATTAGGGGTTTTCTGCCCTTACCTATATAATACCACTTCAAATTGTAAATGTGTAACTTAGGGGCTTGAAGCTCAGAAGTGTTAAGATTCTGAATTTGGAATTTTCCAATTTTTGAAATTGTTATTATAACTCTAACCTCATGTTGTTCACTCAGTGAAAAGATTGTTAAGTTTGCGATTTAAAGAAAAATAAAACCTTTGTTAAATTTTTAAAATTCAATTTTTCTATTGTAAATAGACCCATTCACCCCAGCATCTTCTTTAACCTCTTTGTTATCCACGGGTAACCCCGTAATAATAATAATAATAATAATAATAATAATAATAATAATAATAATAATAATAATAATAATAATAATAATAATAATAATAACATGGAACAAAAGGTGAGGAGATGAGGAGGATAGAAGGAAAATTTTACGTAAGATATTAGGTCCTAGGGAGACAAGTGACATCTGGAAGAAAAGAATGAGTCAAGAACTGTATAAACATATTAATGAATTGACTGTTGGAATGAGAAAGAGACGACTGAAATTTGCTGGACACATTCATCGGATGAGTAATGACAGATTCGCGAAGAAGATAAGGGGGAGAGACCGGGCGAATTGTCCGTACGGTTAGGGGCACGCAGATGTGAGCTTGCATCCGGAGGATAGCGGGTTGGAACCCCACTGTCGGGAGCCCTGAAGATGGATTTCCGTGGTTTCCTGTTTTCACACCAGACAAATGCTGGGGCTGTATCTTAATTACTGCCACGGCCGCTTTCTTCCCACTCCTAGTCCTTTCCTATCTCATCGTCTCCAGAAGACCTATCTGTGTCAGTGCGAGGTAAAGCAACTAGCAAGAAAAAAAGGATATGGGAGTACACTCGGAAATGCAAGAATACCGCATCATGGACGAAAGAAGTTGTCAAAGACCATAATGAACTAGAACTAAACACCGAAAGCTTGTTGGAACGAAACAAATTTCGGAAAATAGCTGACAGACTCAGGGAATTTCTGAAACCAGAAAAGCAACAACGAACATTCACAGACCGACAGAGGAAGCTTTTGCGAGAAGAAGAGACAGGAAGCCGAGAAGCAGAAGCGTAAGCTAAGCGTGGTCCATAGAAGGCCAAAACGTACGCAAATAATAATAATAATGATAATAATAATAATAATAATAATAATAATAATAATAATAATAATAATAATAATAATAATAATAATAATAATAATTTGGAGCATGGATCATGCAGAACGAACTGGGCATAGATTATCTATCTATCTATCTATCTATCTATCTATCTATCTATCTATCTATCTATCTATCTATCTATCTATCTATCCATCTATCTATCTATCTATCTATCTATCTATATATATATATATATATATATATAAAATTGGATGTTGGTATATTTGAAGCTAATAGACTCAAAAACTACTGGACCGATTTCGCTGAAATCTTCACAGTTTGTTCTTATTACATCTGAGAGGGATTATGAAGTGGTTTGAATGAAATGTGATTGGTAGTTCGGCACTAAGGGGTAAAAAATAAAATAGGGGAAGATAAACAAACCGCAAGACAAGTCCGATCAGCGGGTTGCCTACCCAACAGTATGTGAAGATTATGTGTTCCTTAAAACTTATTTCTGCTTTTATCAAATAGTGTGGGGGCAGGACACCCCTCCCAGCCTAAGGGGAGGGGATGAAATGTAAAAGTCATCGAAAACGACCGATATTAGTGTCGTATCCATAGTTTTCGGGATCACTGAGATGAACTGCGACACTCAAAATGCTGTTTGAGTCAAGTTCATCCCGAATAGCACCCCTAGGGTGGGGTTGAAAGGAGGGTGAAATATTAATGTAGAATCCATAGTTTTCGGGGTCGCTGAGATGAATAACCTGAGCGCAAAAATGGCTCCCAAATCAGTTATGAAACTCCATTCTAAGAGTAATCACCTAGGTAGGGCCTATGTACCTAGGGGCCATGACGAGTGCACATCTTGCACTCCTTGAAGAAGGTTTTGTTGTGTACGGGTCGATGTGTGTGAGCAATTGAATGTAGTATTAGCACCGTAATTAGAATCAAGTGATTGATAAGTTTAACTGCAGTTCATAATTGTAGCATAACTATTCTTATTAGACAATATCTTGCTTGCTTTTTCTCTCTGCAAGTAGATGCAATAAAAGTCTGTATACTAACTGGAGGGTAATTAGGAATTAAAACGAGACTATGGAATGAGTATGTGGGAAAGTGGGTGTGAGATTTGTTGATACTAGGGCCGATTGCTTAAACCCTTTGATCTTAGAAAAGAAGTTCATCGGGACAACGTCTGTCTGGTTTTACTAGTAGAGTATAATGATTTATTGACGAAGGAAAAATACAGCAGTGTGCAATATGTCCTGAATAAATACATTTTCACGATTAGTAAGTAAAGTATTTGGAAACGTGACCTAATTGAAAGAAAATATAGGCTTGGACGTCGTGTGGTGTGAGCATAACGTGCATGCCCTCTGGTCCTCAGTACGTGTAACGTCATCCACTCCCTCTCCATGCTCGCTCGGGTGCTTTGATTCCTCAACAGCGGGGAGCAAACTGGCTCCGAAGTTGTTTCACTCTAAGTCCAAATACATATCCATGATTCAGTGCTTTCCCGAGTACTGGAGAAAATATCCGAGAGGGAAGTTCTCTTTTATTCGGCACCTCCAAAGTTCTTTGAAAGCCAATTAACCTATCAAGCGGCCGTGCTGTTTGAATGACGTAGCTATCAGTTTGCATTCAGGAGACACCACTGTCTGCAGTCCTAAAGATGGTTTTCCGTGGTTTCCCATTTTCACACGAGCCAAATGCTGGGGCTGTACCTTAATTAATATCATGGTCGCTTCTTTCCCACTCCTATAATCGGAGTGAACTCAAGTCCTAAGCGGTCCGTCTGATGTTAGAAAGGTAGTAAACTGAAGAAATGAGGAAATTATCCCTCCCCGTGCGAGCACTTCCCCTCTTTCCACTTCCCAATCTCTGTCCTCACCCGTAACCTGCCAGATAATGTAAGTGGCTTTTACTTGTATATGACTTATATAACATCAAAGGGACCGCTTAGGACTTGAGTTGACTTCTAGTCTAGCCCTTTCCTATCCCATAGTCGCCGTAAGACTTATCTGTATCGGTGCGTAAAACAAATTGTAAAAATATAAAGTAAAATTAATAGTGAATTACAATGTCACGGACCGAGCTTGATAGCTGCAGTCGCTTAAGTGCGACCAGTATCCAGTAATCGGGAGATAGTGGGTTCGAATCCTACTGTCGGCAGTCTTGAAGATAGTTTTCCGTGGTTTCCCATTTTCACACCAGGCAAATGTTGGGGCTGTACCTTAATTAAGGTCATGGCCGCTTCCTTCCCATTCCTAGGCCTTTCCCATCCCATCGTCGCCATAAGACATATCTGTGACAGTGCGATGTAAAGCAAATAGCAAAAAAAGGAAACCAATGTCACGGATTTTTAATAGTTTTGATTTTTCTTAAAAAATCGGCTCTACCAACTTGAAATGAACCCGCGAACTTGGTATCATGATTCGAACCCGCAACGGTCTGTTGTAATGACCGTACAGAGTGCGAAATCAGATTTACTGGACTGTAGTGAGGGGAGAGCTATTATGCTAAATTGTCACCGTGGAGTGGTAGAGAAGGAAAGGCTCCACTGGTCTCATGTCACGTGCCATCTCTCTGTGCAACAGTAATGACACGTGACAGATTTACAGCGCTCTGATAGGCCGAGAGGAGTCCTCACGTGTATAGGCTTACACAGCTCCGCTCGTCAATTAACATATTAACACGTGATCTCCGCACCTCAATAAGGATCAACATTACATACTAACGCCACGGGAGATGAGATCTTCGCTGGCCCAACGCTCAATTTCTCAACCGCACTTAGCAACAGCAGATGTTGTTTCAACCATTTAATAATAATAATAATAATAATAATAATAATAATAATAATAATAATAATAATAATAATAATAATAATAATACCGGACAAGTAGCAGTGCCGTTTGGGTCACGTAGCTTTCAGCTTGCATTTGGAATTCGAACCCCATTGTAGGCAGCCCTAAAGATGGTTTTCGATCCATCTTTGGTGGGGCATAACCAGGAGTATAACAGGTACAAATAGTAAGGGGTAATTCTCAGACGTTTCCGATAAATTATTTAATGAAAAGTTGCAGTGGAGTTACGTGCAAGCCATGTTTGCTACGAGACAACGAGCTCGTGGCGCAGCGCAAATGCTCCGCTTCGTAATCGCGGAATCGCTGGATCGAATCCAACCGATAGACGATTTTTTCGAATATTTGACCTCTCTCACAAATTAAGGTGTCTTCAATAATGTTCATGACCAGTATCATGCTAGTTTGTGCAGTAGTTCGTCGCGCTAACAGCACGATAGTGAATAGGAAATGGGGTAGAATAAGTTCTACAGTACTGGGAATAAAAGTAATAATATATCAAACAGCACCTGTACGATTTTTAGGACCCTTTTCCCGCTAAAAATAATTTATTGGAATTGATTTTAAAATAGTTCACCTCTATGGTGTATTGGTTAGTGTGATTAGCTGCCCCCCCAAGGGCCCGGGTTCGTTTCCCGGCTCTCCCACGAAATTTGAAAAGTGGTACGAGGGCTGGAATTGTATCCACTCAGCCTCGGGAGGTCGCTTACGGGGGTCAATTCAAAAGACCTGGAACTAGCGAGCCGAACATGCCCTCCGACACTCCCGGCACTAAAAGTCATACGTTATTTCATGTCATTTCTTAGTGATGGGGGTGATCGTTGCTTTAAGAGGAAGTACAACTTGGCAACCATCCCCTAAAACACTATCAGAAGAAAAATATTGACTGGATCCAACACTTCGAAAAATAAACCTATTGGCTAAAGAAAAACAAGGGTCATCGAGGGTGTGATAAGGAGTCACGCCAGGTTTCCACACCTAATATCGTCCACACGGAAAATGACAGGATTTTACCAAGGAGGTCGGATAATATAGATGAAAGTGAAAAGCCTGACACAAGCAGGTGGAAGAAATATGTATGTTCAGTTCTCAGCCGTAAAGCTGGTTAGATTAGCAAGAGCTCTGCCATCAGCTATCATAGATGGCGTAGGCATCACTTAAGAGCCGTACTGGGGAAATGTGGAGTGAGGTAGTTGCCGGTGGCTTTCCTCACCGAGCCAGAAGTTGCTATTATATATCAGTCTGCCAAGTGAAAATGCTTGCAACATCCGACTCTATGAGCATCTTTTTCACACCATTCATAGCAGCGACTGGCTGCATAAGGAATGGCATTACTAGCATCATTCATATCACATACACTTTCGTGTTGTCAAAGCCAAGGATAAGACTGAGACAGGTCATTAAAAGTAACACAACTATTTTATCGTATACCACAAGACATAGTGCACTGTAAACACTAGGTCTCGCCAGCAAAGGAAAAGTAATATTAATAATAATAATAATAATAATAATAATAATAATAATAATAATAATAATAATAATAATAATAATAATATATCCGCTAATTATTCAGCCCAGAAAGTGGTTTACCGAGGTTTCCGATTTTCACACAAGTTCAGATTGTGCTTTCATTTAGCAACTAGCATTTGTACCCGTTCTTCGCACGAGAATTTGCAATGGATAACATGTTTCCTTCATGAACTTCCGCGAATTTGCATGCCTGTATTCACACGTTTAATACGACATATTAAACTGATATTTTTCTACGAAATATCGTTGCAGTTTCGTGACGTCCGATAAAGATGAGCAAAGTTGAGATGGAATGAGGGCGATTACAGTATTTATTGTACGGTACAGTTTCTGCTTGTAAGTTGTGCGAAATTCTCCCTGCTTTTCAGTTTCGTATTCTTGTTTCTCTGACCACTGGTGTGGCGCTGTGACTGAATATTCATGAAAATCATCGTTGATCATACGTCCCGTATTATCTAATCTGTCTAAATGATAAAATGACACTAATTTTCCCCCTTAACCCACCTTGAAGTGAGATGCAACAAGTGTTCCATGGGACTTGGAGAAAAAAATCAATTTTTTCGAGTTTTCGCCTTTCAAACAACCTGAGCCTATGTGAGGAGGGGTCCTATGGTGAATCCTAATGTTGTTTCTATAACTTTTAGGATCTTCAGTCCCCCGAAACCAACTTTGAGTAAATTAATTTTTAATCTAGCTGAAAGAGAAAATGTATTGCAACCGTATTACACTTGCAACAGTTATACTTTAACCGAGTCGAAACTGAAGAGATATTGCTTTAGATATTAAAGAAAGGTTTCGAATGTCGAATATGACACACACGCGCATCCCCCGAACCACCAAAATTAAGCATTAAGGGTTAAAATCCCCGACCTGGCCGGGATTTGAACGCGGGACAAGAAGCCACCACACTAAACATTTAGCTATTGAGCCGGACGGTAGTAGAGTGTGCCATGTATAGATGAAGAATAAGAGTAACAGAAACATTTATTCTCCGAAATAGAGGAATTAATCACACGCAATAAAAATCCCCTGGCCGACGGGGAATCAAAACCAGGGTACTCTGAACCGAAGGCCACCACGCTGACCATTCAGCCAAGGAGATAATCAATCAATCAATCAATCAATCAATCAATCAATCAATCAATCAATCAATCAATCAATCAATCAATCAATCAATCAATCAATCAATCAATCAATCAATCAATCAATCAATCAATCAATCAATCAATCAATCAATCAATCAATCAATCAATCAATCAATCAATCAATCAATCAATCAATCAATCAATCAATCAATCAATCAATCAATCGTTTATTATTGCATTTATTAGTGGTGGTGGTGGTGGTGGTGGTGACTATTGCTTTAAGAGAAAGTACAACTGGGCAACCATCCTCTTGCATTTATTAGTTCGATAATGTATTCATTCCCTCAACCACTGTCCCATTCATCACTGTCCCATTTAATTCGCCTCGCGGTCATTAAAAAGGATGGTATTTTATTTTTGAAGAATTTCGAAAGAGTTGCCCTTGTTATACGCACAAATAAAGCAACAGTTATAAGAATTGATTTTTAGCCAAGCTAAAATGAATGAATAGTAATTTACCTCACTAAAACAAAGTTTGTTCTTCACAACTGACTGTTAAAACTACTGTAACACACTAGTACATCGACAAAAAAAATAAGGCGTTGCTGTAGTGTAGCTAATGAGAATTTCTCAGCATGAAGCTGAATAACAATCAATAACTCCAGACCGTTACGGAGTTCTGGTAATTATTTCTAGATTTTTTCCTTCAAAAGTCCAATATGTTGTCAGTAGTACAAACGTCAGGAAAAAAGAAACGTGGGTATGATATCTGTTCCGACAATGGTCTTGCAATCCGTGTGTCGATCAATTTTCTATTTATCGATTCACTACACATTACTGATGAGCCATTTCAAGCCAGGTATGCTTTACACACGGTCCGCAATATTCCTGTGCTAGCGATTCTGCTCAAAGGTTATCATGTTCAGTGAAACGTGCTTACATGAGACGGTAATCAATAAACTGTATCGGTGAAATCTGAATGCTCCATCCAGTTTACTCATGTAATGCAATACTGCGGATACAAGCAGGATTACTGATTCTACAGTACCACAAGCATGGTGAATTCCAAACCAGCAACGCGTTATATAATATCGCATCAATTTCTTCTTCTTCTTCTTCTTCTTCTTCTCCTCCTCCTACTACTACTACTACTACTACTACTACTACTACTACAATAACGCATAATGAAGATCATGCCCATCTCCCATGAGTAGACGCCGGATTGGTTACTCTAGTCCGCGCGGAACTAGAATGGGATTAACAGTTGCTTCAGCACGTGTTATCTAACTGTAATGGCGATGGAAGGGGAAGAGAGCGTAAGCAGGTTTTCTTGAAAACCCGCAATTTGGTCAGTCACATGCAACCAGAAAAGAGCGCGGGCCAGAGAAGAGTAGGGAGGGAAAGCTTAACACAATGTTGCCGTTTTTGTAACACGTGCGGCAAGTGAGAGAAATCCCTAGCAGTGTTCACTCTGTTACCAGTATCTTAACACTGACGATTTTTTTTGCGATTGTATATTTGTGTCCGCATGTATAATTGTACTGTTATACATAAACAATTTATCTAAAGACGTGTGCGCGTGTTTAATAATACAACTAAAAATAAAAATAGTTATTGTTACGGAGATATCCGTGGTAGGTAGAGGTGAAAGAAGGTGCGGGTGTGAATGGGTTTCAAGCTACGAATTTAACGTGCAATGTAAAATTAATTTAAAATTTAACTAGGTTATATTTTCTTTTCAAAAACAAGAGATAACAATCATAACAGGTACAGAGTAGCAAAAATGTAGGTACAATATTACTGGATTCGGGCTCAGTGCCCTTACTTCATAACTCTTGGGCCATCAGCCCCGCCTTACTCCAAAAAAAAATTTTAGCCAAGGGGCAGAAAGCCCCATTCATGCCCAGGAGCACTGGCTCCAAACATTACACATAAAGCCTGCACGAGGCATACAGAAACAAATTTCAAAGAGCGATCCGCTCTCAAAATTGTAAGCCTATCACAAGGCCACACCAAACTCTACCTTCAAGCTGTCCTCTAAGGACGTATTCACAGGGGTAAAATACCCAACCTACTGAGGTCTATTACATGAAAAGAAGGTTGATTACATGACCTCTAAAATAACAATTTGAGAGGAGGCGAACTTGCACTCCTAATACACTTTGTTTTTAAAACCTAATCTGGCTCTGGGCCACTAACGCAAGGGCTAATCCCATACTACAGAGGTGACTTAGAGAAGAACACTTTACATTACATAAACGAAGAATAGTTTGAAAAAAAATAAGTTCACCTCAAAATAAATGTGAGTGGGAGCTCGAGAGGGTTAGCACTCTCTATCCCAATATGTAGCTTTACAAGAAAAAGATGAAAAGAGTAATTACATTTTAGGAAAAGGTTACATGATGGAAATGCTTCGAACCCGCCGCGAGTGTTAAACTGCCGACCTAGCAAGAAAAGAAGTTATTAATAGGCCATTACCTGGTGTTGAACGGCTGAAGAAGAAAGAGGCGCTTCCCGCCTCCTGCTATGTACTTAATACACTGAAAGATGGAACAGAAGTGGCCCGGAGACCCTAAAATCAGCAGTTTATATACTCTCGCGGAAGTTTCTAGGCGTTAGGGGAATGAAAACACCCGCCCACAATGTTTTTATTGGATAGGACCCCGCAACAGATACAAGTTGGGGGAAGATACACCAGATTGGTCAGAAATTACTAAAAGAAATTCGGGATTGGATAAATCTAAAACAAGGGGAAAAAGAGGGGTATACAGCCAACTTAAACAATAAAAAAAGAAATTTAACAAGAAACAAACTTTTGAAATAAAAATTTCTCCAACAAAATAGTTCTTTGACTCCGCACTAGGTTGCACTATTGTTGATCTTCAGTAGTGTCCTCTAGAAGAGAAAGTTCACACTTCTTACTTCAAGCTAAACAAAAACACATCAAAAGTGACACAGTTCAAAAACTCAAAATTTTCCACGTGGTGACATCTTCTGAGAAGGTAGAGAATTAATAGAATAGATAAAGTTCAACCTTCCTCCAGAAGAGGAGTTTCAACTGGCGCAACTTTTAAATAAACGGTGTAGAGGTGTACCGCCCGGTACAGACCTCCCCCCCCCAAAAGTTCCTCCAGGGGTGACACATGAAATCAGTTTGAAACAAAGTCCAAGTAATGATGTTGATACGAAGATAGATAGCAGAAGCATTTACAAGATTTCTTAATTCAGTATCAAAATGTTGTTGTTGCAGGTGAATGAAAGTCTTTATGTTTGTAGAATTTGAATTTCTGAAGATAAACTTTTAATACTTAAAGGTGAAGAAAAATTTTGCAATGTCCACCAAATATTGTTGTTGAATTCCCAAGTGTAGTTATTGCTTATGGTGACTGTCCATGTAGTTGATGTAGATTGCGTCGGATGGCCAGACCGGCCGTTGCAGCTTGCGTCCAACGGAGGCCGCTCGGACCCCTCAAGTACCCTGAGATACCGCTCGCCCGCACTATGAGGGGAGCAGAGGTGTTGAAGTACGCCGCGCCCGCGGTGAACAGATACAGGCTGCGGGCATGTAGCAGGTCGTGCGCCGCACATCAGCCTTGGCCGGGAGGAGAGCTCCGGCTCGCCGTTCACATGTCGTCCTCGCTGGAGAGGAGGGGGCCCATCCCCCTCCCCAGTCGCTGCACGGCGCTGCGCGGCTGCGGGGGCGCTGAAACATTAAAGCTAGGCGGCAGAATTGTGTTGGACTATCATCTTCTTTGAGGGTACAGGCTTGTGGAGAGGTTGAGGGGCCAGCGGCGTGTAGATATCCATGGCATTTACTATAATGAAGCCACAGTGTAAGGTGGAGCAGGAGACGGGAGCGTGGTAATGGCCGTGGCAAGAACAGGATGGCAGTTTAACGGGTCGGGGCAGGTTTTACACAAGGCTTACATCTAAAACCAAAATATTACAGAAGGGGCAGAATGCCTTAAAAGTGAAACTCAAAAAAATATAACCTTCATATCCTTTCAAAATAATATGAAGCAAGTTAACACAGAAATTACACCGGTTTCACCTGGGACAGGTGAACTCTAAATATCCTCTCGGTGGCTGGATTACTTAGCAATAAGGTAACCGGCGTAAGAAAATCGAGAATGATACAAGGCCCATGAAATCTGGGGGCAAGCTTGCCCGCGGGAACAAAATTTTTGACCATAACCTGGTCACCTACCTTCAAAGTGGTGGGTCTCCGTCCACGATCATACCTTTCCCTAACCTTTTCATGAGACACTTTAAGATTGGCTTTAGCCTTCTTCCAAAGATCTTTAATGTTATCCGGATCTATTGTCTCGGGTAGAATGTCATTCAAAGACCAGAGGTTAGAGAGCGGCGAGTTGGGAACAAACTTGAACATCAAAGAAGCTGGAGTAAATTTGTGTGATTCATGGACCGCCGAATTCAAAGCAAAAGCTAACCAATGCAGGGACGTGTCCCACCTAGAATGATCTTCATGATGATAGGCAATAAGTGCGGACCTGAGATTACGGTTAACCCGTTCAGCCAGAGATGGTTGAGGGTAATAAGCGGAAGTAGTTACATGAGAGATGGACAAGTCAAAACAGAATTTACGAAATAAATTAGATGTAAAAGCCTTAGCATTATCAGATACAATGTATTGGCACGGACCAAAAGAAGCGAAAATAGAATTTAAGCAAGTAATGGTTGACTGAGCGGTAGCCAGCTTAGTCGGAAATAACCAGGAAAATCTTGTAAAACCATCTACACACACAAAGATGAACTTGTTGGCATTACCCTTTGACTGGGGGAAGGGTCCCACATAATCAATATACAGGCGTTCCATGGGGCGCGACGCTTGATGAGAAGACAAAAGGCCTACTTTAGTGGACATGGTGGGTTTACTGATCAAACAAGATTTACAAGCTTTTACAAGTTCCCGAATTTCACCGTCCATACCTTTCCATATGAACATTTCACGGATCTTTTCACGAGTTTTAAAGACTCCAAGATGCCCCCCCAATGGGGTCTCATGATAGTATTTGAAGATCATAGGTACAAGAACCGCTGGAACAACAACTTTCATCAACTTATCATGCCTCGAAGGGCAACATAAAACACCATTCCTCAGAACATAAGGGACAGCATGTTCCCCAGAAGAAAGGGTTTCCATTATCGGAGCCAGCGTAGGATCTTCACGTTGGTATTTCTCGATATCCCTAAAGAGCATGGGAGCATCGGTTAGGATGGCATTAACCTCGGATAGTATGGACTCGGAAGGTGATGAACTGTCGACCGGTTCATGGGTCTCGACCTCGTTTGAAAACACACGGCTGAGTCCATCAGCCACAACATTTTCGGTACCTCTGATATGCCTGACATCGAATTGGAAGGCGGAAATACGGATGGCCCAACGGGCTATACGACCAGTACGACGCGGTCTACCTAAGACCCAGCTTAAGGCTTGGTTATCTGTCTCCAGGTCGAATTTGACATGTTCCAGATAGAGACGGAACTTTTCTAAGGCGAATAAGACTGCCAACCCTTCGAGCTCATAGATGGAATACTTGGCTTCTTGAGCCGATAGAGTCCTAGATGCATAGGCGATGGGACGCCTCCCTAGTTCAGTCTCTTGAAGAAGGACTGCAGCTACAGCTGACGACGACGTGTCCGTTTGGACGATGAATTTCTTCGAGAAATCAGGCATAGCAAGTACAGGGGCATTACAGAGAGCTAATTTAAGATCTTCGAAAGCGGCTTGTTGAGAAGGTCCCCACTCGAATTTGATGCCTTTCCTACGAAGAAGGTTTAAGGGCGCCGCTCTATTAGCAAAATTAGGAATGAACTTCCTGAAGAAATTCACCATGCCAATGAACCTGGCGATACCTTTAATGTCCTTGGGAGGTTTAAAATCACGGATGGCCTGTGTTCTAGAATGATCGACTGCTACACCATCAGGTGACACAATATGCCCTAGGAATGACATAGAGGGCTTAGCAAAGGCAACCTTGGACAACTTAACAGTTAACCCAGCCTTACGAAGGCGATTGAGAACTTCTCGCAGATGATCTAGATGTTCTTCAAAGGTTTCGGAAAATACGACGACATCATCCAAGTAGTGATATAAGTACTCAAATTTGATGTCGGAAAAGACCCTATCTAGTAGCCTAGTGAGCACAGCTGCCCCCGTGGGGAGCCCGAAAGGCACGCGGTTGTATTCATATAAATTCCAGTCCGTGGCAAACGCTGTAAGATGTTTAGACTCTTCGGCAAGGGGAATTTGGTTGTAGGCCAGATTCAAATCCAAGATCGTGAAGAACTTGGCCTTACGAAACCATGAAAAACAAGAATGAAGGTCGGGAAGGGGCACAGATTGCAACACCACCTTCCGATTGAGAGCCCTGTAATCAATGACAGGCCTGAAGCCTCCTTGGGGTTTCGGGACTAGAAAAATAGGCGAAGAATACGCTGACTTAGAGGGCCTAATAATACCATCCTTCAACATCTGATCGATGATTTCTTTCAGAGCCTTCATTTTAGGTGGAGATAGCCTATACGGTGGAAAACGGACAGGAATCGAATCCGTGACCTCAATTTTGTATTCAATAAGGTCAGTAACACCAAGAGTATCAGAGAACACCTCGGGAAACGACTGACACAGTTTCCGAATACTATCAGCCTGCTCCTCAGGTAGATGTCTAAGGTCTAACAACATCTCATCCTGGGTAGGCGAAATAGATGAACATGATACAGAATTACACTTTAACAAGGGAATTCTACAATTGGACGCAAATTTGAATGTGCACGACCTACTCTGGAGATCGAGCACAAGACCAGTGTGAGAAATGAAGTCCGCTCCCAATATGATGGGGCAAGACAAACGCTTGGCCACAAACAATTTGATCTTCCATGTAAATTTAAAAACCCGAATTTTGACATGTAAGGAACCTAGAATTTCTAATGGAGATGAATTAGCCGAAACATATTTAACAGGAGATGAGTCATAGTCAGGGAGTTTACAAACAGATTTCAATTTAGAATACCAATCAGCCGAAATAATGGAACAAACACTGCCTGAATCTAAAAGAGCTGTTATAGGCTCGTTATTTAACTCAATCTTAAGAAAAGGAACAGGTGCGGGGGTATCCGCCGCAATCCTAAGACATTCTTTAGGGCATTCAAAAGATGAATTTGAAGGCTGATTGTTCTCTGCATTTACAACCTGTTTACTAGGGGCTGAGTCTCGGGAAGATGGATTAGTCGACTCAACCGATGCCACTAGTCACCTTTTATTATTGGCATAGGTGGAATTGGCACCAGAAGTTGAGCAGGAGGGGGTGCTATTTGAGTTTGGGCAATTTTTGGCGATATGTGAGAAGGCCCCACACTTAAAACAGCCTTGTGATGAACCAGCTCCATTATTTGCCCTACTAGACTTGATCAGAGGACACTTATTGCGCAGATGGTCAGGCGACCCGCAAGCATAACATTTACGAGGGGTGACTGATCGGCGAGGTGGAAGCCGAGTATTACTAAAAGAAGGCGGGGGTTCTTTTGCCACACGCAAGGAATCGGCATACCTAACTCCTTCCGCAGAGACGGCTAATGCTTCCAGTTCAGAGAAGGTTTGCGGGCACGCCGCGAAACACAAATATGACCTGTAGGGTGGTGAAATCCCTTCGATAATAGCTTGCACGATCTGATCCTCAGGGAAGTGGAGAGCAAACACCCTAGTATAAAACTTAATATCTTGGATGAAGTCTGCCAGGTTTTCATCCAAGCGCTGTACCCGATAATAGTATTTCTGAATAAGAGATGACCTCGCGCGGGCAGGAATAAAATTTGCAAGCAGATGTGCATGGAAATCTTCGATAGATGACTGTTCAGCTATGGCTCTTACTATTTTATCTGAGAGAACCCCAATAGCATAAGGATAGATAATTTGCAAAATTTGACATGGGGAAAGAGAAAACACAAGGGCATGATCCTGAAATTCCACTAGAAATCTTAAAAATGAAATTACGTCACTGGTGGTATTAACGGAAAACTTAGAGATACCTCTAAGCAACATTGCCAATGGATGAGGCAAGCTACTGAACCCAGGTGACATAGTCGTTAAAGGTTTCAATGGCAAGGAAGTTAATTCAGCACGTACATTGTTCAACGATGTGCGGCGTTCAGACTCGTTGTCCAATGGGGCAGAGATAGTTTGAGCAGCAACGGTTATCCTATTGCCTTCTCCCTTAGCAGGTTCTTCCTCACTACTTACATTCACTATGGTGGGCTGATCAGATTTGGGAGGAACTTCCCCAGTTAACAATTGAGTGACTTTACTAGACAATTCAGAGATAGTTTCAAGGAGCGTATTAGCTTGCTTCCTCTGAACGTCATTCACCTTCAGAGACAACAGATCATTAACTCTATTTGAAAAGTGATATAATCTGCCTTGCACACGCTTAATTTGGTTAGGAGACGGATCATTTTCATCAAAAAAACTAACTACGGAAGCTAGCCCAGTAATATTCTCCGTGATCGTGGAAAGAGAGTCGTCAATTTCTTTCTCTCCCAAATTGGGGATGGAAATGGGCAAATCAAGGGACTCTCTAAGCTTGTTAGTGTCTATTGCAACCGTGCCTCCAGATTGAACGTTTCTGATAGTTAACTCGTATATCAACTCCTCATTGCGCAAATAGTTAAGGAGGAGAACATCGCGAGGGCCGGACATGATGACAGAACAATTTAAAAAAAACTCAAAAAATTCCAGCAACTGAGAAAATTGTTAGAGTTCGAATTAAAGCAATGTTTAGCCGTCAAAAGGGGCTAAATTGAGACCCATTCAACCACGCTCTGCTACCACTTGTTACGGAGATATCCGTGGTAGGTAGAGGTGAAAGAAGGTGCGGGTGTGAATGGGTTTCAAGCTACGAATTTAACGTGCAATGTAAAATTAATTTAAAATTTAACTAGGTTATATTTTCTTTTCAAAAACAAGAGATAACAATCATAACAGGTACAGAGTAGCAAAAATGTAGGTACAATATTACTGGATTCGGGCTCAGTGCCCTTACTTCATAACTCTTGGGCCATCAGCCCCGCCTTACTCCAAAAAAAAATTTTAGCCAAGGGGCAGAAAGCCCCATTCATGCCCAGGAGCACTGGCTCCAAACATTACACATAAAGCCTGCACGAGGCATACAGAAACAAATTTCAAAGAGCGATCCGCTCTCAAAATTGTAAGCCTATCACAAGGCCACACCAAACTCTACCTTCAAGCTGTCCTCTAAGGACGTATTCACAGGGGTAAAATACCCAACCTACTGAGGTCTATTACATGAAAAGAAGGTTGATTACATGACCTCTAAAATAACAATTTGAGAGGAGGCGAACTTGCACTCCTAATACACTTTGTTTTCAAAACCTAATCTGGCTCTGGGCCACTAACGCAAGGGCTAATCCCATACTACAGAGGTGACTTAGAGAAGAACACTTTACATTACATAAACGAAGAATAGTTTGAAAAAAAATAAGTTCACCTCAAAATAAATGTGAGTGGGAGCTCGAGAGGGTTAGCACTCTCTATCCCAATATGTAGCTTTACAAGAAAAAGATGAAAAGAGTAATTACATTTTAGGAAAAGGTTACATGATGGAAATGCTTCGAACCCGCCGCGAGTGTTAAACTGCCGACCTAGCAAGAAAAGAAGTTATTAATAGGCCATTACCTGGTGTTGAACGGCTGAAGAAGAAAGAGGCGCTTCCCGCCTCCTGCTATGTACTTAATACACTGAAAGATGGAACAGAAGTGGCCCGGAGACCCTAAAATCAGCAGTTTATATACTCTCGCGGAAGTTTCTAGGCGTTAGGGGAATGAAAACACCCGCCCACAATGTTTTTATTGGATAGGACCCCGCAACAGATACAAGTTGGGGGAAGATACACCAGATTGGTCAGAAATTACTAAAAGAAATTCGGGATTGGATAAATCTAAAACAAGGGGAAAAAGAGGGGTATACAGCCAACTTAAACAATAACAGAAAGAAATTTAACAAGAAACAAACTTTTGAAATAAAAATTTCTCCAACAAAATAGTTCTTTGACTCCGCACTAGGTTGCACTATTGTTGATCTTCAGTAGTGTCCTCTAGAAGAGAAAGTTCACACTTCTTACTTCAAGCTAAACAAAAACACATCAAAAGTGACACAGTTCAAAAACTCAAAATTTTCCACGTGGTGACATCTTCTGAGAAGGTAGAGAATTAATAGAATAGATAAAGTTCAACCTTCCTCCAGAAGAGGAGTTTCAACTGGCGCAACTTTTAAATAAACGGTGTAGAGGTGTACCGCCCGGTACAGTTATAATAATAATAACAACAACAATTGTACCATGAGGTACACCTCAACCCCGCGCATTTAAATCTAGCGCCTAAATGAACTCCTCTATTGGTAAAACAGTGAAACTGAAACCACCTACTTGGACTGCACCCAGTAGGTCACCACTAAAACATGATGTAATTTTGTTATTGTACTGTTTCCTAACCTGAGTGAATTTCCACTTGTTTTGTTTGACATTCATCAAGAAGTTTGGACATTCTTCCACAGAGGACATCACTAAAAACTATGTTCATGCACCCTTGTGTGAAGTATAAGAAGTTATAATTCAAAGAAGTTTTGTATTCTTAAGTTTTTCGATTGATGATCATTTATTTTTGGGTTGGCAATATTTCCTTTTTATTTCCGCCAATTTTGAATCTAGCCAATCCCAAATTTCTGTACTTAATTTTCAACCTATCACAGTCTTCTTCTTATTCTTCTTCTTCTTCTTCTTCGATTTTGAATGTAACTTTTAAATTGACCGATAAAATTTTGAGGGTGTGGCTGGTTTATTTGTGAAGGATCTCGAACCTTCCCTGAGGGTTTATAAACTGCGGCTTTGCACGTCTCTTGGCCACTTGATCGTCGTCTTATTGAGTGTGTGTGTCAAAGCAGGAGGCGGGCGGCCTCTTTCGTCGGTCAGCAGTACATCTACAAGTAATGGCCACATAACATCTGTCTTTCTTGCTATCTCCGCAGTTTAACCCGAGGGAAAGTTCCGAATTTTTAACTATGTAACCAACTTTTCTAAAATGTAAATCTTCTTTCGGCTAATGTAAAAACTTAGTAAACACTTTAACTCTAAATCGGGGATAGAGAGTGAATTACCCTCTCGAGCTCCCTTTCATCTTGGTTTGAGGTGACTACGTTTATAACTATTTTTCATTCTGTAATGTGGTAAATTTCTTCCTATACGAGTCACCTCAGTAGTTTGGGAATAGCCCCTGTTTCATCGGCCTAGTGCCCACTAGGTTTTAAGTGTTCACATCTAGGAGTGCAAGTTTTCGCCTCCATTCATTTTGTGTTCGGGCCATTTATTTAACGGTTGTTCTTTTTCCATGAAGGCCCAGTAGGTCGGGTATTAAATACCCCTGTATTATGATTTTCCAATTGTAAGTTGTGCATTGAGAGGCCAGAAATTGTATGTTGATATTGCCTTGAGTAGGGGTGGAAAACTGAGAGCCTGTTTGCTCTTTTTCTGAGTTTTTGTAAGATTAATGAATGCCTCGTGAAGGCTAGATGTTGTAATTTTGGGAGCAAGTGCTCTTTGAATTAGGGGATTTCTGTCCCTCACAAAAATAATACCTCTTCCTTTGTAAAATTTAGGGGCTTGAAGCCCAGAACTTGTAAAAACTACTAATCTTAGACTTTCCTACTTTTGTTTCAAGATTACTTTTGTACCTGTTATGTTGTTAAGTTGGTTTGGAAAAGAAATATAACCCTTTAAAGTTTTAAATTCAATTCTTGACATTGTAGTTAGACCCATTCACCCCGGCACCTTCTTTCACCTCTGCGTTCCACGGGAAACCCCGGAACAATAATAATAATAATAATAATAATAATAATAATAATAATAATAATAATAATAATAATAATAATAATAATAATAATAATAATAATAATAATAATAATAATAATAATAATACCGGGCGAGTTGGCCGTGCGCGTAGAGGCGCGCGGCTGTGAGCTTGCATCCGGGAGATAGTAGGTTCGAATCCCACTATCGGCAGCCCTGAAAATGGTTTTCCTTGGTTTCCCATTTTCACACCAGGCAAATGCTGGGGCTGTACCTTAATTAAGGCCACGGCCGCTTCCTTCCAACTCCTAGGCCTTTCCTATCCCATCGTCGCCATAAGAGCTATCTGTGTCGGTGCGACGTAAAAGCCCCTAGCAAAAAAGAATTATAATAATATTTCTTCCTTTCTTAATCCGTTTACCCTCCAGGGTTGGTTTTTGCCTTGGACTCAGTGAGGGGTCCCACCTATACCGCTTCTAGGGCACTGTTCTGGAGCGTGAGACTTTGGAACGGGGATGAAAGGGGGGAGGAGGACCAGTGCCTTGTCAAGGGGGGGGGCCTCATCTGCTAGGCTGAACAGGTTCCTTGTACGGAGATGGCAAGATGGGAAGGGACAGACATGAAAGCGGATGTGGGCTTAAATTAGGTAGCATCCTGGCATTTGCCTGGAGGATAAGTGAGAAACCAGGGAAAACCACTTCGAGGATGGCTGAGGAGGGAATCGAACCCGTTCTCCTCAGTTGACCTTTCGAGGTTGATTGGAGCCCGTTCCAGCTTTCGTACCACTTCTCAAATTTCGTGGCATAGCCGGGAATTGAAGCCGGGCCTCCAGGGGGTATGATTGTTTATACGTCCTACTAACTACTTGTTGATTGTTTTCGAAGACGCCGAGGTGTCGGTATTTTGTCCCGCTGGTGTGTTTTTGCGTGCCAGTAAATCTTCCGACACGAGACTGACGTATAGGAGCACCTTCAAATACCATCGGACTGAGCCAGGATCGAACCTACCAAGTTGGGGTCAGATGGCCAGCTCCTCAATCTCTGAGCCACTCAGCCCGGCTATTTTTCAATATTGTTTTTTGTATATTATATGCCTAGCATATTTTAATTTTAATCTAATGGCTGAAAATTAAGACAGGAAAAGTTTCTGCAAAGGCATTCATGTAACGGGACAAACTCGGGACGGTATTTGTCATGTACGAGACTACGTTGAATGAGGGAAAGTTAATAAAGCTCTTCTCATTTCTGTAAGTAAAGCGTGAAATGGAACTACAGCTGCGATTAGAGTACGGAAAATCACTGATTAAAACACGAAAAGACAAGTATGATTATAGTAAATGGGCAACTTTCGTACGGAAATAAAATTTATTGTCAATTGTAACTAATTTTTGCCCCAAATAATAATCTCTATTGTGCATAACATTTTACTTTTATATTTTACTTTGAATATCTGCTTGATTAATTTAAAATACATCTTAAAAGTAGGATGTTGACTTCGCCGAGAAGATGCCTTCGTTGAGAAATACGATGTGGCAACACTGAGCATCTCGCTCTCTTCATCGTCAATCCCATTCTAGTTCCGCGCGGACTATAGGCTCCGTGCGCTGCGAGTGGCGAACATTGAGGTTAATGCGTTTCACCGCTCACATATCCACTGTCACCTCACTGCGTGCTGCCCTTGCCGACAAAATAATAACAGTAGAATTTCAGAGTGTTTTTTGCAACAACAATTGGCCACATTATTCCAAACTTGCAGAAAAACAGTTCGCAGTAAATAGCAACAAAGCAACTGAAAATGTGATCATAAAGAAACATTGGTTCAATAAATATCCTACCATTTCTCGATAGAGGCAACGTAGACATTTATGTATTAGTAGTGGTGATAACGAGATAATTCTTCATACACACATTCAACAATGCTGTCTTCAGAAAAATGTATTTGGTGTATTTCTAATACGATATCATGTTGGCGTAGGTTAATGCTCCCAGGGGGCGTTTACTTTTAAATTTAAATTTTAATTAATTTTTAACATAACCATGTATTTATAAGGAAGGCCTTGGTAACGATCGTTATTATTTCATGAAGGTGAATAATTGTTTCCAAAAAATGTCAGCATATTTCTGCTGTTGTTTATGCAGTTTGCTCAGAACATGTCACCTCGCGTAGGCTACTGATTGACCGTTTGAATGGTTTCGACCTCGCATCTCAAACATAGGGAAGAGTATAGAGGAACTTTTTCTGATTAAAAAGGCTCAGGCTTGATGTTGGACCTGTTGAAATTCCTGATATTGAATCCGTATGTACACTATAAAAATTATGCATGAGAAGAAATATTCAGAATAACTTAAACTTGCCAATAAGTGATTATTTATGTCATATGCCTGTATTTATAATATGACCAAGTCCACCTCTGTAATATAACAGTTGGTGGTACTAGCTGTCTTCCTAAGCGTCTCGGGCTTTAATTGTGATACTGCCAGAAACTTAAGATTGGCATGAGGGTTGGTGTGTGGTTACAATGGTGCATGCAGTTTATTTCCATTAGAGGTGTGCTTGAAAAGAAATGCACCACCTCGGGACGAGGACATGGTGTACGGATTTAAATACGGTATTTCTTTGAGCTATTGATACTGCGTAATGGATGTCTATTTATTTAATTTGATTTGTCTACTCCTTTTTCAAATCAATTCCGTTACTTTGGACCGGAATACTATAAAATTTCACACTTTGGTCTGTAGTACAGTACGGTATATTTTTATTCTACTGGCTATAATTGAGACTATATCAAAACAATACAATGTGTATCTATTAGGATGTGTGTGATCTAGAAAATACGGCCTACTGCAGCTTGTTTTGCAAATATAACATTGCTATAATAATTTGTTTCTAATTGTTAACCAATTTATGAAGTGGTGAAAATACATGTTGTAAAGAGTTATTTTGAGTTAATTCATATGTATAACTTCCGAATTACTTCTTGCGGTTTACTTCTATGATCCACCGTCTTTTCAAATGGATTTCATGAGGTCGTGGTGAAAACCTTTGCATCAAAGTATCTATTAATGCAGCCATCAACAAGCATGTAGTTCTGCCCGAACGTTATGGTATTAAAAATAATCATCTGAGGACAGGATTGTAAAATGATTCTTCCTTTCCTTCTTCTTCTGATTCTCGTTATTTTTCTTTTTCTCCTTCTTAACTGCTTACCATCCAGGCTCGGTTTTTCCCTCGGACTCAGCGAGGGATCCCACCTCTACCGCCTCAAGGGCAGTGTCCTGGAGCTTCAGACTATGGATCTGGGGATAGAACTTGGGAGGATGACCAGTACCTTGCCCAGACGGCGTCACCTACAATGCTAAACAGGGGTCTTGCAGGGGATGGGATGATTGGAAGGGATAGACAAGGAAGAGGGAAGTAAACGGCCATGGCATTCAGTTAAGTACCATCCCGGCATTTGCCTGGAGGAGAAGTGGGAAACCACGGAAAACCACTTCCTGGATGACTGAGGTGGGAATCGAACCCAGCTCTACTCATTTGACTTCCCGAGGCTGAGGGGAGCCCATTCCAGCCCTCGTACCACATTCCAAATTTCGTGTCAGAGCCGGGAATCGAGCCCGGGCCTCCGGGGGTGGCACCTAATCACACTAACCACTACAACACAGAGGCGGACCGATCCTTTTCCTTAATTAATTAATTTATTGGGTTCCGCTTTCGCGTTATACTAGTCGTTTTATCGAGTAAAGTCAAAATTATGAAGGATGATATATTAATTGTAAAAGGGGGTGCGATAAGAAATTAGCTGTAAAAACATACTTAAGCATCACATATTGTGTCAAAAACAAAACAAAGTTGGGATAGAGAATGTACAGGGACACAAGTTTCTACTCTTCACGTTAGTGTGATCCATCACGGCGGCAATCTGCATCACAAATGTGACCGGATCAACACATAGGGAATGTGGTGCTAGATTCTAGTAACTTAATAGCTTTAGACAAAAACATAGAAAGGGATTCAGCGATAGACGACCACTTTAGAATAACTAATATATGTATGTAAACATCACACATATTCCAGCTTCATATAATCAGCTGTTGATGAAGGTCCCCCTAAGTAGTTCTCGTAATGTCCAGCCGCAGCAGCACATTGCTATATGCACTGAGCCTGTAAGAAGTGTCGTCTAGCCCATTCTTCCGTGATGCAGGGAAGTAACATGAACTCAAGGGGTTCTGAAGGGCCGTTACCCCTAATGTTTATGCAACACTTGCAGCATAATAGTTGTGCAGGCAGTTGTGAAGTTGTATATAGGCTCCATGCGTATAGCAATGTGCTGCTGCGGGGGGAAATTACCATGACTACTTAGGGGCACCTTCATCAACAGTTGACCACAATAAGCTGGAATATATATGATGTTTACATACATATATTCAATCATTTTACAGTAGCCCTCTATCGCTGAATCCCTTTCTATGTTTTTGTCTAAAGTCATTATTAGAATTTAAGACCACATTCTCTGTGTGTTCATTTGGCCATGTTTGTGATGTAGATAACCGCCGTGATGGATTACACTGGCGTGAAGAGTAGAACCTTGTGTCTCTATCCCAAGTTTTGTTTTGTTTTCACACAGTGTATGATACCTACATACGTTTTTCAGCTAATTTCTTATCTTCCACACCTTTACAATTAATATATCATCCTTCATAGTTTGTCTTTACTCGTTGAAACGACTAGCGGCTAGGTATAACGTGAAAGCGGAACCCAATAAATAAATAAAGGAGAATAATATTAGAAGAAGAAGAATAATTTACAGTGCTAAGTAGAAGAATAAGAAGAATCATTTTACAATGCTGTCTTCAGATGATTATTTGTTAATGTCATAACGTCCGATAAGAACTATATGCTTGTTGTTGGCTGCATTGATAGATACTGTGATACAAAGATTTTTTTCACAACCTCATGAAATGCATTTGAAAAGACGGTGGATCATGGCAGTAAATCACAAGAAGTAATTCGGGATTTATACTTTTTAATTAATACAAAATAACTCTTTACAACATTTGTTAAACATTTTACAATTAGGTTTACAGTTAGAAATACATTATTTAGCAATGTCATATTTGCAAAACAAATTGCAGTAGGCAATCTTTTTTAGTTCACACGCATCATAACATATACACACTGTATTGTATTGTCATAGGTTTATTATAGCCAGTAGAATATAATAATAATAATAATAATAATAATAATAATAATAATAATAATAATAATAATATACAGTACTGTGATACAGACCAAAGTGTGAAATTTTATAGTATTCCATTACAACGTAACGAAATGGATATGGAAGGGCAGTAGACAAATATAACTACACAAATAGGCCTCCTTTACACCATATTAGTAGCTCACAGAAACGCCGTATTTTACCTCCGTAAATTCATGTCCTCGTCCCGAGGTGGTGCATTTCTTTTCAAGCACACCCCTAATGGAAATGAGCTGGATGCACCCTCTCATACCATACCGGTACCAGTTTCTAGCAGTATCAGGATTCAAGCCCGGGCTTGATCATATTATAAATACAGACACACAATATATATAATCACTTATTTGGGAACTTTTAGTGATTCTAAACTTTTCATCCCTTGCATATTTGTTGCTAGTGTACATGCGGTTTTGATATCAGAAATTTCAGTGGGTCCAACATCAAGCCTGAGCCTTTTTATCAGAAAAGGTTCCTCTACTTCTTCCCCCTGTTGCAGTTCTCCTTCTCTGCGTTTGAGATGCGAGGTCGAGACCATTCCCAGGGTTGATCAGTACGCGAGGTGACATGTTCTGAGCAAAATGGATAAACAACAGCTGAAATATTGTTGCATTTCGTGGGAAAAAAATATTCGCCTTCATGATATAATGATTGTTACCAAGGCCTTTCTTATCAAACATGGCTATTTTTAAAATTAATTGAAATTAAAATTTTAAAGTAATCCCCTCCCTAGCAGCATTAACCTACGCTAACATGATATCGTATTAGAAATAGACCAAGGGTATTTTCTGAAGAGTGCATTGTTGAACAGTATTCTCGTTATCACCGCTACTAATACACTGACTGACAGAGCAAATGCAACACCAAGGAGGAGTGGTTCGAAAGGGATGAAAGTTGGGGAAAAAACACAGACGGCACGGACGAATAATTGATGTTTATTTCAAACCGATATGCAGGTTACACAATGCGCACGGCATCGACTCAGTAGGATGTAGGACCACCGCGAGCGGCGATGCACGCAGAAACACGTCGAGGTACAGAGTCAATAAGAGTGCGGATGGTGTCCTGAGGGATGGTTCTCCATTCTTTGTCAACCATTTGCCACAGTTGGTCGTCCGTACGAGGCTGGGGCAGAGTTTGCAAACGGCGTCCAATGAGATCCCACACGTGTTCGATTGGAGAGAGATCCGGAGAGTACGCTGGCCACGGAAGCATCTGTACACCTCGTAGAGCCTGTTGGGAGATGCGAGCAGTGTGTGGGCGGGCATTATCCTGCTGAAACAGAGCATTGGGCAGCCCCTGAAGGTACGGGAGTGCCACCGGCCGCAGCACATGCTGCACGTAGCGGTGGGCATTTAACGTGCCTTGAATACGCACTAGAGGTGACGTGGAATCATACGCAATAGCGCCCCAAACCATGATGCCGCGTTGTCTAGCGGTAGGGCGCTCCACAGTTACTGCCGGATTTGACCTTTCTCCACGCCGACGCCACACTCGTCTGCGGTGACTATCACTGACAGAACAGAAGCGTGACTCATCGGAGAACACGATGTTCCGCCATTCCCTCATCCAAGTCGCTCTAGCCCGGCACCATGCCAGGCGTGCACGTCTATGCTGTGGAGTCAATGGTAGTCTTCTGAGCGGACGCCGGGAGTGCAGGCCTCCTTCAACCAATCGACGGGAAATTGTTCTGGTCGATATTGGAACAGCCAGGGTGTCTTGCACATGCTGAAGAATGGCGGTTGACGTGGCGTGCGGGGCTGCCAGCGCTTGGCGGCGGATGCGCCGATCCTCGCGTGCTGACGTCACTCGGGCTGCGCCTGGACCCCTCTCACGTGCCACATGTCCCTGCGCCAACCATCTTCGCCACAGGCGCTGCACCGTGGACACATCCCTATGGGTATCGGCTGCGATCAACCTGCCCTTCTCAGCCCGATCACCATACCCCTCGTAAAGTCGTCTGTCTGCTGGAAATGCCTCCGTTGACGGCGGCCTGGCATTCTTAGCTATACACGTGTCCTGTAGCACACGACAACACGTTCTACAATGACTGTCGGCTGAGAAATCACGGTACGAAGTGGGCCATTCGCCAACGCCGTGTCCCATTTATCGTTCGCTACGTGCGCAGCACAGCGGCGCATTTCACATCATGAGCATACCTCAGTGACGTCAGTCTACCCTGCAATTGGCATAAAGTTCTGACCACTCCTTCTTGGTGTTGCATTTGCTCTGTCAGTCAGTGTACATCATATACTACATTGCCTCTATCGTGAAATGATAGGATATCTAGGGAACCAATGTTATTGCTCTGTTCATATTTCCTGCGAACTGTTTTCCTTGTAAATTTATTACATATCCACTTTCTGCATGTTTAGAATAATGTGGCCAATTATTGTTGGATGAAACACTCTAAAATCTCACTATTATTATTTAGTCGGTCATGGCAGCAGATCTGGGTTTGAACCACAACTTTTAAGGATCCTGTGGGAATGTATTCATTATTATCATTTTGAACCACTTTCCTATTAAGCCATTGTACGGATTTGACCGGAGCTATCGATTTCAAGTTTTTTAGAATTTCAACATCTTTCAAAGACTTATCAACAACACGAATAATGCCAACACGAGGAACATTTGAACTAGGGATATATGCCTTAACTTTAACAGTAGTAAGTAGAGGGTTACGTAAAAAATCATTTGTGTGGACCGCGTTGTTAAATGTGACCTGCAAACGATTACTCCCCTTGCATGATGTGGACTTCACATAAATATCCCTATCACAAAACATTCGTCCTAAAGCCGTAGGGTGCAACTGACCAATATTTTTGTCATTGTTAGATTCACCAAGTACAACAAATGGGCCACAATGTGAGGCTGGACAATATTCTTGATCAAAATTGGATGTGGTCTGTTGTCTGTCACTGTCTCTCTGATTAGTGAGAGGTTGCACATGATCGTTTTCCCTTTGATTAATGGATGATTGAGCTTGTTCGGGTTCTCCATGATTATGTGGAGTTTGCGCGTGGTTAGAAATCACAGAGGGAGGATCCACGATAGCATCTTCCTCCATACTTACTGTTCAATCAATCAATCAATCAATCAATCAATCAATCAATCAATCAATCAATCAATCAATCAATCAATCAATCAATCAATCAATCAATCAATCAATCAATCAATCAATCAATCAATCAATCAATCAATCAATCAATCAATCAATCAATCAATCAATCAATCAATCAATCAATCAATCAATCAATCAATCAATCAATCAATCAATCAATCAATCAATCAATCAATCAATCAATCAATCAATCAATCAATCAATCAATCAATCAATCAATCAATCAATCAATCAATCAATCAATCAATCAATCAATCAATCAATCAATCAATCAATCAATCAATCAATCAATACCGATCTGCATTTAGGTCAGTCGCCCAGGTGGCGGATTCCCTATCTGTTGCTTTCCTAGCCTTTTCCGAAATGATTTCAAAGAAATTGGAAATTTATTGAACATCTCCCTTGGTAAGTTATTCCAATCCCTAACTCCCCTTCCTATAAATGAATATTTGCCCCAGTTTGTCCTCTTGAATTCCAACTTTATCTTCATATTGTGATCTTTCCTACTTTTATAAACGCCATTCAAACTTATTCGTCTACTAATGTCATTCCACGCCAACTCTCCGCTGACAGCTCGGAACATACCACTTAGTCGAGCAGCTCGTCTTCTTTCTCTCAATTCTTCCCAACTCAAACATTGCAACATTTTTGTAACGCTACTCTTTTGTCGGAAATCACCCAGAACAAATCGAGCTGCTTTTCTTTGGATGTTTTCCAGTTCTTGAATCAGGTAATCCTGGTGAGGGTCCCATACACTGGAATCATACTCTAGTTGGGGTCTTACCAGAGACTTATATGCCCTCTCCTTTACATCCTTACTACAACCCCTAAACACCCTCATAACCATGTGCAGAGATCTGTACCCTTTATTTACAATCCCATTTATGTGATTACCCCAATGAAGATCTTTCCTTATATTAACACCTAGATACTTACAATGATTATTATTCTTCATGACTCACTAGTAGGGGTAACTAT
Source organism: Anabrus simplex (assembly GCF_040414725.1). Taxonomy (NCBI): domain Eukaryota; kingdom Metazoa; phylum Arthropoda; class Insecta; order Orthoptera; family Tettigoniidae; genus Anabrus; species Anabrus simplex. The sequence continues at coordinate 320,112,598 of NC_090270.1, forward strand.
ACAGGCGGTTTTAACCCTCCACTGGAGGCCGCCATCACTCACACTTAGCACAATCAATAGATATGTTACAACACTCTCACCGGTTATTACGACGTCGAACAGACACACTTCCGACTTTTTACTGGACCAACCGACTTGTAGCGCTGTACAAAAGAGGACGTAAATACTTATTATTTGTGTTTTATTCGGGATAATACTTTTTCTCGAATATTTTCAGGATAGCTACTAACCCCGCACTGAGACGACAGCGGATATGTGCGCGGTAAAACGCATTAACACAGAATGTTCGCCACTCGCAGTGCAGTGGTGCATTTCTCCCATCAGAGCCCGGAGCCTATTCTCGTTACTCGCTTCAGTAAGTTTTCATTCTATCCTATTACTGCTTAAAAATCCGAAGTCCGCCACAAAACAACATAATATATCCCGATGAGCATGTTCCCTGCCGTCAATACTTTATGAGATACACACTTTCCAACTTTGTAGGGAAGTAATGGTACTGGCTCACGTCTGGCTGTCACCAAATTGATATACAACCAGGGACACTTCATTCTAATACAAGGAGTGCTTAAAATATCCACTATGTGGGTGAATGCATGCAGCCTCATTAACTGTCGGATACGTCCGAACACTGTAGGCATTTCACGTATTCGATGGCAACCTTATTCCACCTTCAACTGAATTACTGCAAGGTCTGCAGCGTCAAGCCTAACTTCAAAATTAGTGCTAAATACGAGCTCTTCTCCCATTGTACAGAATGGGCGAGAAGTCCCCGTATCCCTGTAACTGTTTGATATCAGATGTAACTTATGCTATATTATTTATGCAGCTTGAATGGGCGAGAAGTCCCCGTATCCCTGTAACTGTTTAATATCAGATGTAACTTATGCTATATTATTTATGCAGCTTGAATGGGCGAGAAGTCCCCGTATCCCTGTAACTGTTTAATATCAGATGCAATTTATGCTATATTATTTATGCAGCTTGAATGGGCGAGAAGTCCCCGTATCCCTGTAACTGTTTAATATCAGATGTAACTTATGCTATATTATTTATGCAGCTTGAATGGGCGAGAAGTCCCCGTATCCCTGTAACTGTTTGATATCAGATGTAACTTATGCTATATTATTTATGCAGCTTGAATGGGCGAGAAGTCCCCGTATCCCTGTAACTGTTTAATATCGGATGCAATTTATGCTATATTATTTATGCAGCTTGAATGGGCGAGAAGTCCCCGTATCCCTGTAACTGTTTAATATCGGATGCAATTTATGCTATATTATTTATGCAGCTTGAATGGGCGAGAAGTCCCCGTATCCCTGTAACTGTTTAATATCGGATGCAATTTATGCTATACTATTTATGCAGCTTGAATGGGCGAGAAGTCCCCGTATCCCTGTAACTGTTTAATATCGGATGCAATTTATGCTATATTATTTATGCAGCTTGAATGGACGAGAAGTCCTCTTATCCCTGTAACTGTTTAATATCGGATGCAATTTATGCTATATTATTTATGCAGCTTGAATGGGCGAGAAGTCCTCTTATCCCTGTAACTGTTTAATATCGGATGCAATTTATGCTATATTATTTATGCAGCTTGAATGGGCGAGAAGTCCTCTTATCCCTGTAACTGTTTAATATCAGATGCAATTTATGCTATATTATTTATGCAGCTTGAATGGGCGAGAAGTCCTCTTATCCCTGTAACTGTTTAATATCAGATGTAACTTATGCTATATTATTTATGCAGCTTGAATGGGCGAGAAGTCCCCGTATCCCTGTAACTGTTTAATATCAGATGTAATTTATGCTATACTATTTATGCAGCTTGAATGGGCGAGAAGTCCCCGTATCCCTGTAACTGTTTAATATCAGATGCAATTTATGCTATATTATTTACGCAGCCTGCTAGCTATATTACGTATGTTATTTATGCAGATTAATATATATATTTCTTCTTATTAATTGTTGGAACAAAGAATTCGGATTCATACTGTGGCAGCTGAGTGTTAGTTTGAAGCCGTGGAGGATGTGAGGGGTAGGAGTTTCACTATTGAGGAGGGAAAATTGAGTGGTAAATGTGCAGATGTGAGAACGACAGCACATAGGGCAGAAAATTAGGTAGATTGTGGGAGGATTCCAGGAAAGATTTTTGATATGTTCCGCCTGGAAAAGCTACACTTATCGATTGGGACAGACGTGCTTTTGCTTCGGGCAGTGTTAAAGACTGAACACGGAATGGAAGGAGGAAAATACGAGAAGAAACATGTGCTGGAGTCTGTGCTTCGATTGAACAATCTCATGTGAAGTCGACGCGAAAACGTGCTTCGGAATTCGGTATACCGAGAACAAAAATGCAAGATTTCTTTAAAAAGGACCTTAAGTTCAGGCCTTTTTGGGCGACGTTCGTAAACGAGTTATCGAATAGGGACCGGAATGAGCGTCTTTAGCATGCCGTGCTTTGTTAACTAAATTCCCAAATGCAGTGAACCGTACCAAGTTATGTTTTCAAATAAATGTGCTATTTATCTCAGCTCACGTGCTGAAAATGTTGTCATATGGGACAAAGGGATTCTTCATTACAGAGTTGAGTTGGAAAGGAACCCGCCTCACGTAATGATATGCGCAGCGATGAAATCACATCTGCTTGGACCGTACCTTTTGAAAGGACTGTGAATTGCGCAAATTATTTACACATGTTTAAACCATGTTTAATATCCCAGCTTGAGGAAAGGGTCCTCACAGAACGCATACGGTTGCAGCAAGACAGAGCACCTGCTCACTACGCTCTTGAAGTGCGCGAGTTCCTAAACGAACATTTCCCAGAAAGGTGGATAGATCATGGTTCACTGGCAACACAAGCTCGCCTGAAATAGCCACCAAGAAGTCCTGACCTCACCATACCTGACAACTCGTTATGGGGAGTTATTAAGGCACGTCGTTACGCTACAAACGAAGAACTGCATGCATTTCGGATTACAACATCGGACAGGCTCAGAAATATGTCAAGAATAACATGGGGACTTATAGAGCTGTGTTTACAGCTTGAGAGGAATATTCAGATATATTGGACACCTGATACGAAAGATACTTAAACTAAATAACATTTGATACCGAGCACTTACAGGGGTACGAGGACCTCCCGCCCACACTGTGGCTATTAACTAAAACAGGCTTAGTTCGTAAATGATCGTTCGAGGAGCTTATGTTCATAAGGATATTTTATGTTGTTTTGAGGTGTACTATCCCACATGTTTAGGAACACCCTGTGTAGAGCTTAGATATATTGTTTATGTTTGTTTCATATCCTGCTGTCATACTCAAGGTTTTCAGCGGTGGAATGATGGTAAAGGTAGCGGCTGTGGCTTTAATTACGGTGCAGCCCAAACATTTGCCTGTTGTGAAAATAGGAAGCTACTTAAAACCATCTTCAGGACTGCCGACGGTGGGATTCGAATCGACTATGTCCCGCATGCAAGTTCACAGCTGCGTGACCATAACCGCACGGCGAACTCACTCGGTAAAATGAAATGGCGTATGGCTTTTAGTGCCGGGAGTGTCCGAGGACATGTTCGGCTCGCCAGGTGCAGGTCTTTTGATTTGACACCCGTAGGCGACCTGCGCGTCATGATGAGGATGAAATGATGATGGAGACGACACATACACCCAGCCGCTGTGCCAGAGAAATTAACCAATTAAGGTTAAAATTCCCGGCCCTGCTTGGAATCGAACCCGGAGCCCCTGTGACCAAAGGCCAGCACGCTAACCATTTAGCCATGGAGCCGGACACTCACTCGGTGTTTAGACATCTCTTCTGACAAGAGCTAAAGAGGGTCTGTTATATCCATCGATCTCTTCCGGGCTCGATTTTGTCCTAGACAATGTATATGTAGTGAAGCAACTGCCCCGGCATTTTCCAGGAGGTGAGAATGGGAAACCACGGAAATCCGTTCTCTGCACAGGCGACGGTGGTGTTTAAACCCACTCACCTCTTCAGTGGTGAGTTGAGCCATGGCGACTTGCTCGTTTTATTAATTTCAACGTTCATATTGTGCTTTTGTATCCGACTGCTTGGCTGAATGGGCAGCATTGAGGCTTTCGGTTCAGAGGGGCCAGGATTCGATTCCCAGCCGGGCTGGGGACTTTAATCGCATCTGATTAATTCTTCTGCATCGGGGACTGGGTGTTTCTAATTGTCTCAACATTCTTCTCTTCAAATTCGGACAACGCACCATACTAACAACCACCAAAGAAACACGCAATTGTAATTACACACTTCCACATAGAGTTGGCGTCAGGAAGGGCATCGCACCGTATATCAGGGCAAAATACATATATGTGTGTTGCACAGTTCGCACCCGCAACCACTTAGGTGTGGGGAAAGCGGTGAAAGGAAAATAGGAGTTTGCACTTTTATCTAGCAAAAAATTCCTTCAGTTCACACGCAGTTGTGAAGCAAGCAAAATTCTATTAAGGAGAAGAGTGTAGCAATATACTTTGTTTATTATGCAACGGTCTGTGTAAAAAGAAGTTATAATTGCCTAACATCATTTAAATTATCGTCTCTTCGCCACTGAGAGGACTTGACATTTGGTAGGTGGTTGATGGTAAAGGTTGCACCTGTGGCGCAAATTAGCGGTGGAAATGTCAAGGTGCGGCGAGGAATCTGCCAGGAAGAGAGCAATAACGTCGCGGAAAAGGAGGCAGAGGAGAAGGAAGAAATTTGTAACCTGGGATTTGAGCCAAGGGACAACCTCACACTCATCTTTAGTACTGCATGTCTCACCTACTGGAGCCATGTGACTTATGACCACCGCTCCAAATATCATAATATTTATTGTCATCTGCTTCCATTTTAAAAAAATATCTCAAAACGTGCAAAGCATTGCATTCGCGCTGCAGATGTGCCTATGCCCTCTTTCTTTATAAGAGTCTTACGAATAGAGTGGATTGCTCACCGTCGTCGGGTTGATCCCATTACATGTTCCTCGTCGCAATACTAGGGAAAGGCATATTTTCCATATGCCTAAAGTGAGAGCATTGGCTCAGGCCAACTCTTGGCTGCTGAGTGCACTAAAATCACTGAATGAGGGGGGTGAATTAGTCAAACTTTCTCACTCACCCTCCTCTACAAATTCGACGTACCCTAAAGGCCTCAAGAATGCAAGGTTCCTCTCTGTATAAATATGAAAATATGTTTATATAAACGTCTCTAGACTAGGTTTAACTATCACAATTATTTTATGAGATTTGTTTTCATTTATTTATTTAAAGTTTTGTAAATATGTAGATATAAAGTCTCTTAAACTTGGCATTTATTTTAGGAAATTAGTTTGATTTGTTTAAGGTTGTATATAGTGTTTTCTTGAATAATCTATTATTAGATTAATAGCATGTTGATGATATATCTATCTATCTATAAGAACACTTCAGCGAGAAATTAAATACATGGTTTGGGTCACGTAGCTGTCAGTTTGCATTCCCGAGATAGTGGGTTCGAACTCCACTGCCGGCAGCCCTGAAGATTTTTTCCGTGCCTTCCCATTTTCACGCGAGGAAAATGCTGGGGGCTTTACATTAATTAAGGCCACTGGTAGCTTCCTCCCCAATCGCAGCCCTTTCCTCTTCCATTGCCACCATAACAAATATTTGTGACGGTGCGACGTAAAGCAAAAGATTAAACACATTACATTACTTTACGTACAATACTTAAAATATCGACAACATACTCAGCTTTCAGTTGCGCTAATTAAGGACAAGATATTGTATATCACGATTTCATATTATCTCTATGAACGATTCCCACTGATGAACACCACCCATGGCAGAAATAACGGAAACACAAATTCTACACTTCAGATTCCCGTACATCGTACTGTAAAATACAACAACCTTCCTTTGCATCACGAATATTTCACACTTTTGATCTTCACCAGTTTACGAATTCTGCCTATATCATATCTTTCCGAAATATTTAACGACCCGCTTCTTGAAAGAAGACAACAAAAGGCATTAATTAATTAAGAATAACTTTGCATAATATGTTCACTAATTCAAGCCATTGTTATTATTTTTGTTTTAAATCTAACGAGGGAACACATACATGTGTTACACTAGGATTCGGTTGAAATTTCGAAGGAATATTCGTGGGAGGCAGTAGAATGCTAAGGTGAAAACTGCATGTGCCCAGCGCAAGTTTAAACGCCAAAATTTAACAAATAAATAGTCGTAAAATTAGAAGTGCCGCGGGAGTATCAGGGTGTGGCGGAGAGGTAGGGAGGAGCGACACAGCGGACGTGAACCAACCGGGCTGCGTCGAGCTGCGACAGAGGTAGGCAGCGTATAGTTAGCGCGTTCCCCGTAACTTCCCGATCAGATGTGCAAAACGTAAATATGAAAACAGCACATGAATCAAGTGTACAAAGGTAGATATTTGAACAACGATGCCAATAAGGTTTGAATAATTACGAGTAACAAGAACTCGGGCTTGAATTACAACGAGTAACAAGAACTCGGGCGTGGATTTTTTGATAACTTATTGGCATCGTTGTTCAAACATCGTCCTTTGTATACTTGTTTCATGTGCTGTTTTAAATATTTAAGTTTTGCACATCTGATCGGGAAGTTAAGGGGAACGCGTTAACTATACGCTGCCTGGCTGCTGGCGCAGCTCGTTACAGCCTGGTTGGTTCACGTCCGCTGCTTCGCTCCTTCCTACCTCTCCGCCACACCCTGATACTCCCGCGGCACTTCTAATTTTACGACTATTTATTTGTTCAATTTTGGCGTTTAAACTTGCGCTGGGCACATGCAGTTTTCACCTTAGCATTATACTGCCTCCCACGAATACTTCTATCAAATTTCAACCGAATCCGAGTGTAACACATGCATGTGTTCCCTCGTAAGTAATTTTATTCCCTTGTAAATTCCTTGTTTCCATTTAACAGAACTTAAAGTAATTTAAATCATCGTTATTCATCAGTATACCTTATAATTGCAACTAAATTCATTAATGTTTGTAATACCTGAGGTTTAACACTGTATTATTTTTGATGCTGTTTAAGTTTGATTTTCAGACTTCGAACATGAAGTTACTAGAGGACCCGCAGCATTCGTTATAAATAGATCAGATAACTCGTCTTGTCGCAGTCGTATTGTTATATCTGCCCTTTCCAACTGTTTCATGAACATTTGATAAGAAGCGCGTTATGGTTTACTGCAGTTCGTAGTCAGAAATTCATCCATTCTGACGTCATAATGCCGTCTATTTGATAAAAATCTATCCTTGTATTTGCTTTTTTTAAATCCTGCAAATTTTGATGTAAAGCTTGGTTTTGTATCGTAGAAGTCAGTAGTATTTTTGATTGCAGTTCCATATAGAACGGTTGTCTTGTGAGCTCATGGATTAGTCTCGAAGGAGCTTTCTTTCCGTGCAAAGAACTTTTAAGATGAAATGAAATGGCGTATGGCGTTTAGTGCGGGGAGTGTCAGAGGGCATGTTCGGTTGACTCCCGTAGGCGACCTGCGTGTCGTAATGAGGATGAAGACGACACATACTACCAGTCCACGTGCCAGGGAAATTAAATGGTGGTTAAAATTTCCGACCGTATCGGGATTTGAACACAGGACCCCTGTTCCCATAGGCCTAACCGTTTAGCCATGCGGCGGATTTTTTTAACATACATGGCCTTCACTCTTTCTAGTGCAGCTAGGTTATCCTCCGATAAGTGTTCCCAGGCATCTGTCATAATGGTGGCTGTTTGTACGTAGACTTTTTTCTCTTAGCAGCATGCAAGTTTTTAGAAATGCTCTGCCATCTGTTGAATATATTTGAAAGCTGGGAAAGGGTAGATAATCAAATAGTATCTAGCAGGGAATAGTATTCTTCCGTAATCAGAGGAAGTGTATACTCTCTGGCTTGGCAGGTAGTAATCAATCATGATAGCATGCAATGACATTACTAAGGATGAAAATCATAAATCAGAATATTAATGAAAGTGTTAGTCGATTAGCAACCAGCTAAGTGCAGAATGTAATGCGGGTAGGATAAGCCTCCGCCTGCTATTATTGGAGTGATCATTTAATGGCTTGATTTTATGATTACACAAAGTTGGCTGGACTTAGAGACCTATCAATATCTCATGATTCACCGGCAGATAATTCCTGAGAGAATAAAACAAAAATAAAGCAAATCGGTGCAGTAGAACGGACGGACGGATTTGCCAAAGCTGCTTTTAGTAAACGCTTTCAATATCTAGATTTTATCCTTCATTTTCTTCCCCTGTAGTCATAGTTCCGTATGGTGCCCTTTAATCGAGATATTGGTGCAGTATATTGTTGTCAGTGTACATGCTCATTAACCTCTGCGTAAATTTTAAAACAATAAATGCAAATTCAGAATGAAATTCGCAACACCATTTGAACACCGTATAGCGTGATACATACTCATTCTCTTACACATCCTTCATACGGCGGTAAATGACGGCTCCACTAACACTGCCTGACACCAAAAACTGAATTACCTACACTGGGCAATTCTTGACGAATTTATCGTACCCCGAGTGTAGACACTTTGTTTTCACATTGAATGATTGAGAACGCTAACCAATGTGATATACACTAGTACATACGCCCGAATTCGACAGCCGAAATTACCAACTATAAGTCTGTTTGAACGTAGACTTTTTTCTCTTAGCAGCATGCTGGTTATTAGAGACTACCAATATGCCTTATGAATAAAAGTTACACTTTCCACGTTTTATTAGGCATTCGAATGGAATCAAAGCAGGTATTGTAATATTTCCTTACAAACTATATTGAGTGCGGTTGTAGATCGGAGTTGTATTTTGACGTCTATGGACCTGCGTAGTCTTGAGAAACCTACAGAGGTGTAAAAATTGTTAGAATAGAAGGAGAATACACAAATTAAGTTGCCTTAGTTTTTGTTTTTGCACTCACTTGTCTTTCTTATCTGTTCCATGGTCTTTCAGTCAAGTATTCATCCTACTTCGAGAAATAATTATTCGCAATTTTTTTAAATATTACTTTGAGATTCAATATTTCTGCTTGGCCTCTTGCTAATCCTACAACATCAATTTCCAATAGTGCAAAGCACAGCGAATTATAACAGCGTTCAAATAAAGGGAAATATCACAGAACCACTTCATGTAATTCCATTTGATCTAATTACAGTCAAAAGAGAAATTAAAACTCGTCCACATTGGAGTTTAACATTGATAGAGAGGTCTATCTACTTTAATATCGTCACTGATGTAATTGAAAGAAAATGTATCAACCAATCCATGGGCGCCCGCAAGGGGGGGGCAAGGGGGGGCGCTTGCCCCCCTGGAAGTATAAAAAGTTGATGTTCAATTGTTTAATATCATACCAGATTATTTCATAAACTGAACTTACTGACAGTCATCTAGCATCTGTTATATTCGCAAATTTCTGTAAACAATTTAATGTTGCTGACGTTATATTGGTATTTATATTCAAGAAAATTGTTAATGTCCCCCCCCCCTTGGAAAAGATCCTGCGGGCGCCCATGAATCAATCAGTTACTACTGATCTGAATTTAGGGAAGTCGCCCAGGTAGCAGATTCCCTATCTGTTGTTTTTCTAGCCTTATCACAAATGATTGCAAAGAAATTGGAAATTTATTGAACATCTCCCTTGGTAAGTTATTCCAGTCCCTAACTCCCCTTACTATAGACGATTATTTGCCCCAATTTGTCGTCTTGAATTTCAACTTTATCTTCATATTGTGATCTTATCGACTCTTAAAGACACCACTCAAACTTATTCGTCTACTGATGTCATTACACGCCATTTCTCCATTGACATCTCGGAACATACCACTTAGTCGAGCAGCTAGTCTCCTTTCTCTCAAATCTTCGCAGATCAAACTTTGCAACATTTTTGTAACGCTACTCTTTTGTCGGAAATCTCTCAGAAAAAATCGAGCTGCTTTTCTTTGGATATTTTCCAGTCCTAGAATCAAGTAATCCTGGTGTAACTTGTGTGCTGTAATTTACTTTAAACGGACAACGAATAACACGTAAAAGAGATCGACTGCAGCACAAACATTTTTTTATGGGCCGGCAATTGATAGTGCGTCAATGTAAGTATACGAAAATTAGTGTCGAGTCTAATAATTTTCACACTTCTGTTCATACAACTGTACAAAATTAATCACCATCAACAGCGTCATATGCCCTCACTCCATATGAGCACTTCGGAGTGGTTTGGAATTTAATCCAGGCTTTTGGCACGCATTCTAGTGATTAGAAATTGTATACCACCACCTCCCCTACCGTTCCGAGCAACATTTTGATGCTCAAAATATTTTCAATGAACGGGATTTGAATCGGATTACCCCGGTGTCAGACCATATAGAGTTGGCGTGTTATCGACCATGGCCACCAGGTAACGCGTTCGACCTCTTACTTATCAATAGAGATAATCCCCAGAATGGAATAAAATGACTAATTTATTTCAATGAAATGTAGCATTTTTCTCTGAAAAATTCAAGTATGGTGGTGATCGTTGCATTATTCTTGTAACCCATAACTGGTCCCAGTTTGTCTCTCAAATAAATCTAGCCAGAATGTACGCAGTTTGACATCGTGTCGATAGATGTAGTTTTGAATTTACGTCATCACGGCGAATATGCGACAACGACTTCGCTGATAGAAATTCATTTTTCTTTAAAAAGGTGCAAAAGTCGTGGTCGTGAAAGATTCCTGCTATTTTTCTTGTGAAGAAGTTCTAGCGATCTATAACTCGTACGAATTTCAGTTGCTGAAAACTTCTCGTGTTTTCTCAGTATCGCTATGAATGACAAACATAATTAAGGGCTTCATAAATATATATATGGCAGTCATCATTCCTCCGTTCGTTGCCATGACTAAGTGGTTAGGGTGCGGGCTTTTGGACCAAGGAGTTCCGAGTTCGATTCTGGCTGGGTGGGGGATTTTAAGTTTCATCAGTTAATTCCTCTTACTCTGGGGTCTGGGTACTCGCACCGCCTTCAGCGTTAAAATTCATTTTAGGTAGGGCCTCATCTTCGCTGACGCGTAGATCGAGGCGTCACAGGAAAGACCAGTCCTCTACGAAGACCACACGTCGTCATTATTAATTCTTCCGAAACAATCCGTCTTGTGAAATACACTTCTGGACAACAGATACATCAATAAGGACTTGATTTCAAGGGCTAATCTTACTGAAGAATTTAAGGAAGACTTTGGTGTCGTCTAAATTGTAGAATTTCCTTAGTTACCCTGTGGTAGCACTAACTGTCAGTGTTGTTACAGGAATGTTGGGTGACATTTGTCGTGTAGGATGTTCTATATTCTAAGCTGGGTTGCGAAAGTAGCGACAGATGAGCCAAGCTGCAAGGAGTAACATCATTAACCCGTGTATTGAATAACAAGGAGGGCAGCAGGCGTGACATAAGACCAGGGTCAGACACGTCCCCTCATGTAATTAACCTCACTGTCAGCTCCTTCGTGCTTCGTTTAGCAGAAAATACCTTCTGCCGAATGTTTCCGGTACAGTTCGTCGCAGGGACTGATACCTATATGTATGATACGGGGTTCTCTAATATACGTACTTCACCGGGCGAGTTGGCCGTGCGCGTAGAGGCGCGCGGCTGTGAGCTTGCATCCGGGAGATAGTAGGTTCGTATCCCACTATCGGCAGCCTTGAAAATGGTTTTCCGTGGTTTCCCATTTTCACTCCAGGCAAATGCTGGGGCTGTACCTTAATTAAGGCCACGGCCGCTTCTATCCAACTCCTAGGCCTTTCCTATCCCATCGTCGCCATAAGACCTATCTGTGTCGGTGCGACGTAAAGCCCCTAGCAAAAAAAAAGAAATACGTACTTCAATAGAAGTCTGTACGGATATACTGGATGGACGAGCAGCGCCTTTGTGTCTCAAACATATGCAGCCTTGTTAGGAATTAAATATCATACAGAACATCTTCAGCAATTTTATGTACATATAACTTGAAATGGGCTTCCCCGTACAATGCATAAATCGTACAAGGCGCGGTAAGTGAGGCCCATCTCAAAAACACAGTGCCCTTTCATTTAGCGTGGAGTCTAATCCTCTAATCATAATTATACAATTTTACAGCACTGTACAAAGCATACCCATACCCATAACTGCTGCACGGGAACTGCGTATATGATTGGTCGAAGGCTCCGTTTACTTTCAATTAAGAAATGGGTGGTCGCAGTATCATAGAAGACGTGACGGGTTACAACCATCTAGACATGTCAATTCGCCGCCTGTTTGTACAGTCTCGTCACATCGAAGTTGATAGAAACATGCTTTCACATTATTTTATAATCTGTGACAAATCAACGCTGAACAACAAATGTGATAGCTTACGCCATGTAATAACCACTATTTGAGCGTTCAATTAAGGTTTGAAGCCGGGTCATAAGGCTGCAACACATCAGTAATTTCGAAGTTAGAACTTGCGCTCTCTTATTTATTTATTTATTTATTTATTTATTTATTTATTTATTTATTTATTTATTTATTTATTTAATTAATCCATTTCCTGTCCAGGGTTGGTTTTTCCCTAGGACTCAGCGAGGGATCCCTTCTTTACAGCCTCAAGGGCCATGACTGGAGCGCGAGACATTTGGTCGGGGATACAAGTATGAAAGGAGGACCAGTACCCCGCCCAAGCGGCTTCACCTGCTATGCTGAACAGGGGCTTTTTTTTTGCTAGGTCCTTTACGTCGCACCGACACAGATAGGTCTTATGGCGACGATGGGATAGGAAAGGCCTAGGAGTTGGAAGGAAGCAGCCGTGGCCTTAATTAAGGTACAGCCCCAGCATTTGCCTGGTGTGAAAATGGGAAACCACGGAAAACCATCTTCAGGGCTGCCGATAGTGGGATTCGAACCTACTGATGCAAGCTCTCAGCCGCGCGCCTCAACGCGCACGGCCAACTCGCCCGGTAGGTGCTTTGTTGGGGGATGGGAAGATTGGAAGATATAAGCAAGAGAGAGGGAAGGAAGTGGCCGTGTCTGTAAGTTAGATATCAATAATAATAATAATAATGCTATTTGCTTTACGTCCCACTAACTACTCTTTTACGGTTTTCGGAGACGCCGAGGTGCCGGAATTTAGTCCCGCAGGAGTTCTTTTACGTGCCAGTAAATCTACCGACACAAGGATGACGTATTTGAGCACCTTCAGATACCACCGGACTGAGCCAGGTTCGAACCTGCCAAGTTGGGGTCAGAAGGCCAGCGCCTTAACCGTCTGAGCCACTCAGCCCGGCAAGTTAGATATCATCTCTGCATTTGCCTGCAGAAAAATAGGGAAAACACGGAACCCTGGTTACCCCTTGCTTAAATCAAGTTTAGTCTCATCTACTCAGTTGACGTCCCGAGGCTGACTGAACCCCGTTCCAGTCGTCGTAACACGTTTCAAGGTTCGTGGGAGAGCCGGAAATCGATCCCGGGCTCCGGGAGAGGCGGCTGGCAATTACTCACACTAATCACTAAACTACAGAGGAGGACTATCCTCATGAATACGCAGTAATAATGATTAAATTTTCACGCTTGAAGTAGCTGCGTGGAATTAATAATAATAATAATAATAATAATAATAATAATAATAATAATAATAATAATGTTATTTGCGTTGCGTTCCACTAACTAATTTTACGGTCTTCGGAGACGCCGAGGTGCCGTAATTTTTCCCGTAGGGGTTATTTTACGTGCCAGTAAATCTTCCGACAACAGGCTGACGTATTTGAGCACCTTCAAATACCACCGGACTGAGCCAGGATTGAACTTTACAACTTGGGGTCAGAAGGCCAGCGTCTCAACCGTCTGAGCCACTGAGCCCGGCATCTGCATGGAATTATACTCCGTAGGTACATCTGGCTGCTTGGAACAGGATGTCCAAACCCTGCTTGAATCATGTCTTATTAATTTTATTTTCGTACTCAAGGAAGATTCCTTTAAGAGGACTTGAATTTTCTGAAGTTTGTGGAAGTTATAATGAACTAGACATATTAAACATGGCCACGTAAACACAGACTACGGGTAAACGCATTGTGAATACCACTCACAAGATGCTGGATACATTGACCTTCACAAAAATTGGCTTACAAATTAATATTTAATTTTATATATTCTCGAAACATTAGCTGCGGATAGCCGGTGGCCGAAAAGATGATACTTAGAATCCTACCACTTGCACAATCAAACAGTCACTACTGATCTGCATTTAGAGCAGCCGCTCAGGTGGCAGATTCTCTGTCTGTTGTTTCCCTAGCCTTTTCTTCAATTATTGCAATGAAATTGGAAATTTATTGAACATCTCTCTTGGTAAGTAATTCCATTCCCTAACTCCCCTTCTTAAAAACGAATATTTGCCCCTATTTGTCCTTTTGAATCTTTCCTACTTTCAAATACACCACTCAAACTTTCTCGTCTACTGATGTCATTCCACGCTATCTCTCCACTGACAGCTTGGAACATACCACTTAGCTCATCTCCTTTCTCCCAAGTCTTCCCAGCCCAAACTTTGCAACATTTTCGAAACGCTACTCTTTTGTCGGAAATCATGCAGAACAAGTTGAGCTGCTTTTCTTTGGATTTTTTCCACTTCTTGACTCAAATAATGCTGATGAGAAAAGATTTTCAACGAATGTCACCTTCTGAGACAGCCGTTTTTTGCGCGGTTCATTGTACGTACTCCTCCCGTAGAGAATGGTGGAAATTATCTGGGCTAAAGAGAGGCGTGATTATTCAGAACATTGTGGTGCTTGTATCAAGGAAAACTTTTCTGCACATTTGATTCTTAGGCCTCTAGTACACTAAGACACTGGTGGTGCCACCAGTTGACTTGGGCATTGCGTTATATGGATCTTAATATATTAGGGACACTGGTGGCGCCACCTGGTTGTGAACCCCCTGTGGATGGGGGACGTAGACGAAGAATACACCCACAGTATCCCCTGCGTGTCGTGAGAGGTGACTAAGAGGGGTGCGTCGCCTTTACTTGTGAGTAAGACCACAATGTTAGGTACACAACAGGTTTGTGAATAGTAGCAGCAGAGAGTGGCTTCACTGTGGGTTTACAGTACCTGTGATTAGTAGCACCATATGAGCGACACCGTGGGTCTGCGTTGCCTGTGATTAGTATCCACTATGTGAGGAACACCATTGGTTTGAGTTTCCTGTGTGACGTACGACACTTATGAGTAGTACCATAATGTGTGGAACACCATGATTCTACCCTACTTTGATTACTACCGCAACATGAAAAACACCATGGTTCTACTTTACTAGCGATAAGTACCATTATGAGGGGACGTTGACCTGGATATTGGACCCAGTTAGACATCAAGCGTCATCGTTTCAAGAAGCAGTCCCTTGGTCAGTGTTACTATTGTTTTCAAATGGTTTCTGAGAAGGTGGGGCATTGCGGGTCGGATGCACTGATTGTCCTAAATTTATATTCATCGATGCATTCTTCATCATCACGTTTTGAATTCTGGTCAGTGGAAGATTTTGGACTTTCAAATTGTCATTACATTTCGTCTCATTTCGTTCCATTAAGGATCGATGACCTATATTTTAGGCCATTTTAAATAACAATCATCATCATCATCATCATCAGATGGTTGTGACACATACCAGCTTTTTCCTCACATATATCACGCAAACCTGATTTATTTTCAATATTGAGGTCATGTTGGCTGAATGAAACGTTATGAAGAAAGGTAGATAAGATGAAAGAGTTTGCTAATTTAAGAGATAAGCAAGTGAATACAGAGCAGTTAATAGCCCAAGTTGAAAAATATCCAGTAACCTCTAACAATGCAAACGACGAGTACAGTGATAGAAATGCCCAAATAAATGCGTAGAACGAAATTATGGCATGTTTATTACGCGATTTTGAGGAGAAGTATCTTGCTGAAAAGAACATTTTAGGAATATTTAATTTAGCAAACAGCACCCTGACTTGCGGGCAGCGAATTTCGTTTCTGAATAAACTTCTATATACCATTTTTTTGAATGGTGTTTCATTTAGACATAAACAAAATCACGTTATAAGCAGAACCAGCAAAAGTACGTCCTCAATTATTGACGACATATTTTAAAATTGATCTTTACATGATTTCTGGTGGCGACGCCAGTGTCTAGTGAACTTTTGCGTTGGCGAAAACTTCAGCGCCACCAGTGTCCTAGTATAATATATGCCTTAGTTCTTCTATAGACAGCCATTATACAGGGTGGTCGAAAACAACGTAAGCCGGTTATATGAGTGTTAGAGGGTTGGTTATACTGATAAATAATATGAAATAAATAAGTCTATATCTCATGGTGTTTTCATTTTATCAGCCGCAAATGAGATCGCTTTGTGGTCAAATTGAAACGGATTTTGTGAGGGGGGAGTGTTCATCAAGGTTCAGAACTGTCACCTATGTATGGATACAGTAACAGATGACATCCAGACGCCATACCCGTGAACCATCTTATATGATGATGATGATGATGTGTTCTTTGCGGACCAGTCCCGAAGGAATCTGGAAAATCTCCTGCAAATTTGGAAAGAACGTTTAGGGGAATATGGTTTGTGCCTTAACATCACTAAAACCGCGTAAGTGCAGTGTGGCTTGCAGACTGTTGGTAGTATTCGCATCGACGGGCAAGATCTACTTAAAGCCAACCAGTTTAAAAACCTTGGATTACTCATCACCTCAGACAGAAAGACATTACCAGACTCACAAGCACGAGTAAAACCCGTTTGAGACCCAGATAATAAAAAGGGAAGACTGGGATATCAACAAACGGAATACTGATAAAGAAGATATAGTGTGGTGGACTGATGACTCAACGACTGTGGATGGCACAGGAGGAGGGATCAACGGGAGAAGACCTGAGAGATCAATCCAGATGAGCCTGGACAGACACACTACAGTCATTCAAGCTGAAAAGATAGCTATCACAACATGCCTTGAAGAAAATTATGAAAATTAACTATAGGAATAATAACATTTTCATTTTTACGGACAGCCAAGCGGCCGTTAAGGCACTAGAAGCAATCCGGATAATATCCAGAATTGTCTGCAATTGCCACTCACTTCTCCTGAAGCTCTCAAAGTACAACATTGTCAAAATAATATGCAGGTATAGAAGGAAATGGAAAGGCAGATAAATTGGCCGGAAAAGGCCCAGAACCTGTATGCGGGATTTCCTATGGACAAGCCCGACACTACGTAGGAAAATGGGTAAAAACATGGAAAACTGGAAAAATACTCCAGGATGCAGGCTTGCAAAGGAACTGATAAAAGAACCAAACAATAAGCATACTAAAGAACTGTTGAAACTCAGCAGAGAAAATATAAGATGGGTAGTAGGACTGTTGACAGGACACTGCCATATGAAAAAACACCTATATAGAATTGGAATAATAAGATACAACATTTGTAGGAAATGCAACGAAGCAGAGGAATCGTTTGAACACGTACTTTTTGAATGTTAGGCACAGGGTAGAATCAGATTCTCCACTCTAGGACTACCAGGTGAAGAGAGAAGAAAAATTCCAAGAAGACCCAATAAGAACAACCTGCAGCTTTTTGAAGGGAGCAGGTATATCTAGGTGGGAATGAAGGAAAAACATGGTAGCAAAAGATGTTGGAGGTCGAAGCTAATTAGGAACTAACGTTTAGAGGTCTCACAAAGAAAAGAAGAAGAGCACAAGTAAATGCTACATGGCCGAAGTAGCGTCAGGTCACTGGTTTGCTATGCCACAAGAAAATCCCCACCCTCCTGAAAGAAAAAGTCTACAAATCCATGGTCAGACCAGTTGCACTCTATGGGTCGGAATGTTGGCCTACAACTGAGAAGCTTTAGCAAGTTATAACTGGTATGGAGATGATAATGTTACGTTGGTCACTGGGTCTTACAAGAGTGGACCATATCAGAAATGAAGATGTCCGAAGACAATTGGGATTGGCACCTATCTCAGAGAAGATGCAAGAAGCACGACTTAGATGGTATGGTCATGTCGTCCAAAGACCTGCAGACTCAATGATACATATAGCTCTCCAATTTCATCCCGGAGGTTCCCGATGGCTGGACTGCATCACTGAAGCTAACGCCCTTGATTGCAGGAAGTGGAGGATGGCATGTTTAAAAGCGGACCCTGCACCAATGCGGGACTAAATGCTAGGGAAGAAGAAGATGTGTTGAGAAATCTGCACGTGTCTTAAGACTGGCATGAGTATACCAATCAACGAATAAAACTTCGCCAGGGGAAGGGCTTGAATACGGACCACCGAGCTGACAGGATCGCTCTATAACAAGTACTCTACAGTGACACCGACTAAAACCAATGGTGTATTTGTGTTTGATGCTGATTTCTCTGCATAGCTCTCGAATCGATCTTGAGCGCCAAGCCCATTTGAATTTGCCCGAAAAACGGTCTGATTGGCTAAGTCATAAAATGATAACGGACGAAATACCGAATCCTTTTTAAAAAAATATTCAGTGTGACCAACCCTCTAACATTCGCGTATCCGGTTCACGAGGTTTCCAATTCTCTTGTATACTCGAGTAATGATTTCGTGCATATAATATTACTCTACGCAGCAAGGGGTAATATATTGGAGGGGGTGGTGGTGATTATATTTTTAAGAGGAAGTACAACTAGGCAAACGTCCTCTATTATTGTTATTATTATTGTGCTTTTACGGCCGCATTGGACTACTATAGTCAATTTCTGTCCGGTTTTCTATGATGTTTTATGGTTTTCTCTTTCTTGTTCTTCCAGTATGTATTCATTATATATGATATTCGTTGTCGTTCTTCTTCTGAAAATACCCTTTTAAGTTGTTTCTCTTTTATCGCATTTTGGTAGGAATATAATTTTACTGTTTTTCAATCTATTTACTTTGTTTGATTTATTCTTTAAATTCTCCAGTATTATGTCTAATTCTTTCATGCCTTCTTTTATTCTTTATCAGGATAGGTTGTTGTTTTTGTTTCCAAAGCTTTTCCAAAATTCTGCGTATTAACCTGTCTTGAGGTGTTCTCAACAGATGACCAAAGAATGGTATTCTCTTCTCTCTTATGAAATCCGTTATAGGTTCTATTTCCTGATATACTGCTGCATTTGGGATAATATGACATTCTCCTTCTTTCTGGTACTTCTTATTAATTAATGCATGAAACGCCCTCTATATAACATTAATCAGAAGAAAAAGTGGTAAGGATCCGACAATTCGAAAAATGTAGATATTGGCCAAAGGAATACAAAGACCATGAAGGGCGTGAAAATGAAAGAACTACCTAGGTCTTCGAAACCTAACACCGTCGGGGTAGGAAAAGAACAAGAATTGGCCAAGGAAGGTCGGACAGGATAGATGAAATTTGGGAGCCTGGCACAAGTAAGTGGAAGAAATGACAGGACTCGGCTAAGGGCCCTGTGGTCGCCAAGCCACACTCCCTAGTTGGGAGACTCTGTGGCCCCTTTTAGTCACCTCTTACGACAGGCGGGGATACCGTGTGTGTTATTCTACCACCCCACCTACATGGGTTTAATATGTGGGAGGCATGACGCTTATACCAAGAATGGTTTCCTGGACCACGATTACCAACTGCAGATACTCTACGAAGGGCTGGAAGGCGTCTGAGTGGAAGCGATGTCCCTTGAAAGGCAAACACCCACAATTCTGTTTTAATAAAATAATGTGATCGTATTTTGTACACTTTCAGCGAGAAATAGATTCTTTTGCTTCGAAATAAAAATATTTGAACAAAGGGTTGATTTCGAACAAGATATGGACTGACTGAAGCACACGAAGCAGTCATTCGTGGTTTAGCCAATAGAACACTTTAGGTATTTTACATCAACCAATTAAAAATTCATATTTTCTTGTCCACATGGAGTTAGGTGGCACACAAAGGGAGCGGCAGCATTAAGTGGACGTGTTCTGTTTACACTATATCTAAACCCTCAGACACATGTTAGTCTAACTTTAAAGTAGAATATAGAGACTGTACATCCTTAGTAAATACCGCACTTCACACTAAGTATATAGGGATGTTGATCAAATTATCCATAGAAGCTCCATACCTCCAGTAACAAAAGTATTTTTCTGTGTGGTCGCTATAAACCACCACTCTAAAGTTACCAGGAGAACGCGGGAAGAAACATTAATGAGAACACAGAGTAAGGTGTAGAAAGATAGAGCCAGGTACGAATTTACAAGAAAAGAAAGTTGTTCGTGGCGTCTGAAAGCGCCATTAATAAAAGATCAAGAGCTTAAATGAATTAGTTCCTCATGTTTTAAAGCATTTGACATGGTCAATGGCATATTTAAGGAGCAACGTGATATTTTAGTCTAATTTTTTCATTAATTGAAGATCTCTCATTATAAATTTTGCTCGGAATTATTCTGCGTGCTGCGTTACGACGTCATTTGATTTCCTAAATTTGCTATTCCTTTGTGTTGTAACACATGAGAGCTTCCGTAGCTCAGGCGGCACCGCTTTGGCCTATCTCTGATGAGTTCCGTTGTTCAAATCCTAGTCACTTCGTGTAAGAGGCGAGATAGGTTTCTCTCCGGGTACTCTGGTTTTCCCTGACATCTTTTATTCCAGTAACACTCTCCAATATAATTTATTTTTATCTGTCAGTCATAAATCATTGCCCCAGAAAAGTGCGACAGGCTTCGGCATCTGGCACAATTCCTGTTCTCGCCATTAGATGGGAGCTGCATTAATTCCATTCCTGATCAGATCGAATGACTGGAAACAGGCTTTGGATTTTCACTGTGTAGTAGCACAAAAGCAAAATTCCACAAAACATCTGATTTTTACGGTAATTTGAGATGTATAGTTATCCTCAGTTTATTTTATTATCCGTATTACCCCTATATCAATTTGGGAGTGCATGTTGGTGACCACGGGGATTCCAACTGAATCCAGTACTTTTCCACTTACTTGTGCTTGACTGCCCAGCTTCGTATTTTCTATCCGATCTAATTTGATGAAATTTTATTCTCTTCCCACTTTCACGGTAGTACGTTTGTCGTGCTTATGCTCCGCGCGGCTTTACTACGAAATTGACAGTTCACAACCCAAGTGAACATCGCCTTACTGCTACGACAACAGTTGATGCGGCACACTGCCCTCGTAAATGTAATACGGTACTCAGAAAAAAGAACTCTGTTTCCGAACAACTGATTTGTACGCTGTAGAGTCTTAATAATTTAAAAAATACTTTGTGTGGGTGCTATTTCAGTAGTTTGGAGTTCAATTTGTTGCTGCACGAAGGAATTTAGTATTGAACGAATGTCAAGAAAGTTGATCCAGGTTTGCGTGGGAAGTGAGGAGATATGAGGTAAGCGATTGTGATCCGATAACGAAAATTGATATTACCTACGGAAGTTGTGTTCGTCATACCGACATTGTGAAACGTTCAACCGTAATTTTATCGCCAATTGTGGGATTATATAGGACGCCATCTTACAACGGATAGCCCGAGCAAATAGACATACCTATTTCAGCTCAAGGGATTTCTCAGATTCTATTCTTCTTTGTTTCCTCCTCAAATTTTCTCATGAACTAGGATATCCTCGGTGATCGCCTTTATGAGATGGTGTCATGAGAGATGTACCGATGTTGAAAACTGGAAAGACTTCATATGCGCTGAGTGCCTATAGAGTTAAGCTGAGGGCATACAAGACATGTAGCAGTGGTGTAGCCTAATATTAGATAGTATCCGATATTGGGAGATATAACTATCCAATATTAGGAAACCATTTCTAATTGTGCTTGGCTAACAACTTTTTAAAGTAAAGGAAACTGAATTGTTTGTATCAGTATTTGTGGCATTTTATTGCTGTTAGTATTTAAATGGTACTACTATACTATCATTGCAGTAAATAAGTTTCCATGGTTAAAAGTTCTTTTTTTGTATTTTCAATAATTACTTTGAAAAACATATCCGATATTCGGCTCCTTTTCTCTACATACTAGAGTTAAAATTTGTTCTCTTTACCAGAACCACTTTATTGCATGATACCAGACTAGTTCCTTCCTCGATGAAATGAAAGGAAATTACAAGTAACACGTCTGACACTACCTATTATCTCACCCCTTTGCGTGTACAGTTGATTGGTAGAAAGGAGAACAAGAGGGAAGGTAAACATTGTACAGTATCGCACATGACGCGATCTCTTGAGATCAGGCAACGTAACAGTGAATTAACACCAGTAAATAACACCTGAATCAGAGCAGCAGGATGTGTTGTGTATCATAGTTTGTTACCTGTTCACTTCCCGTGCTCAAGCTTAACCCAGCACTGTCGGATGACATTCAAGTTCATTTATTAATAATCCTGTTAACAGGTTACCTTAAAACTCATTCTCAGGCGCATATTTGGCCACATTCCAGCGGAAATTATCACCCAAATATATGCCACAGTGATTGAAAACTGATGTTATAACTTACCTTAATCTGCTGCGAAGTTGAAGTGATATAGGGGCTCTTAGATCACACGAATGGACGTTGGATTCCCATCAAAAGCAAACCCCATCGTACAACAGCCCCGAAGGGCCACGGCCTGCTAAGCGACCGCTTTTCAGCCCGAAGGCCTGCAGATTGAGGTGTCGTGTGGTTAGCACTATGAATCATCTTGGCCGTTATTCTTGGCTTCCTAGACCAGAGCCTCCATCTAACCATCAGATGGCTCCTCAATTGCAATGTACCGAGCTCGATAGCTGCAGTCACTTAATTGCGGCCAGTGTCCAGTATTCGGGAGATAGTGGGTTCGAACCCTATTGTCGGCAGCCCTGAAGATGGTTTTCCGTGGTTTCCCATTTTTACACCAGGCAAATACTGGGGATGTACCTTAATTAAGCCCACGGCCGCTTCCTTCCCACTCCTAGCTCCTTCCTGTCCTATCGTCGCTAAAAGACTTATTTGTGTCGGTGCGACGTAAAACCACTAGCCAAAAAAAATTGTAATGCGGTAGGCTGAGTGGATCTCGAACCACCCCTCAGATATAGGTAAAAATCTCCGACATGCCCGGGAATCGAATCCGGGGCCTCCGGGTGAGACACAGGCACCACGAAGTTGAAATATTTTCAAATTTTTGGAACCGAGTTCGATAGCTGCAGTCGCTTAAATGCGGCCGTATCCAGTAGTCGGGAGATAGTGGGTTCAAGCCCCACTGTCGGCAGCACTGAAGATGGTTTTCCGTGGTTTCCCGTTTTCACACCAGACAAATGCTGGGGCTGTACCTTAAGGCCACGGCCGCTTCCTTCCACTTCCTAGTCATTTCCTATCCCATCGTCGCCATAAGACATATCTGTGTCGGTGCGACGTAAAGCAAAATAGCAAAAAAAATTTTTTTTGGAGAGATAAATGGTCTTCTGACTCACTAAACTTACAGAAGAATTCCATTTCAAGGACCATTAACCTGCATGCGGTTTAAGTAGAATTGAGTTAATGCTATAACGGGGACATAGTACAGTGAGTTAGAAATGATTCTCCGCAGCAAGCAGTGTAGCTGCAGCCTATACTAGTGCTATTTGCTATTTGCTATTTGTTTTACGTCGCACCGACACAGATAGGTCTTACGGCGACGATAGGATAGGAAAGGCCTAGGAAGTGGAAGGAAGCGGCCGTGGCCTTAATTAAGGTACAGCCCCGGCATTTGCCTGGTGTGAAAATGGGAAACCACGGAAAACCATCTTCAGGGCTGCCGACAGTGGGGCTCGAACCCACTATCTCCCGATTACTGGATACTGGCCGCACTTAAGCGACTGCAGCTATCGAGCTCGGTAGTGCTATTTGCTTTACGTCGCACCGACACAGATATGTCTTATGGTGACGATGGGATGGGAAAGGCCTAGGAATTGGAAGGAAGCGGCCGTGGCCTTAATTAAGGTACAGCCCCGGCATTTGCCTAGTGTGAAAATGGGAAACCACGGAAAACCATCTTCAGGGCTGCCGACAGTGAGGCTCGAACCCACTATCTCCCAAATACTGGATACTGGCAGCACTTAAGCGACTGCAGCTATCGGGCTCGGTCTATACTAGTGCACATGTCGGGTGGCAGCGATACTGTATCTGCTCAGTGTCAGATACGAGCAGAAAGATACCGGAACACAGTGAATCGAGATTAAAAGCACAACGATTCTCTATTGACGTATTGCACAAAGATATACTGTTGACAAAGCCAAAAAGAATGAAACTTGAAAAGGAGTGAATTACGGAGTGATTGCCTGTATGGTTTGGGTGGCGTGACTTTCCGCTTGCATTCGGGAGGTAGTGAACTCGAATCCCACTGATGGCAGCTCCGAGGATAGTTTTCATTGCTTCATTGCTTTCAAGGCTGTACCTTAATCTAGTCCACGGTCGGGGCCTTTCCACTCCTACACCTTTCCTGTTCCATCGTCGCCATATGACCTATCTGTGTCGGTGCGACTTAAAAAATGTGTGAATTGATTTTTGTACGCTTACCAGATTCACAGCAGGTGTTGTGAAAGTGTTTACGACAAATTTTCAAGCAGAGGTCAACACGTTCCGCTCATAAAGAAAAACCTTCACAGAATTTGTTATGGCTACTTGTAATTCTTCAGTGACAGTTACTTTTCATTCCGCAGTTCGAATTCAGGCTAATGTAACTGGAATGGTTTGAAATAATATCCGTGATCCTGTGGTTCGAATTCCCACGTAAAATTAGAGCTCTCGTGGCTATGTTCACGGTTTTGAAAGTCTCGAAAAAGTACAAACTTGTTTATTTTCTGAATGCTGTGTACTACTACTACTACTACTACTACTACTAATAAATGATTATTGCTATTATTAATATTATTATTATCAGAAATTCTAACGACTAGCGTAGCCTCGGAATAAAGCCTAGCATGTATAGGTACTTGAAATTCAGTTCCTGACAGAAAAAGGTCATAACTAAAGGTTTTCCAGAAAATTTACGCTATCACATTTTAGAGCAATACTCCAAAGCCTCTGAAACGAATCATCAATAATATTACTATAACTGGCCGTTAGTGGTTGAAGTGGGCTTTGTCTCTATTACACAGCTTGGCAGAGTGGCTCAGACAGTTGAGGTGCTGGTCCTCTGACCCCAACGTGGCAGGTTCGATCCTGGCTCACTCCGGTGGTATTTGAAGGTGCTCAAATACGTCAGCCTGGTGTACTGGCACATAAAAGTATTCCTGGGGGACTAAATTCCGGCACCTCGGCGTCTCCAGAAACCGTAAAAGTAGTTAGTGGGACGTAAAGCAAATAACAGTTTTAATGTCTCTACTACTAGAACACATCTTCGCTAGACGACAGTCCTACTGTAACTGCACAAACGCTAACCCATCAACGAGGGATACGGTAACAAGTCTGATATAAGAATTGCACTTCTTATGATAACTGGGCCTACCGGGTGGGTAGGGCTAATAATTTTCTCATTCCAGGATTTCGACGACGGTGTTCATAGGACGAGAACACTCGCTTATGCAGAACTGACTTGAATGTGCAATTTGAGAAGACGGTAGGCAATCCTCCCAATGGAGCACAAATCTTGCGGAGCTGATTGAGGAAACTCCGTAATCTACTCAGGGGAGATTTCCTTGGCGTCTAAACAAGAAACAAGTCCGTGACTGATGCACGTACTCGCCGGAGGCGCTGGCAGGTTAAGCCTCTCGTGGTCCCACATCACAGATTGCAGTCTGGCTACACGACTGAAATATACTTCAAGGTAACGGAAAGGGTTGCTGTGTACTAGATATTTCACAGCACCTTCTATGTGGCTACATTGCTCGTCTTACTCTTCGGTTCTCGAGGCGCCGGGTGCGAACCCTCGCCAGATCGTCCGATTTAAATCGCTAACTGGTAATTCTTTCGGCTCGGGAGGCGGATGTTTGTGTTTCCTCTAACTCAATAAATTGCCCTCACACACGATCTGTCATTATCCAAACACGCAGTTTCCAATACATGGCAGACATCGCCCACTCTCGACGGAGGGTCTGCCTTAGAAGGGATACACCAGGCTAGAATTTACCCATAGGAAAATATTATTATTATAATTATAATTATTATTATTATTATTATTATTATTATTATTATTATTATTATTATTATTATTATTATTATTATTATTATTATTATTATTACATAAGTATGAGGATCATCTGAAAATTTGTGTTACGTAACGCGACAAAATGTGTGACGGAAGTGTAACCGTAGGAACCGTGCAGGCAGTGATGTAAGGTATGAATGGATGGTCAGACAGTGTTACCTAGCAACCGTGCAGACAGTGATATAAGGTATGGATGGATGGTCAATGTTACCTAGCAACCGTGCAGGCAGTGACGTAAAGTATGAATGGATGGTCAGACAGTGTTACCTAGCAACCGTGCAGACAGTGATATAAGGTATGGATGGATGGTCAATGTTACCTAGCAACCGTGCAGGCAGTGACGTAAAGTATGAATGGATGGTCAGGCAGTGTTACCTAGCAACCACGCAGGTTATGTCTTATGGCTGGTTGCCATCTGAAGTTAGCAGCCATTGATGGATGGCGATGACCGGGACACATATTAATGTTCATTTGATTTTCTCAAAGGAAAAAGTGGTATCTTTTATTTTGACAACGTTGTGCCCAATTAAGGAGCGTCATTGACATTATTTAGAAAATGATCTTCCTTTCTTCTCTTCCCAGAGTCTCTTCATCCTCACGCTGTGATTTTTCTTCCATTCTTCTGTCCATGCACTGGTGGTTCTCATTTGTGTCGACCAACTTATTATTATTATTATTATTATTATTATTATTATTATTATTATTATTTATTATTTGCTAGTGGTTTAACGTCGCGCTATCAAATAGACGGTTTCCTCCGACGCAAGGATAGGAAAGGGTTAAAATCAGGAAGGCAGGGCCCGTGGTTTTAATTAAGGTACATCCTGAGAATTGCTTGTGTGAAAATCTGAAACCACGGAAAACAAAGGAAATCATTTAATACTCATCTAAAATATCATTAACATTCAGAATCTTGGCTCTTAAAACAGCCAAAAACAACCGAAAATGGTTTGCCCCTCTGGAGTCCGGCTCGTTGTATGAATGGTCAGCGTACTGTCCTTCTGTTCTGAGGACCACGGGTTCGATTACCGCCGTAGTAGACAATTTTAATCACGTCTGGTTAATTCCTCAAGCTTCGGGACTTGGCGCGTGTGTTTCATATTAATACAAATCTTCCTTTACATACATCACATCACTCTAGAGAGCACCACAGAAACACGCGATATTGAATACTTTACTTCGCATTGGGCTAGCGCCAGAAAGGGCACTCGGCCGTATCATTGAGCTTAATCCACATAAGGGTGATGTCGAAATCCATCGACAAATTTTCGGAAATTATTCAGGGATATCTTCCGTGTATATTGGTATCGGGTAGGGCATTCAAACGCCCAAGATCTCAAGCATGCAAACCGAGGCGCAGAGATTCTGTGCACCATGCATCGGTCCGACTCGGCTCGGTTCGGACCAGTGTTTTGTCGCGGGGCGACTCGGCTAAGCTCGGCTCAACTCTCGTCGGCTTGTGGAGAGCTGCATAACAAGTGTGGAAGGGGGAGAAAGGTGGAGCGAGGGAGAAAGGCTTGGAGAAACAGAGAGACAGCGTTATTGCTTAAAATCCAGGAGTGGTGTCTGCACTCTGATCAACCTAGCGAAGTCGTCTTTTGCACATTGCGCCTCGCAGTACACCGGTGCATGCACCCTGAGAGGCCCTGGTATAAGGGACCCGCGGACTTGGATGGCTCGTTGCAGAGTAAATGTATTCTATTTGCTTCGTTGCCCCAATTAGCTTTGTACCAGTATTGCAATGTGCCATATCCTAACCACGCTCTGCTACCATTTGCATCTCCCACACTGCGAACCAGTAGTTTCCTACGACAAATACGATAGGCTGTTGTGTTTGACCAGCCCCATGTTATTCTTCTCGCATGCCCACGGCAAGCACTGATAAATAATAGTTCTTGACAATCACCGGGTGTCGGAATTATGTCCTGCAAGAGTTCTTCAACATTGCCGGAAGCCAATGATGCCGTAATCATGGTGGTCTAGGCCTACATTTTGAACTATACCTGTAAGGGAACAGTTCTGCATTTGTTACGAGCTGTCCTGTACAGTACACTGATAGAACACATTGAACACACTGTGATAAAAGTGTACGTGGTACGTGTTGCATTACTCTGTGTTTGTGTTGTACGTTTCGGTTATTGCATGTTATAGACTTTTTCACTGATATGAATATATTTTCACGGAAACAAGGAATATTAGGGTAACAGGCCGAATAAATCGTAATCACATAATATATTTTCGTCCTGCAAACTACTTTTACGGTTTTTCTAAGACGTCGATTGCCGGAATTTAGTCCCGCAGGAGTTTCATACGTGCCAGTAAGTCTACCGATATCAAAGCTGACGTATTTGATCACCTTTAAATACCATAGGACTGAGGTCGAACCTACCATGTTGGGTTCAGAAGGCCAGCGCTCAACCGTCTGGGCCACTCAGCCCGGCACCAATTTACTCTTCCGTTTTGAAAATTTATTGCATTGAATAATCTTCTTGTGAGTCTATTATTATCCATCCAAAAAATGTGTCCAAAAATGCAAACGTCTCCGCCGTATAGTACTGATGAAACTATCTGTTTTACTATAGAGATCTGCAGTTCGCCTGTTTTTACTATTTGCTTTACGTCGCACCGACACAGATAGGTCTTATCTCGACGATGGGATAGGAAAGGCCTATGGATGGGAAGGAAGCGGCCATGGCCTTCATTAAGGCACGAAACCTCGGAAAAACATCTTCAGGTCTGCCGACGATGAGATTGGAACCCACTATCTCCCGGATGCAAGCTCACAGCTGCGCACACCTAATCGCACGGCCAACTCGCCAGGTGTGTTCGCCTTTTGATCCAAATTGTATTTTCTTATCTGGGGCCGAAAATTTTCCTAAGAATTGCACGTTCTTCTTCTTCAATATCTGCCATTTTAGAATAACCTCCTAAAGTTAAGATTTCTGATGTTTATAGAGCTTCCGGTAGGATAACTCTTGTAATGTTTCGACTATGTGACATTGCTCGTTTATTACAGTGATCGCATGTTACTCTAAGTGTCCTCTGAAGTTTTTAGTCCCATTCTGTAGTGGCCAAACTGTCTAATCACGAAGGAAAAAGATAATACCTATATTATTATTATTATTATTATTATTATTATTATTATTATTATTATTATTATTATTAACGTCCGAGAGGATCTGTATCCTGAACATAAATTTTCTCTTGCTCTGTGAGGTGACGTCAGACATGAAGTTACAGTTTCCAGTAATCCGAGATTAAAAGTTAATATTAGCTACAATTATTCTTAGAGTATGGATTTTCAGTTCTCATCCCAAGTTGTGTTCCCTTTTAAGGCAATGATTTGAGAAGCGTATCACAACACTCTTCCAAACTCAAATACAGTAATACACTTTAAAAAAAAATCGTGGGAAATATATCAGGCTGCGAACATTCAGAACCCTATGTAAATACCTGCGTCAATATCGGTTGCCTAATATGGAAATTGGAACTTCGGAATCAATAAATCAATACTAATCTGCATTTAGGGCCATCACCCAGGTGGCAGATTCACAATCTCTTCTTTTCCTAGCCTTTTCTTAAATGATTGAAAAGAAACTAGATATTTGTGAACATCTCCCTTGGTAAATTATTCCAATCCCTAACTCCCCCTCATATAAACGAATATTTGCCCCAATTTGTCCTCATGAATTCCAACTTTATCTTCATATTGTGATTTTTCCTACTTTTTTTTTGCTAGTTGCTTTACGTCGCACCGACACAGATAGGTCTTATGGTGACGATGGGACAGGGAAGGGCTAGGAGTGGGAAGGAAGCGGCCGTGGCCTTAATTAAGGTACAGGCCCAGCATTTGGCTGGTGTGAAAATGGGAAACCACGGAAAACCATTTTCAGGGCTGCCGACAGTGGGGTTCGAACCTACTATCTCCCGAATACTGGATACTGGCCGCACTTAAGCGACTGCAGCTATCGAGCTCGGTTTTCCTACTTTTAAAGACACCTCTTAAACGTATTCGTCTACTGACATTCCACGTATTCTCCCCACTGACAGGTCGGAACATACCATAATCAACATTGCAGATGATGGGGACTGATCCCACCATCTTTCATATGCCTACCTAAAGCTGCACGACACGTGCAGTCTAGCCACTGACACCATACATTGTTTCTACGACACACGTTAGTGTCTTCATGTATTTCTAAAATCTTGTAGATGATAATTCTCATCATTACATGTGGAAAACCATACTTTGCGATCCTGAAAATAAATACAAAGTATCATTGTTTTGTTTCGATAGCTGTTGCGGAAGTAGAAGTCACGTACTTGTACAATAAACTACAATAGAATGATCCTTTGTGTGCGTGATACCGCGCCGTATCCAGCACCAATGTAGCCCAGTCGTTCCGACCTGGGAATAGCAAAATTGCGAAAGTAATTTCTCCCACCATTTCCTTGTACAGGACACATCGTATTTTATATCAACTCACACGTACGCACATGACTACTTAACCAGGAATTAATAATATTATTTGCTTTATGTCCCACTAACAAATTTTTCGGTCTTCGGAGATGCCGAGGTGCCGGAATTTTGTCCCGCAGGTGTTCTTTTACGTGCCAGTAAATCTACCGACACGAGGCTGACGTATTTGAGCACCTTGAAATAGCACCGGACTGAGCCAGGATCGAACCTGCCAAGTTGGAGTCAGAAGGCCAGCGCCTCTACCGTCTGAGCCACTCAGCACGGCTAAGCAGAAATTAAAGGCCGAGGCTCTTCAGTAGTATAATGGGAGAGTTCTGCGGCACCTCCGCCGCCGCACGCCTCCTCCTCCTCCTCCTCCGCCGCCGCCGCCGCCCGCGGGAAATTTGAATTTTGGCGGGAGATTTGAATTTGTAAACAAAGCCACGTGCTTTTTGACAGCTGTCATCGACAACAACGCATCGCTAACCTCACTGCTGCCATCTTGACGGGCCTAAACCTCACTAGTACCAACTTAACCTAACTAGCGTGAGGTAAACAAAGCCACGTGTTTTTTGACAGCCACGTGCTTTTTGACAGACAACAACGCATCGCTAACCTCAGTACTGTCATCTTGACGGGCCTAAACCTCAGTAGTGCCAACTTAACCTCACTAGCGCGAGGTAAACAAAGCCACGTGTTTTTTGACAGCCACGTGCTTTTTGACAGATTTGTAAACAAAGCCACGTGCTTTTTGACAGCTGTCATCGACAACAACGCATCGCTAACCTCAGTACTGCCATCTTGACGGGCCTAAACCTCAGTAGTGCCAACTTAACCTAACTAGCATGAGGTAAACAAAGCCACGTGTTTTTTGACAGCCACGTGCTTTTTGACAGACAACAACGCATCGCTAACCTCAGTACTGCCATCTTGACGGGCCTAAATCTTAGTGGTACCAACTTAACCTCACTAGCGCAAGGTAAACAAAGCCACGTGCTTTTTGACAGCCACGTGCTTTTGAGAGATTTGTAAACAAAGCCACGTGCTTTTTGACAGACAACAACGCATCGCTAACCTCAGTACTGCCATCTTGACGGGCCTAAACCTTAGTGGTACCAACTTAACCTAACTAGC
The DNA here is from genome assembly GCF_040414725.1 of Anabrus simplex. NCBI lineage: Eukaryota > Metazoa > Arthropoda > Insecta > Orthoptera > Tettigoniidae > Anabrus > Anabrus simplex. Next base: position 320,144,341 of record NC_090270.1, read on the forward strand.
ATGAGGTAAACAAAGCCACGTGCTTTTTGACAGCTGTCATTCGCCATCTTTGAGCACAGTGCTGCCCTCTTTAGCTACTTACCTTTGACAGCTGTCATCCGCCATCTTTGAGCACAGTGCTGCCCTCTTTAGCTACTTACCTTTGACAGCTGTCATCCGCTATCTTTAATCCAGAGAGAACAGTGCCGCCCTCTATGTGGTGACGGCAAATTCCACGTGCTCTTGTTTGTTGTGCAGCTGTCATCCGCCATCTTTAATCACCGTGCTGCCCTCTATGTGGTGACGGCAAATTCCACGTGCTCTTGTTTGGAAACAAAGCCATGTGCAGCTGTCATCCGCCATCTTTAATCACCGTGCTGCCCTCTATGTGGTGACGGCAAATTCCACGTGCTCTTGTTTGGAAACAAAGCCATGTGCTTTTTTGACAGCCGTCATCCGCCATCTTGCATCACAAACCTCGGTGCTACACTCTATGTGGTGGCGGTAAATTCTAAATGCTTTACAAACCTATGTGCTTTTTTGACAGCTATCATCCGCCATCTTTATTCACCGTGCTGCCCTCTTTAGCTACTTACCTTTGACGGCTATCATCCACCATCTTTAATCCAGAGAGAACAGTGCTGCCCCGGTGGCGGCAAATTCCACGTGCTTTGCAAAGCTATGTGCTTTTTTGACAAAAAAATTCTGCTCTCGAGATACTTACCGAACAAGACGATACTATACTTACGAATCTGCTCATCACCTTCTTTCTTCTATGAGTAATAAACAAAAACTCTATCTTGCAAATAAGGAGCGGGAGGAAGGTAATACCTAACCTAAAATAAAAGAATATGTCAATTCTACATTATTTATTTACATCTTGTATGTACACGTTTTATCTCGAATCATTTTACCCTAGTGATGTTTTGCGTACTTCTCGATGCAATTCTTGAATGTACAAGTTTAAACTTGCTGTACTACGCTCTCAGCGTACCTCCCCCGAATTGTGATGTAAGACAGCGTAACGTGAGTACACACACCTCTAGCATAATGTTTATGTAAAGTAGTACCTATCAATACTACTATGCCCCCACGCTAGCGTGTTGGTAGAATTTGGGATGACAAACCGTTTACAATCATCGCTATTAAGGGCTACCTTACTAATTAAATGAGTGTACAACTGGTGCTTCTTGCTTCTAATGACAGACATTTGCTTATGCAAAACAGGTGGATTACTTTTAATGCAATTGTTATAGTTTTCAAAACTTAGCTGATTCTGAACGACATTCTTTTTAACCCCCTTCAATCTCTTTATTTTAATTCATTTAAGAGTTTTATGCAATATGACTTGGATTTAGTACCTACAAATGAATCGATAATATTCCCAGCACATTCATCTTTCATTTTACCTAGAACCTTTTTGTTCACTAGCGGTAGATGATATTGATTATCTGCAGGATAGTTACTCGTATCAAACCTACCCAAGTCTGGCTTTATATCATTGTAATAGTCATCAGTTTTGATTTGATAAATAAACGAATCGGTATCTGTGTAGAGCAATTGCGCATTATGCGCGTACTTCTTCACCATATAATCGTAATGGAATTCATACATGAGTGTTTTAGCCAATTCAAGTACTGCAAAGCCGACGTAGGTAGGTTTGTCATACTTAACCTTGACACGATTCATCTGTATAATAACTAAATTCTCATGTATGATGGTGCAGCTGTGGAAATTTGGTTTACTTATTAAATAGTTAGCACCATACCTTTTCTTAATATTATCCCAGTTTGTAATCAATTTTACATCAACGCGTTTGTCAACATTCTCCATAGTCTTACCAAACACACTGTTATTCATGAGCTTGTAGAAATCTTTTTCAAACTCGTTAACCGCATTCGTTCTTAAATTATTGTTCAGATCGATATATGGCTTTAGCCACGGTGACTGATTAAATTCTAGTACGCGATGAATTTTGGATAACTTCAAACCATGCTGCAAACACTGTTTTAAATTTCGGTAATGAATGATATACTTAGATTTATCGCATAAATTAGCAATGAGCATTTTCGTCGTTGATGCAATGTACGGGGGCTTCATATTTTCAGGGCAGAACGGCAGGTCATTATGAGAAGTGTGTAACTCTTTAGGATACTGTAAGTCAACTTCGAGGAAATAACCTTTATCAGCTTCATCACCTAGGGCGTGTAGCTGTAAAGCATCAATTTCGCACTGCGTCAGCCAGCGGAAACCACTCACCGGTAGATGCTGACTCATCGCCCACCCATACTGATTATTAGCATCGAGGTAAACGATATACCGAGATTCCTGACTGGAATCGAAACTCAGCATGTACTTATTATTAGCACTCGAATGTCGGCCGCTGCACTGACTCAGACCGCCTCGAATAGACGATTTTACGAAGTGAACCATATCGATATCGGCTAACAGTTCCAAATTCACACGCGTGTGTTTCAACATCGCATCCCAACTTAACCCAGGTGCAGTAAAATACTGACATGGGTCAAGGCTGTAGGTGTTCATGCAAACACAGCGAAAATTTTCAAAAACATCAGCTAACAAAAGTACATCTGTCTTTAAATATAAATCGGAGTATTCACCTAGCGTTTGAATGTGGAACTGCTCCCAGATATGTTGTGCATGTAAATAGTCATCATCACTAATATCTGCTGAATTCAGCGAGCTGTAAAAGGATTGTTTCGATGGTAAGGCACGTTCTTCGAGGCGGTCTAAACAGTCGAGATATTCGTAACATAAAACACCCTTACGCCGAAGTAAATTAAACTGCGCTTCTTCGGGGAAAACGCGTCGAATTTCTGTAAATTGTTCAGGCTGTAAATGACTAGAAAGTTTAACGAGGCTACTCGCCATAAAGCGAAACGAGTCAAGGAATCTCAGTTTTATAGAATGCTCAGCATCTACTTTCACAGACTTTGCAAACGCAATGTACCGCTCTTTATTCTGAGGGATTATATCTACTTTTTCATCCGAAGCTCCAAATTGTGAAATGATGAAATGAGAGTCGTAACCAGATAAGTTATGAAAAATTACAGGGATGAATTTAGGAACTCTATACTTAAGATTACAGCTATAATGAGCGGCACATCTGTAGAAACTAGTTAAATGATCATGATCAAAAACTTTAGGGTCATTTTCGGAAAATTCCCCATCACAAATGCTACACTTTGTAGCACGTTCATGATCATTTAACTGAATTTCGGTGAGTGGCTTCATAGGAATATTACTATTCAGAATACGACCGAGACGAACTGCATCACTTTCAAGTGTTTCTAAAAATACTTTAGCAGCATCATGTCCTCGATACAGCTCTAACTTGTTAAGCGTACTATCGTAACTACACTTGATGTAATACGCGAAGCTATACGGGACATGCATGTGCGTAGTATTAGTGAAAGAGTTGTCAGGATTAGGTGAGCATGTGTTACATGGCGTGAGGATGGCTTCAAAGTCTGCATAAATCACGAACGGTACCCACATCTGCTTGTGAAAATTTGTAAATTTTAAAACATTATTGCCTGTAGTAGGTATTTCTGTACGTACATGATTGCAGTCATTCTTGGAATGCTTCGTTAACTGATCTTCAGTTTTAAAATACTGCAAGCATCCATCACATAGCCACTTTTTACCATTACGTTTTGACAACTGACTGCCAACAAGTCTACTCAGATTTTTAATCCAGCAAAAGTGGCTATTCTCACTGTTTTCAATATAGAGTAAATTAACGTGAGTACTCTTCTTATGACATGTATAATACAGAGGACCTACTACAGACTTTTTCTCTACACCATATACATTAATACTAATGTTATTTAGTTCCTCAAAGCGCTTAATATCTTTTAACTGTACAGGAAATTCTATACTATCGAAATTTAGCTGCGTTGAATAGTGTGGATAGGATGATGTTCTCTTAGCTACGTCTGATTTCGCAGGATTTAAAGCTGACATCACCGCCCATGCGAAACATGCTTCGTCATTGTTTCGGATGTTTACAACAGCTTTTCTTTGCTGAATCCATGTCGGCAGCTCAATGTACGATGAACCTCGCATGGGATTGTACTTATTGATGTTAACTTCTAGATACATTATCTCAACTAAAGCCCACCCTGATTCCTTTTCCTGAAATTCTTCGCTCTTAGTTGAAATAATGTTAGAGACATCCCTAAGTACATCACCAAAATTAGTCGACTGACTTATGATAAAATTCTTCGTATTAAATGATTTAATGTCCGTTATTTCGGATTCATCCGTGCTTTTAATGTACAAGGCGAAAAGTTCAAAATTCACTTTAAATAAACTATGATTGGTCAAAGATTTAGCAAGAAGCTGTTGTACATCCGGTTGAACGCAATTTAAAAAGTTTGAAGTGCTCTGAAACTTTTGACTGGTGCGAATTCGGTAACTAGCAATCCTACTTTTAAATGCTGTATTAATTTCCTCGATGTTTGCGTTACTACCACTTCTACACGCATTATTTTATGTGCATTTCTCCGTAAGTGCCCCTGAAAATGCGAAGATGGTACATCAGTGTTACAGTGCTCGCAGTGAATAGTTTGAAGTTCATGATTTTTTCTAGGTTTTTTACTACTAGTACTTTCTACAGCTACATCAGTAGCTGCACGCTTTTTCCCTACTACTACCTGAGGGCAAGTAGATATTTGATGTTCCTCTGCTAAGTGAGCCTCATATCGCTCTACGTTAGCGAAATACACACTACAAACTTTACATAAAGCAGATGTTATGCTAGGGTGTTTTGATTTCATATGGCGCATGAAGTTATCACGCCTTGCAAACGTTACATTACATTCCTCGCAGCAGGGGGACATCTGTTCATGATTTTTTCTAGGTTTTTTACTACTAGTACTTTCTACAGCTACATCAGTAGCTGCACGCTTTTTCCCTACTACTACCTGAGGGCAAGTAGATATTTGATGTTCCTCTGCCAAGTGATCCTCATATCGCTCTACGTTAGCGAAATACACACTACAAACTTTACATAAAGCAGATGTTATGCTAGGGTGTTTTGATTTCATATGGCGCATGAAGTTATCACGCCTTGCAAACGTTACATTACATTCCTCGCAGCAGGGGAACATCTGAAAAGAGAACGATCGATAGAGATTAGGTGAAAGTTACGGAAGAAACCAAGTTTCAACGTATAGAGGTTGGACATGGCTGTGAGTTAGGCCTATAGCATGAGGATTGAAGAGAACGACTAAAGTTATGATGTTCGGAAGAAACCAAGTTTCAACCTGTTGAGGGCAGACATAGCTATGTGTACGTGTTTGAAATTATACCCCGTCTATAGTATGTGGATTGAAGAGAACAACTAAAGTTACGATGTTCGGAAGAAACCAAGTTTCAGCCCGTTGAGGACAGACATAGCTACGTGTGCGTGTTTGAAATTATACCTCGTCTATAGTATGTGGATTAAAGAGAACAACTATTTATGATTGCTTAAAGTTACGATGTTTTAGGAGAAACCAAGTTTCAACCTGTTGAGGACAGGCGTAGCTATGTGCGCGTGTTTGAAATTATACCACGTCTATAGTATGAGGATTAAAGAGAACAACTATTTATCAATTGCTTAAAGTTACGATGTTCGGAAGAAACCAAGTTTCAGCCCGTTGAGGGCAGACATAGCTATGTGCGCGTGTTTGAAATTATACCACGTCTATAGTATGAGGATTAAAGAGAACAACTATTTATCAATAGACTAAAGTTACGATGTTCGGAAGAAACCAAGTTTCAGCCCGTTGAGGGCAGACATAGCTATGTGCATGTGTTTGAAATTATACCTCGTCTATAGTATGTGGATTAAAGAGAACAACTATTTATGATTAGCTTAAAGTTACGATGTTCGGAAGAAACCAAGTTTCAGTCCGTTGAGGACAGACATAGCTATGTGCGTGTGTTTGAAATTATACCTCGTCTATAGTATGTAGATTAAAGAGAACAACTATTTATGATTAGCTTAAAGTTACGATGTTCGGAAGAAACCAACTTTCAGCCCGTTGAGGGCAGACATAGCTATGTGCATGTGTTTGAAATTATACCTCGTCTATAGTATGTAGATTAAAGAGAACAACTATTTATGATTAGCTTAAAGTTACGATGTTCGGAAGAAACCAAGTTTCAACCTGTTGAGGGCAGACATAGCTATGTGTGCGTGTTTGAAATTATACCACGTCTATAGTATGAGGATTAAAGAGAACAACTATTTATCAATAGACTAAAGTTACGATGTTCGGAAGAAACCAAGTTTAAGCCTGTTGAGGACAGACATAGCTATGTGTGCGTGTTTGAAATTATACCACGTCTAGAGTATGAGGATTGAAGAGAACAATTATTTATGATTTGCTTAAAGTTATGATGTTTTAGAAGAAACCAAGTTTCAGCCTGTTGAGGGCAGACATAGCTATGTACGCACCTCGTCTATAGCGTGAGGATTAAAGAGAACAACTATTTATCAATAGACTAAAGTTACGATGTTTTAGAAGAAACCAAGTTTCAACGAATAGAGGTCAGACATACCTTAAAATCTTCGCGCTGCAAACTGTTACTCGGATGTATAAAATGCGTGCGTTCAAGCCTGAAACTCGAATGATAATATTCTGGTCGTACCTAAAAAAAGAAGAAACATATATGAATGTAGTGTAGGATGCATCATCTAACCTAGTTATCTTTACAACTCAAAGTTCGAAAACATACCTTTTAAAAAAATGCACGTGCTGCAGGCTGTTACTGGGATGAATAAAATTGCGTACTTTCGAACGGTACCTAAAAAAGAACAAACATATATGAATGTAGATGTCTAGCGTAGAAGTTGCTTTGCAAATAAAAGAAGTAACTAACAGTTCTACCTTACCTTAAGATAAAGGCTGAAGAATAATATTCACTGCAGACGGGAGATGTGTGTGTACGTAATAAACGCATACAGAGAACTGTGAGCACTTCGCGCAGACTGCAGCGGCTAAATATTCTGCTTGTTACCAAGCGGATGTGAAAAAATCGCTGACAAACTGCGGGTACAGTCGGGACAAAGTGTTTATGCAACAAGAGCCCCACCTGCAGGCTGACGTATTCGAACCTCCTGTTGATGCCGAGGTGTCAGAATTTAAGAGTTCGAGCCTTGGAAAGTTAGCGTGTGATCCTCGACTTCTCGAGGGTACATACGCGGTATTCCTTACCTGTAGGTATTGAGCTAAAGCTAGATCATGTAATGACGATCGCGCAGGCCCCTCGCCTAGCATTTACGGCTTCTAGTTCGAACCCGCTATCCCCGAAGTAGCGAGAATGATTGGAGAGTGTTGAGGGTGATTCATTCGTCGGATGGAGGCGTTAAGCTATGTGCAGGCTTCTTCTAGTCGGGGTACGCGATTCAAATCCTGGCAACTTATACCGTCGAGAAGGGCATCCGGCTAGATCATGCAATGACGATCGCGCAGGTCCCTCGCCTAACATTTACGGTTTCCAGTTCGAACCCGGTATCTTCCGAAGTAGCGAGAATGATTGAAGAGTGTTTGAGGGTGATTCATTTGTCAGATGGAGGTGTTAAGCTGGCTTCTTCGGTAGGAGTAGGCTATGTCGGGATATCGATTTAAAATCCTAGTCAGGAGGGGCAACCGGTTGTATAAAACTATGGTGTGAGGCGGGGTGTGTAAAAAAAAGCTAGCAATAAGTAAGGGCTGTTGATGGGGACGTTAAACCTTGTGCAGACTCCTTCGAAAATGATTTTTTGAGTACAAGACTTGACGGTGATTCATTTGTCGGATGGGGGCAATAAGCCTTGTGCAGGCTTCTTCAGTGGGAGTAGGCTATGTGTCGGTACCGGGATATCTAGTTATAAAACCCGCTACAACAAATTTATCGCGTATACTGCGATTTAAAATCCTAGTCAGGAAGGGCAGCCGGTCGTCAAACTATGGTGTGAGGCGGGGTGTGCAAAAAAGCCAGCATTAAGTAAGGGCTGTTGATAGGAGGCGTTAAACCATGTGCAGGCTCCTTCACCAGGAGAAGCCTACATGCCGGTACCGTGCAGGTTCTTTCGATAGGAGTAGGCACTGTGTGTGTTTTAACCTCTCCGTACAATCATGATATTTTACGTTAGGAACTTACATAGGCTAAATGCTACACATTCCGTGGCAGAGCCGGGAATCGAACTCGGACCTCCGAGGGTAGCAGCTAATCACACTAACTACTGCACTACAGAGGAGGACTATTTCAGAATATTTTACAACCTTAATTAGTACTGTGTTTTAAGAGCTTACATGCTACTCAGTTAAGAAGACGTTCGCGAGTTACAAGCTGCTTATCAGCACGCAGTGTCCTCGTTCAAGGTCGAGCCGGAAGATACGTGTACAATTTCAGCTAACACATGCATTCCACACAACTCGCTCAGAATGACTGTGCCGATACTTTCAAGGACTGTAGAACAAATCTATAGCCTACAGTTTAGTTTAGCATGCATGCCTCTCACCCGGTAGTCTCGGGTTCGATTCTCTTGGGAATAAAAATGTGTTTAAATCGCATGAATTTGTTGAGTTGTCCTTCCTGATGCAAAACTAGCAGTATCTAACCTCATACACTATAGTTTTCAACCGGTTGCCCTTCCTGACAACTCGGATTAAGAATCTGTTTCACAACGTCTAACACGGGGAATCGGGGATTTACAGCTAGATGCACTTCTTAGATTTTAAATCACGAACTATTGTTTTACGGCCGGATGCCCTTCCTGACGCAAAACTAAGATTTTAAATCGCAAGAATTTGTTTTAAGACTAGTCACCCTTCCTGATGCAAAACTGGCAGTATCTAGCCTCATACACTATGGTTTTCGACCGGTTACCCTTCCTGACAACTCGGATTAAGAATCTGTCGAGAATCGGGGATTTACAGCTAGCTTAGATTTTAAATCACGAACTATTGTTTCACAGCTGGATGCCCTTCCTGACTAAGATTTTAAATCGCATGAATTTGTTGAGTTGCCCTTCCTGACGCAAAACTGGCAGTATCTAGCCTCTTACACTATGGTTTTCGACCGGTTGCCCTTCCTGACATTTCAGATTAAGAATCTGTCGAGTATCGGGGAGATTTACAGCTAGATGTACTTCTTAGATTGTAAATCACGAACTATTGTTTCACAGCCGGATGCCCTTCCTGACTAAGATTTTTAAATCGCAAGAATTTGTTGAGTTGTCCTTCCTGACGTAAAACTAGCAGTATCTAGCCTCTTACACTATGGTTTTCGACCGGTTGCCCTTCCTAACGCTGAAAGGCCAGGATTTAGCCAGTTACCCTTCCTGATGTAACAAGACTAGGACTGCACTTAGCTAGAAATAGCCGCACGAAATTATTATATAGAAAGAGAATTGCTGGGCTGATGACAGCTGTCAAAAAAGCACATAGCTTTGTAAAGCACGTGGAATTTGCCGCCACCGGGGCAGCACTGTTCTCTCTGGATTAAAGATGGTGGACGATAGCCGTCAAAGGTAAGTAGCTAAAGAGGTCAGCACGGTGAATAAAGATGGCGGATGATAGCTGTCAAAAAAGCACATAGGTTTGTAAAGCATTTAGAATTTACCGCCACCACATAGAGTGTAGCACCGAGGTTTGTGATGCAAGATGGCGGATGACGGCTGTCAAAAAAGCACATGGCTTTGTTTCCAAACAAGAGCACGTGGAATTTGCCGTCACCATATAGAGGGCAGCACGGTGATTAAAGATGGCGGATGACAGCTGCACATGGCTTTGTTTCCAAACAAGAGCACGTGGAATTTGCCGTCACCACATAGAGGGCAGCACGGTGATTAAAGATGGCGGATGACAGCTGCACAACAAACAAGAGCACGTGGAATTTGCCGTCACCACATAGAGGGCGGCACTGTTCTCTCTGGATTAAAGATGGCGGATGACAGCTGTCAAAGGTAAGTAGCTAAAGAGGGCAGCACTGTGCTCAAAGATGGCGGATGACAGCTGTCAAAGGTAAGTAGCTAAAGAGGGCAGCACTGTGCTCAAAGATGGCGAATGACAGCTGTCAAAAAGCACGTGGCTTTGTTTACCTCATGCTAGTTAGGTTAAGTTGGTACCACTAAGGTTTAGGCCCGTCAAGATGGCAGTACTGAGGTTAGCGATGCGTTGTTGTCTGTCAAAAAGCACGTGGCTTTGTTTACAAATGTCTCAAAAGCACGTGGCTGTCAAAAAGCACGTGGCTTTGTTTACCTCGCGCTAGTGAGGTTAAGTTGGTACCACTAAGATTTAGGCCCGTCAAGATGGCAGTACTGAGGTTAGCGATGCGTTGTTGTCTGTCAAAAAAGCACGTGGCTGTCAAAAACACACGTGGCTTTGTTTACCTCATGCTAGTTAGGTTAAGTATGCACTACTGAGGTTTAGGCCCGTCAAGATGGCAGTACTGAGGTTAGCGATGCGTTGTTGTCGATGACAGCTGTCAAAAAGCACGTGGCTTTGTTTACAAATCTGTCAAAAAGCACGTGGCTGTCAAAAAACACGTGGCTTTCTTTACCTCGCGCTAGTGAGGTTAAGTTGGCACTACTGAGGTTTAGGCCCGTCAAGATGGCAGTACTGAGGTTAGCGATGCGTTGTTGTCTGTCAAAAAGCACGTGGCTGTCAAAAAACACGTGGCTTTGTTTACCTCACGCTAGTTATGTTAAGTTGGTACTAGTGAGGTTTAGGCCCGTCGAGATGGCAGCAGTGAGGTTAGCGATGCGTTGTTGTCGATGACAGCTGTCAAAAAGCACGTGGCTTTGTTTACAAATTCAAATCTCCCGCCAAAATTCAAATTTCCCGCCAAAATTCAAATTTCCCGCCAAAATTCAAATTTCCCGCGGGCGGCGGCGGCGGCGGCTGCAGCGGCGGAGGAGGAGGAGGCGTGCGGCGGCGGAGGTGCCGCAGAACTCTCCCATTATACTACTCTCTTCACTTCATTTTTACCGAAAAGTCGACGCCTATTATCGACCTGCACGTCTAGGTGTGTGGTGGTGATTATGATATTGAGAAAGTCTACTCAGGTCGAATAACACCATGTGGTCTGCTCAAGGCTTATCGTCCCCATCTGATGGACGACCATCAACAGCGTCAAAGGCCCTCACTCCATATGAACACGGCGGCGAGGTTTAGAATTGAACCCAGGCATTAGACTTATCAATCTAGTGATTTACAAATTGTATATCACCACCCACCCTGCTCTAATGGCCAACATTCGAATGGTGAAAGTTTTTTCCACCAACAGGACTCGAACCGGATCACCGCGGTGCCAGACCATAAAGGCTGCACGTCTTAGCGGTCGGGGCCGCCAGGTGAGGTACTTCTGCTGATGTCACAGAGCGAGTTGGCCGTGCGGTTGAGGTTGCGTTACTGTGAGCTTGTATTCGGTAGACAGTGAAGATGGTTTTCCGTGGTTTCCCATTTTCACAGTAGACAAATGCTGGGGCCATACCTTAATTAAGGCTACGGTCGCTACCTTCCCAATCCTGGTCTTTCCCAAGCTTCTATCGCCGAAAAACCTTTGATGTGGTATTGCGAAATTAAACCACTAACGGTTCGGAAGATATTGGGTTCGAACCCCACTGTCGGTAGCCCTGAACATGGTGTTCCGTGGATTTCCATTTTCACACCAGGAAAATCCTGGGGCTGTAATTTACTTAAGTCCACGGCTGCTTCCTTCCCATTCCTAGCCCTTTCCTGTCCCATCGCCCACTAACAACAACAAAAATAAAATCTGGTGGTAGTAAAGTGCTGCATATGGTACGCTACTGTCGCAGCTATATTGAAATATTTCTTGATTAATAATGTCATATTCAATTCTCTGAGGAAGGAAAGGTCCTAGGGAAGAAGTCGAGACTAAGACCATGTCTCTCATACCTTAGGAACATAATCACTCAGCTGTGTTTTGCATCCTATGTCACGATGAAAAGCACTGCTGAAGACCGTGGGATGTGGCTGCAGCGACAAGGCTTAGCATTTAGTTAACGGATGGATGGATATCTCCAGAGACGTAGTTCCCTTAAGTAGTTTCATTAAGGAACTAAGATACACCGATAATCCAAAGGCCAGTTCTGTGTCATAGGATATAATTTTAATGCCACTGAGTGACTTGGCCGTGCGGTTAGAGTCGCGCAACTGTGAGCTTTAATTTGGAAGTTAGTGGGTTCAAACATCATGTCGACAGCCCTGCAGATGGCTTTCCGCCGTTTCCCATTTACATACCTGCCAAGTTATTGGCTTGTTTAAGGCCACGGCCACATCCTTCCCACTCCTAGGCCTTTCCTATCCCATCGTTGCCATATGACCTACACTATCTGTGTCGGTGCGACGTAAAGCCGATTGTAAAAATTTAAGAAAGCATTACTGTTTAATTTTTTATTTGTTATTATTACTGTTTCCTAGGGGCTACCCAGCCGAGGTGGTAAAGGATATTAGTTATATACAGCCAACTTAAACAATAACAGAAAGAAATTTAACAAGAAACAAACATTTGAAATAAAAATTTCTCCAACAAAATAGTTCTTTGACTCCACGCTAGGGTGCACTATTGTTGATCTTGCGTAGTGTCCTCTAGGAGAGAAAGTTCACACTTCTTACTTCAGGCGAAACAAAAACACATCAAAAATGACACAGTTCAAAAACTCAAAATTTTCCACGTGGTGACATCTTCTGAGAAGGTAGCGAATTAATAGCGTATATAAGGTTCAGACTTCCTCCAGCAGAGGAGTTTCACCTGGCGCAATTTTTAAATTAGCGGCGTGGAGGTGTACCGCCCGGTACAGACCTCCCCCCCCAAAAGTTCCTCCAGGGGTGACACATGAAATTGTTTGAAAACAAGGTCCAAGTTTGATGTGGATATGAAGATTGATTGCAGAAGCATTTATAAGATTTCTTAATTTGGTTTGATTCAGTTTCAAAATTTTGTTGTTGCAGGTGAAGTAAAGTCTTCATATTTGTAGAAGTTGAATTTCTGAAGATAACCTTTTAATACTTAAAAGTGATGAAAAATTTTGCATAGTCCACCAAATATTGCAGTTAAATTCCCAAGTGTAGTCATTACTTATAGTAACTGTTCATGTAGTTGATGGTGATGAAGTGGGATGGCCAGACCGGCCGTTGCGGCTTGCGTCCAAAGGAGGCCGCTCGGACCCCTCAAGTACCCTGAGATACCGCTCGCCCGCACTATGAGGGGAGCAGAGGTGTTGAAGCACGCCGCGCCCGCGGTGAACATATACAGGCTGCGGGCAAGTAGCAGGTCGTGCGCCGCACATCAGCCTTGGCCGGGAGGAGAGCTCCGGCTCGCCGTGCACATGTCGTCCTCGCTGGGGCCGAGGGGGCCCGTCCTCGGACCCAGTTGTTGCACGGCGCCGCGCGGCTGCGGGGGCACTGAAACATTAAAGCTAGGCGGCAGAATATTGTTGGACCATCATCATTTTTTTGAGGGCACAGGATTGGTGAGGAGGTTGAGGGGTCAGCGGCGTGCAGATATCCATGGCATTTACTCAAATCAAGCCACAGTGTGTATTGAAGCAGGAGACGGGAGCGTGGTAATGGCCGAGGCAAGGACAGAATGGCAGTTTAACGGATCGGGGAAGGTTTTACAAGAGGCTTACATATAAGACAAAATATTATAGAAGGGGCAGAAAGCCTTAAAAGTTGAACTCAAAAAAAAAATATAACCTTCATATTCCTTTCAAATTATATGAAGCAAGTTGACACAAAATTTACACTGGTTTCACCTGTGACAGGTGAACCCTAAATATCCTCTCGGTGGCTGGATTGCTTACTAACAACGTAACTGGCGTAAGAAAATCGAGAATGATGCATGGCCCATGAAATCTGGGGGCAAGCTTGCCCGCGGGAACAAAATTCTTGACCATTACCTGGTCACCTACATTCAAAGTGGTGGGTCTCCGTCCACGATCATACTTTTCCCTAACCTTTTCATGAGATACCTTAAGATTGGCTTTAGCCTTCTTCCAAAGATCTTTAATATTATCCGGATCTATTGTCTCGGGTAGAATGTCACTCAGAGACCAAAGGTTAGAGAGCGGCGTGTTGGGAACAAACTTGAACATCAAGGAAGCTGGAGTGAACTTATGTGATTCATGAACCGCCGAATTCAAAGCAAAGGCTAACCAATGCAGGGACGTGTCCCACCTGGAATGATCATCATGATGATAGGCAATCAGTGCGGACCTGAGATTACGATTAACCCGTTCAGCCAGAGATGGTTGAGGGTAATACGCAGAAGTAGTTACATGAGAGATGGATAAGTCAAAACAGAATTTACGAAATAAATTAGATGTAAAAGCCTTAGCATTATCAGATACAATATATTGGCACGGACCAAAAGAAGCAAAAATAGAATTTAGGCAAGTAATGGTAGACTGAGCGGTAGCCAGCTTAGTCGGAAATAACCAAGAAAGTCTGGTAAAACCATCTACACATACAAAGATGAATTTGTTGGCATTTCCCTTCGACTGGGGGAAGGGTCCTACATAATCAATATACAGGCGTTCCATGGGGCGCGATGCTTGATGCGAAGACAAGAGGCCTACCTTGGTGGACATGGTTGTTTTACTAATCAAACAGGATTTACAAGCCTTTACTAGTTCACGGATTTCACCGTCCATGCCTTTCAGGATGAACATTTCACGAATCTTTTCACGAGTTTTAAAGATTCCAAGATGCCCCCCTAATGGGGTCTCATGATAGTACTTGAAGATCATAGGCACAAGAACAGCTGGAACGACAACTTTCATCATCTTATCATGCCTCGAAGGGCAACATAAAGCACCATTCCTCAGAACATAAGGGACAACATGTTCCCCAGAGGAAAGGGTTTCCATTATCGGAGCCAGCGTCGGATCTTCATGTTGGTATTTCTCGATATCCCTAAAGAGCATGGGGGCATCAGTTAAGATGGCATTAACATCAAATAGTGTGGACTCGGGAGGTGATGAACGGTCGACCGGTTCATGGTTCTCAACGTCGTTTGAAAAAATACGACTGAGTCCATCAGCAACAACATTTTCAGTACCTCTGATATGCCTGACATCGAATTGGAAGGCAGAAATACGGATGGCCCAACGGGCTATACGACCAGTACGACGCGGCCTACCTAAGACCCAGCTTAAGGCTTGATTATCTGTCTCCAGGTCGAATTTAACATGTTCCAGATAGAGACGGAACTTCTCTAAGGCGAATAAGACTGCCAAACCTTCGAGCTCATAGATGGAATACTTGGCTTCTTGAGCCGACAAAGTCCTAGATGCATAGGCGATGGGTCGCCTCCCTAGTTCAGTCTCTTGAAGAAGGACTGCCGCTACAGCTGACGACGACGCGTCGGTTTGGACGATGAATTTCTTCGAGAAATCAGGCATAGCAAGTACAGGGGCATTACAAAGTGCTAATTTAAGGTCTTCAAAAGCGGCTTGTTGAGAAGGTCCCCACTCAAATTTGATGCCTTTTCTACGAAGAAGATTTAAGGGTGCCGCACTATTAGCCAAGTTAGGAATAAACTTCCTGAAGAAATTCACCATACCAATGAACCTGGCGATGCCTTTAATGTCCTTGGGAGGTTTAAAATCACGGATGGCCTGTGTTCTAGAATGATCGACAGCTACACCATCAGGTGACACAATATGCCCTAGGAAAGACATAGAGGGCTTAGCGGAGGCAACCTTGGACAACTTAACAGTTAACCCAGCCTTACGAAGGCGATCGAGAACTTCTCGCAGATGATCTAGATGCTCTTCAAAAGTCTCTGAAAATACGACGACATCATCCAAGTAGTGATATAAGTACTCAAATTTGATGTCGGAGAAGACCCTATCTAATAGCGTAGTGAGTACAGCTGCTCCCGTGGGGAGCCCGAAAGGCACGCGGTTGTATTCATATAAATTCCAGTCCGTGGCAAACGCTGTAAGATGTTTAGACTCTTCGGCAAGGGGAATTTGATTATAGGCCTGATTCAAGTCCAAGATAGTAAAGAACTTGGCCTTACGAAACCATGAAAAACAAGAATGAAGGTCAGGAAGGGGCACAGATTGCAACACCACCTTCCGATTGAGAGCCCTATAATCAATGACAGGCCTGAAGCCTCCTTGGGGTTTCGGGACTAAAAAAATAGGCGAAGAATACGCTGACTTAGAGGGCCTAATAATACCATCCTTCAACATCTGATCGATAATTTCTTTCAGTGCCTTCATTTTAGGTGGAGATAGCCTATACGGTGGAAAACGGACAGGAATCGAATCCGTGACCTCAATTTTGTATTCGATCAGGTCAGTAACACCAATAGTATCAGAAAACACCTCTGGAAACGACTGACACAGCTTACGAATACTATCAGCCTGCTCCTCAGGTAGATGTCTAAGGTCTAACAACATCTCATCCTGGGTAGGCGAAATAGAAGAACATGATGCAGAGTTACACTTTAATAAAGGGATGTTACAATTAGAGGCAAATTTGAAAGTGCAAGACCTACTCTGAAGATCGAGCACAAGACCAGTGTGAGAAATAAAGTCCGCTCCCAATATAATGGGGCAAGACAAGAGCTTGGCCACAAACAATTTAACTCTCCAAGTGAATTTAAAAATACGAATTTTGACCAATGAGGAACCTAGAATTTCTAATGGGGATGAATTAGCCGAAACATATTGAACAGGAGATGGTACATAGGCAGGTAGTTTACAAACAGATTTCAATTTTGAATACCATTGGTCCGAAATAATTGAACAAACACTGCCTGAATCTAAGAGAGCTGTTATAGGCTCGTTATTTAACTCAATCTTAAGAAAAGGAACCGGTGCGGGGGAATCCGCCGCAATCCTAAGACACTCTTTGGGACCTTCAAAAGATAAATTTGAAAATTGGTCGTTCCCAGAATTCACAACCTGTTTACCAGGGGCTGAGTCTCGGGAAGATGGATTAGTCGACTCAGCCGAAGCCACTAGTCACTTTTTATTATTGGCATAGGTAGAATTTGCACCAGAAGTTGAGCAGGAGGGGGTGCTATTCGAATTGGGACAATCCTTGGCGATATGTGAGAAGGCCCCACATTTAAAACAGCCTTGTGCTGAACCAGCTCCATTATTTGCCCTACTACTTTTGACCAATGGACATTTATTGCGAAGATGGTCAGGCGACCCGCAAGCATAACATTTACGGGGTGTGACTGGTCGGCGAGGTGGAGGCCGAGTATTACTAAACGAAGGAGGGGGTTCTTTTGCCACACGCAAGGAATCGGCGTACCTAACTCCTTCCGCTGAGACGGCCAACGCTTCAAGTTCAGAGAAAGTCTGCGGGCACGCCGCGAAACACAAGTATGACCTATAAGATGGTGAAATGCCTTCTACAATAGCCTGTACAATCTGATCTTCAGGAAAATGAAGGGCAAACACCCTAGTATAAAACTTAATGTCCTGTATGAAATCAGCCAAGTTTTCATCCAAGCGTTGTACACGGTAATAGTACTTCTGAATAAGGGAGGACCTGGCCCTAGCCGGGATGAAGTTAGCTAGCAAATGGGCATGGAAATCCTCAATAGATGATTGCTCGGCAATGGCTCTTACGATTTTATCTGAGAGAATACCAATAGCATACGGATAAATAATTTGCAAAATTTGACATGGAGAAAGAGAAAACACAAGGGCATGATCCTGAAATTCAACTAGAAATCTTAAAAATGAAATTACATCACTGGTGGTATTAACAGAAAACTTAGAAATACCTCTGAGCAACATTGCCAATGGATGAGGCAAGCTGCTAAACCCAGGTGACATAGTAGGTAAAGGTTTCAATGGCAAGGAAGTTAATTCAGAACGGATGTTACTCAATGATGCACGACGTTCAGATTCGTTGTCCAATGGGGCAGGGATAGTTTGAGCAGCAACGGTTATCCTATTAACTTCTCCCTTGGGAGGCGCTTCCTCACTACCTGCATTCACTATGGTGGGTTGATCAGATTTGGGAGGAACTTCCCCAGTCAACAATAGAGTGACCTTACTAGATAATTCGGAAATATTTTCCAGGAGCGTACTAGCTTCCTTCCTCTGAACGTCATTCAGTTTTAGAGACAACAGATCGTTAACCCTATTCGAAAAATGATATAGCCTGCCTTGCACACGCTTAATTTGATTAGGACACGGATAATTTTCATCAAAAAAACTAACTACAGAAGCTAGCCCAGTAATATTCTCCGTGATCGTGGAAAGAGAGTCGTCAATTTCTTTCTCTCCCAAATTGGGGATGGAAATGGGCAAATCTAGGGACTCTCTAAGCTTGTTAGTGTCTACTGCAACCGTGCCTCCAGATTGCACATTTCTAATAGTCAATTCATAGATCAACTCCTCTTTGCGCAAATAATTAAGATGGAGAACATCGCGAGGGCCTGGCATGATGACAGAACAATTTTGAAAAAGTCAAAAAATTCCAGCAACTGAGAAAATGGTTAGAGTTCGGATCAAAACAATGTGTAGCCGTCAAAAGGGGCTAAATTGAGACCCATTCAACCACGCTCTGCTACCACTTGTTACCGTGTTTTAGCGGTAGGTATGCATGAAAGAAGGTGCTGGGTGGTGAATAGGTCTCCAGCTACTAAAGTGAAATTAATTTTAAAATTTAACAAGGTTATATTTTCTTTTCAAAATTAGGTAACAACAAATAGAACAGGTACTTAGTAGCCGAAATACGATTGAAAAATACATTTACATAGGTACCCCATTTGGGGCTTCAAAAGTCAGAAACATAATTCTTGAGCAATGAGCCCAACCTTACAATGACCACCATACAACAAAGGGGCCGAAAACCCCCAAACATGCCAGAAACATTTGCTTCCAATTACACCCAAAAGCCTCCTTGAGGCAGAACACAATTTTCAAGAAAGGGCAACTTCCCCCAAAAATACAAGCCTATCATAGGCCACTCCGAACTCTACCTTTAAGCTGTCCTCCAAGGACATATACACAGGGGTAAAATACCCAACCTACAGAGGTCTGTTAAATTACAAGAAGGTTAATGCATGACCTCTAAAATACAATTTGAGAGGAGGCGAACTTGCACTCCCAATACACTTTGCTTAAGACCTACTTGGCACTAGGCCGTTAATACAAGGGCTAATCCCATACTACAGAGGTGACTTAATAGCAATTTACATTACATTACGGAAGAATTGGTTGAGAAAAATAAGTTCACCTCAAGACGATGTGAGTGGGAGCTCGAGAGGGTTAAGCACTCTCTATCCCGATATGTCGTTTGCAAATAGAATAGATACCAGTTGTTTTTACATTTTAGGAAAAGGTTACATGGTTGAACGCTTAGAACCCGCCCCGAAAGTTAAACTGCTGAGCTAGCAAAGAAAGAAGTTATTAATCGGCCATTACCTTGTTGTTGACCGCTGCCGAAGAAAGAGGCGCTTCCCGCCCCCTGCTATGTACTTAACACACTGAAAGATGGAACAAAAGTGGCGCAGAGACCCAAAAATCAGCAGTTTATATCCTCTCGTGGAAGGTTCTAGGCGTTAGGGGAATGAAAACACCCGCCCACAATAATTTTATTGGCTAGGTTACAGAAACATATCCAAGTTGGGGGGAAATACATCGGATTGGTCGGAAATTACTAAAAGAAATTCGGGATTGGATAAATCTAAAACAAGGGGAAAAAGAGGGGTATACAGCCAACTTAAACAATAACAGAAAGAAATTTAACAAGAAACAAACATTTGAAATAAAAATTTCTCCAACAAAATAGTTCTTTGACTCCACGCTAGGGTGCACTATTGTTGATCTTCCGTAGTGTCCTCTAGGAGAGAAAGTTCACACTTCTTACTTCAGGCGAAACAAAAACACATCAAAAATGACACAGTTCAAAAACTCAAAATTTTCCACGTGGTGACATCTTCTGAGAAGGTAGCGAATTAATAGCGTATATAAGGTTCAGACTTCCTCCAGCAGAGGAGTTTCACCTGGCGCAATTTTTAAATTAGCGGCGTGGAGGTGTACCGCCCGGTACAATTTAACAAACTATATTTGTACTTTTGGAGATATACATGACTCGGGGGTTCACTCAGCCTACACCAAAATGAGTACCTGGTTAATTCGTGGGGCACAGGTGGCCGGACATTGAATCAACCACACCACTCCACTCAACGTCAATTTGCTTTGCGCCCCACCGACAAAGACAGGTCTTATGGCGACGATGGGAAAGGAAGCGACCGTGTCCTTAATGAAGGTACAGCCTCAGCTTTTGACTGGTACAAAAATTTCAAACCACGGAAAACCATCTTCATGGCTGCTGAAGGTGGGATTAAAACCCACGATCTCCCAAGAGTAAGCTCACAGCTACGAGACCCTAATCGCACGGCCAACACGCTCCGTACAATAATAGTAACTTCTCGTCCAGTTAGCATGTGTTCTATTTCTAACTCTCCCTCGAAATGATCAGATTGCGGATACCATATGGTGTGCATTTAGCTTAATGAGCACTACTGAGAACGAAGTTGGGTGCAAATTCCTCAGTCCTCTACCGTAGACATTGAGTGTTATAATGTTCAACTGTTATTTATCATAAGAGCCCTGAGTTCTGAACATAGCGTACTATCCAAAATTTGTATCTTACTCTATATCTTCTAGGGTGGATAAAATATGCCTGTAACACAGAATTACAACATGACTAGCGAATTTCTCAGGATGAGGGAAAATCTCCCTGAAGAGTGAAGATTTAATGTGAGTGATAATATGATACTGTGCTTTCCTTCTGAGGAAGTGAAACAAATATTCTCAAGAAACCATCGTTTTTTCACGCAGGAGACTGACCATTTACGTAGAATGAACGAGAGGAAAAGGAATTGGTTATATTTGACCCACTCTAACTCTAATGGTCTGAGTTGTTGATGTTGTGGCTCACAGGAAGTCAGTAAAGTGTCGGAATCCAGCGACCCGAAATATTCGTATTCAAACGCCCTCGAACGTCACCGTCCCTATGAAGTATCGAACCAGTTAATTTAGAAATGGAACACCCGTGAAAAATTGTCTCCATCATTGTGGTTGTTAAATATTGGTCTTTGTTTTACAGTTTATTCTACAGTGGCTAGTAAAACAGATGTGTGTGAAGGACTTCATTTCTGATACGATACTTCCGTTTCCTCCTGGTATACAGTATATTCCTCCTGTATTTTAAGAACTGTGTCGAAAGTGTTACCAATTCTAGAACCTGAACCACTACACGGCAGTGAGTTGGAAAAATGAATTATCTACTCCTCGTGTATGGATTTTCAAATGGAAGTAGCTGAGCACAATGCATGAGCTCAACAAGTAGCCGGCAGGCCTCACGCACCAGATCAATAGTGACGTCACAGTCTGCCTCGAGCAACAGACTTGTTCTCGACCACAGCTAACGAAAACTTCCCTCGCTGAAACACTGTTGTGTTCAGACCAGTTGTATTTGTTTGAAGTCTCAAATCACCCAATGTTGTTTGGTCGGAACCAATGTTTTCAGTCAGTTTTCAAGTGCCGGGCTGAGTGGCTCAGACAGTTAAGCGCTGGCCTTCCTAGTCCAAGCTGACAGGTTCGATCCATGCTCAGTCTGGTCGTAATTGATGGTGTTTAAATATATCAGCCTCGTGTCTGTAGCTTTACCAGTACATAAAATAAATATCCGTGACATAATTTCGGCAATTCGTGTTAAAAACCCACATTAATCAATATTATTCTTCTGATTATTATTACTATTATTATGACGTGGCGGTGAAAGTTAAATAAACACTGGTAGCGTTAAATTATGTGACTAAGACGTATTTACTGCTAATTCTTTACACACTGCTCAGACAGACAAGTGCACTATTTCGCGCTCTCTCTACTCACAATGACTCAGTTACACTGGTTGTTCATTATAACACTTGCAGACTAACACACTCTTACTAGCTACACAGTACACATTACACACTCTTCCGCTACAGTCTCTTCTACTCTAAACTTCTACTCTAAACTCGCTGTACACTATCACAGCCACTTAGTTCACAGCTCGCAAATAACCCAGGCCCACAGTTTTGTACTCCTTGCTGTGTCCGTAAACTCACAATAGTCTTCGTTCACTGTCCATTGCTGATCGCTCGTCGAACTCCCTCACGCTGCGCCGGAGACACAATGTTCACTTCACAAGAGCTGGGCGCGAGAGTCAACTTCTCGATGACAGACAGACAGACAGACAGACAGACAGACAGACAGACAGACAGACAGACAGACAGACAGACAGACAGACAGACAGACAGACTCACTTCTACGGACATAACACTCACTTCACTACACTGCACTGCTCAGCTGAACAACTTGAGCTTGTCTGGCCCGCCTTAAATTGGGAGGCCGACTCCTTGATGTATTTCCCAAAAGTAGAAGGCTCTAGAATCTTTTCGATATGGAATGATCTGGACTCACTTTCCTGGTCTTTCTAGTACCTTCTGGAGGCCTTCTGTGAGGTGACAGAATGCCGGCACAGAGGGACTGGCCTTGCCCGCCTGGCTCGTCCCTGATTGGTTGTGCGCAGCAATCTAACGTCGGTGATTTGCAAGGTGGATCCAAAGCATGTTGCTACTCCCCACGGTCTTACAAGAAATGGCGGACACCGTATTATTATTAGTTATATTGTTGTTGTTGTTGTTGTTCGGCTCCTTGGCTGAATGGTCACCGTAGTAGAAATCGACTTTCGACCTATTAGGTCGCGTGTTACGTACATAGTAGGTGTTGAAGAGATGGTAAGTACAGAATAAAAATGGCCAACCGGACACCAGTCGATTGAACCAACGCGAAATCGGGAGGTTGTCTGTTCGGATCTCACTGCTGTCCGGGTGGTCATTTTAGTTGTGTACTTAATCTCTTGAACACGTCCCTTGCACGTAATAGGTTGAGAGTCGATTTCTATTACCATGCGGTCGTGAAAGTTCAATATTCGTGAACGTAGTGTTCTTCGGTTCAGAGGGCCCCGGTTCGATTCCCGGCTGGGTCGGAGATTTTTAATCTTAAATGGTTAATTCCATCGACAGAGTGTTCGTACCGTCCCCAAGATCCCTGCAACTCATACACCACACACAACGCTATAGCCCACTAGAGCAACACGCAGTTTCCTATACACAGCAGATGCCGCAAGCTGTCATCGGAGAGTCTGCCTTGCAAGTGCTGCATCGTTACTCCATGTCGTATGATGTTTGAATTTAGAAAAATCCATAGGGTTAGCTCTTCAGGCAAGCAGCCCAATTTTGAAAATATCGTGGCGGTATTATTATTATTATTTATTTTCCACTAATTGTAGTTACAATTTAGGGATGGTGAATGGAGAAAGGGCATAGCCCCATATACACAAACGTGCCTCCATCACCACTTAAAATTATAATATACAAATATACAATTACATTCTACATGATGTTGAATTTTAGGTAAATAAAATGTAATAAATTATGAGAGTATATTTATTTGTTTCTAAAAATTACAAGCCTGTTCTTAATCATTATCAGTTTACGTTTTTCTACGACTATGATCGCTAATATGAGTCAATGCAGAGTTTCACTTAAACATTTAAAACTACATTCGGTGTGGTCATTTAAAAAAAGGAAACGCCTGAGGGTATTGAACCAAGGAACACAGTGCAAAAAGATTTATGTAAATATGTTAATTTGGCTAGGATTTGAGTAGAAAACGAATAAACAAGGGATTTCAGGCTGTGTTCCCGGAAATGCATTTAGGCCGGAAGTGTTTTTCGAAATTTGTTTCTTTAGTTTAACAGAGCTATCCAAAACTCACAATTTGAAACTTTCCAGGCTCTTCAACCCTTCAGCTCTCGGCACAATCGAGGAAATTGCTATACATTACGTTTTTCGTAGTATGGGGACCCGTACTTTATCTGATAAGAGATGTTTTCAACATAAGAAAGGAAAAGTTCACTCAGCCAGACTCGGAGGTCGCCAGGTTCGTTTCCTGAAGAGACCAAGTATTTTAATTTTAGACTGCTAGGGGCTTTACGTCACACCAACACAGATAGGTCTTATGGCGACGATGGGATAGGAAAGGCCTAGGAGTTGGAAGGAAGCGGCCGTGGCCTTAATTAAGGTACAGTTCCAGCATTTGCCTGGTGTAAAAATGGCAAACCGCGGAAAACAATCTTCAGGGCTGCCGACAGTGGGATTCTAACCCACTATCTCCCGGATGCTAATTATAGACTGAGATGTGTAACGACGTCATTCAGCCTCATGAGACCATCTGAGGTGCTGTCTGAAAAGAAAAGCAGTGGATTCTGTTAGGAAAAGTCAAGCACTACAAATGATGCTCTTGTTACTGACCACGGAACACCCCAGTATTTGCAGGCAAACCGGCTGGTTAGCAGTCGGCTCTAATGGGCTCTTTCCTCACGGGAATGTTTCTTTGCTTTTTGAACAGTGCAGTAGCATACATGCTGAATTAACCTCCGATGGCTGAGGTTCCATTCCCGAGAATCCTCCCCATCGAGGTTTTCACCCGATGAACCAAGAGTGTGTCCAGCGTTATGCCCTGTGATCGAAGTCCGGAACTAATAAGCGAATTGACTGCTCGGTGCGGGCCATGCAGCTGTAAATTTGTATTCTGGAGATTTTAGATTCAAAACCCATAATCGAAAACCCTGAAAATAGTTTTCGGCGGTTACCTATTTCCTCACAAGGCAAATACTAAACCTGTAATTTAAGTTTGCGGTCGCTTCTTTCTCAGTCCTAGTAAAATCGGTTAGCGGTAAGTTAATCCTGTGGCATAAATAAAAATTTTAAGTGAACTATAATCCAATCCAATTCTAGAAAGTCATGGTATATTCAATCCCATTGGAAGAGGAAAATGTATATTACAAGAGTGAAACGTACCGGTGCCTGTTATCGGTAGCCCGTTCCGTTTTGAAGACTAGCGGTTCCATGAAAGCGGCAAAAGCGTATTGAATTCACATGGAAGTGCATGGATTCGATCCCCTGTCAGTAAGCCCGAAAGTTTAGAAACAGGATTTCCACTCCTAGACAGGATTATGGCCCTGAGATTCATCCGCTCTACTCCAAGTATGAGATCCTGCTGCGATTCAGAGCGACTATGGGGTACGTACCGATCTCTCAGTGGAGGGTTGGCGTGGAATGACGTAAGTAGATGGATAAAACTGAGCGGAGCTTTTGAAATTAGGAAAGATTATAATGGATGAAGTTGGAATTCAAGAAGACAAATTAGGGCAAATGTGTACTTATAGGACGAGGAGTAAGGGATCGGGAAAATTATCAAGGGAATACTCGATATGTTCTTTGAAAGCAACAGATAGGGAATCTACCTCCTGGGCGACAGTCCTAAATGCAGATCATTGATGACTGATTGATTGAACTAGGGTAATTCCTAGGGACAAAACAATTGGACTAGTGCGATTAGCTGCCACTTCCGGAGACTCGGGCTCGATTCGCGGCCCTGCCTCGAAATTTGATAAATGGTACGAGGACTGGAATGGTGTCCACTCGGCTTTGGGAGGTCAACTGAGTGGCGGGAGGTTCGATTCAAACCTTCGCCATCCTCAAAGTGGTTGTTCCGTGGTTTCCCACTTCTCGTCCAGGCAAATGCGGATTGGTACCTAACTTAAGGCGGTGGCCACTTCCTTCCTTCTTCCTTGTCTATTCCTTCCGATCATCCCATCCCCCACAACGCCCTTGTTAAGCATAGCAGGTGAGGCCGCCTTGGCGAGGTACTGTTCATCCTTCCCAGCTGTATCCCCAGACCCAAAGTCTCACGCTCCAGGACACTGCACGTGAGGTGGTAGAGGTGGAATAACTCGTTGAGTCAGAGGAACAAACCAACCCTGGAAGGTAAACGGATTGAGAAATAAAGAAACAATGATTTTTGGAACCAGGAGTGTCCGAGGACATGTTCGGTTTGCTTGGTGCACCTGACACTCATAGACGACCTTCGCGTCTAGGTATGGGACGTTGATTATGAGGTAGGGAGAAGGTGAAACACAGGGTTGACATATAACCTACTCCTGTCGAGTAACACCAAGAGGTCTACTCAAAGCTTTAGATCTCCATCTGACGGACGAATCACCATCAATAGGGATATGTTCTGTACGCACACTATACACGAGCATTCTTCTGTAACACCATCTTTGAACAGCTTCTATTCTCTTTCTTTCTGAAGTACTTATCGTCCATATTTCACTTCCATATGATGCCATGCTCCAGACGAAAGTCTTCAAAAACATCTTTCTAATTCCTGTATCAGTTTTCGAAGTGAGAAAATTTTTCTCAAGAAGGGCTTCCCTTGCTTGTGTTAGCCTGCATTTTATGTTCTCCTTACTTCAGCCAACATTAGTTATTCTACTACTATTTCCTTTCCGCGTCTGTGGTGTAGTAGTTAGTGTGATTAGCTGCCACCCCCAGAGGCCCCGGTTCGATTCCCCGCTCTGCCACGAAATTTGAAAAGGGGTACGAGGGCTGGAACAGGGTACACTCAGCCTTGGGAGGTCAACTGAGTAGAGAGAGTTTCGATTTCCACCTCAGACACCCTGTACGTGGTTTTCCGTGG
The DNA here is from genome assembly GCF_040414725.1 of Anabrus simplex. Lineage (NCBI taxonomy): Eukaryota > Metazoa > Arthropoda > Insecta > Orthoptera > Tettigoniidae > Anabrus > Anabrus simplex. The sequence goes on from NC_090270.1 coordinate 320,170,925, forward strand.
TTTTCCACTTCTTCTCCAGGCAAATGCCGGGACGGTACGTAATTTTAGGCCACGGCCGCTTCCTTCCCAATTCCTTGTCTATCCCTTCCAATCTTCCCATCTCCCCACAAGGCCCCTGTTAAGCATAGCAGGTGAGACCATCTGGGTGAGGTACTGGTCATTCTTCCCAGTTGTATCTCCAAAACAAAATCTCACACTCCAAGACAATGCCATTGAGGTGGTAGAGGAGGGATCCTTCACTGACTCCGAGGGAAAATCCAACCATGGAGGGTAAACGGATTACGAATAAGAATAAGAACAAGAACAAGAACAAGAACAAGAACAAGAACAAGAACAAGAACAAGAACAAGAACAAGAACAAGAACAAGAACAAGAACAAGAACAAGAATATTTGCTGCATCACCTGTCTTCATTCGACTGCAGTCCATTACTTTTGATTTGGATTCATTTACAGTATTTTCACCTTGTACTCCTTCTCAAAGACTGTGTCCATACCATGCAGCAATTTCTCCAGATCTTCTGCAGACTTAGATAAAACAATAATATCATCGGAAAATGTCAGGATTTTGATTTCCTCTCCTTATATTGTGATTCCTTTTCCAAATTCCATTTTGATTTTGTTTATCGCCTATTCTGGTATTACGTGTTTACAGTAGAAATTCCTTTTATTGTTATCTTGGTGATTACTCTCATTTCTCCAGTTACTGTTATTCTTACCTCCTTGAATTTCGTTAGTGACTATTAACTTGATCAGTCTATAATTATATACACGCGAGTAATTTCGCTTGTTACGGGTGTATTAGAGATGATAAATTGTGGGTATTCCCTACGGAGGATAAAATGACTTGGCTTGGGCACGAAGACTGTTTATCTTACTCGCAGCGCCACGCTGTCATTGCCCTGTTAACTTTTCAATTAAGTGGACTCTTGTTTGTTCTACAACACTTTAACGATCCGCACTAACAAGAAAACTTGTAAACTCGAAGAACCGCTGCTAGACCTGGGTTGGAATGAAACAGATAGTGGATCCTCACACATTGGCATCGTTACACTTCGAAATGTTAAAGGTGAAAACCAACAATATTGAAAGATAATTACCAAGTCCATCGAATATCCACTTGATATCAATTATATATTTAAATCATACAGTATATTAATACTAATAATAATCATAAGAATAATACATTGAATTTTCCATCGTCAATTCTAAGTCCACCCCCATAGGTGTTTAATATGTCAACGATTTATGACACGGAGTAACAAAAATTTTCGGAATTTTGTTTGCCCTTCAACAATCTATTGCCTGGATCGGAATCGAACCATTGAACTTGAAATCATTGGTAGGAAATATTAAATTTAATATGCTTGTGAACATCATGGAAGCTGTAAGGTTGGAATTATTATGGATATAACAAATATTATAATTCTTTAGTGCTTCAAAATTATGCCCAAAAGGAAATACTGGGAAAAAGGTATTTCAAGTTCGTTTCACCGTTCTACTGTACCGATTTGTTTCATTATTCTTAAATTTTCTCCAGAATTACCTGCCATTGAATAATCAGGCACTTCTAGGTCTCTAGTCAACTTGAGTAATCCTAAAAATAAAATCACTAAATGACCGCTCCAGTAATTGCAGGCGAAACCTTGATGCATGCCTGCAATACATTATGTACTTAGCGGGGTGCATACAGTTGAGGAGCAATATATTTAAGTGAAGATAAAAATGTTACTGGTTTCACATCCTACTAACTACCTTTACAGCTTCCGGAGGCTCCGAATTGCTGGAGTTTTGTCCCTCAGGAGTTATATAATGTGTCAGTAAATCTACCGACACCAGTCTGACGTATTCGAGCACCTTCAAATACCACCGGACTGAGCCAGGATGGAACCTGCCAAAGCCAGCGCTCCACGTCAGAGCTACTTAGCGCGGCTTTTCGTAAACACATAGGCAAATTTAAACGATTAAAAACGACAGGTGACCATAGACAAACCTGCCATTTCAACCAAACCTGATACACTTACGACTTAATACTCTCTGAAGAAGAAGAAAATAATGCTTTTGCTGAACTGAACAATTATTATACCGGATTTTCATTTAGTAGGTCCGCCGCCTGAAGGGATCCTTCAGATGTATCTCACTGTTTCGTCAACACAACAGGAAGCTGGTGGGATACAGGCCTGTCGCATTGTTCGAATATATGGAGGAACATTCGCATGGGTGCGTAAGTTCATGATGCGACTTATAAATGCCCATTTTGGATCTTAGGAGACGCGCCCGATATCTTCAGTAACTGGACAAGCAAACGTGTGTCATACCGCATTGTTATATGAAGTAATAAATAATGTATATGGGAAACTGATATATACGTACATACACACATAGCCATTATAGACTCTCATGCCTTTCAACATTCAGTCTGCGATCCCCTGTGAATTTACTAAACGCCGCCACAATCCTCTACTTGTGACTGGCTCTGTGGCCTCGCCTATTTCTCTACATCTTTAGATCACTAGAAACTGAGTCTAACCATCGCCGTCTTGCTCTCCTTCTACTTCTCTTACCTTCTGTGACGGAGTCCATTATTCTCATACATTACCTATCCTTCTCCATTCACCTTGCATGATTCTCACACCGAATTTGGTTTATTATTACAGCTTCATCAGTCGAATTCATTCATAACTCCTCATTCCGAGTACCCTCCTGCCATTGTTTGCACCTGTGTGTACCAGAAATCATTCTCGCTCCTTTCATTATGTTAATTCCAACTTATGAACAAAATATCCTGAGTACACCCAGCCTTTACTCCCGCAAGTTAAGTTGTTTTTTAAAACGGACTTGTTTAAATTTAGTTTCTTCCGTAAGCTTACTTCCTTCTTACAGAATACTGTTGATGGCAACTCAGAACTCACTGCATTAGCTTTACTGCACCTTGATTCAATCTAACTTACGATACTGTCGATCTTAAGGCCGCTACCACGAGATACTGTCCTAGCTCCACACTTTTTAAGCTTGTATATAGCTTATATGCCTTAGACGAAATCAAGGAAGCTTGGATGTGCAGATGATTGGGCAGTGGCCATAAGGAACTCAAAGACAGCAACCACTGGGGCCACACTCTCTACAAATCTGAGTGGTCTAGGGGACTTCTTTCGCAAATGGAGCGTCAATCCAAGTATGACCAAGAAAGAAGTTTGTTCCTTCAATCTGGACAATCACATGGCTAAATTGGGTTTTAGAGTGTAGTTATTAACGTCCTTTTACCACACAATAAGCATCCCAAGTACTTGGGTGTTACATTAGATCAGGGCCTCTCAGGGTGCATGCGCGTGATGCATGCACTGTGCACGGTGCAAAAGACGACTTGGCTTGGTTGACCAGAGTGCAGACCCCCACTCCTCGATTTGGAGCAATAGCGCTTACTCTCTCTTTCCTTACGCCTCTCTCGCTCGCTCCGCCTGTCTCCCTCTTACCCACTTGCGCCGTAGCGCTCCAAATCCGGGCTGAGTTGAGCCGAGTATAGCCGAGTAGCCCAGAGACGAAGCGTTGATCCGAGCCATACCGAGCGGCACCGAGCGGCACCGATGCACAGTGCACGGAGCTCTTGCGCTTCTCGCTCTGCACGCGTGAGATTTTGGGCGTTTGAGAGGCCCTGCATTAGATAGAACGTTATCCTTCAAACAACATTTGTTGAAGATTACTGCAAAGCCGAGATCACGTACCAATATTATACAGAAAATATGTGAAACAAAATGGCACTTTAATGCTTCATCTCTTCTCTCTGCAGCTGTGTCCCTTTGTGCTTAAACAGCTCTCACATCAGGAAGACTGATTTTGAAGTCAACAAAACAATGCAGTTGATCTTCGGTACCATTAAGTGCATCCCTACGCAATCGCAACCAGTCTTGTTCTACATCCCACTACCTAATCTCCGCAGGTGAAATGTTCTCCTCAATGAGTACCAATATCTACTCCAGAAAATCAGGATCATCCTATTCATATTGATATTTCTGATGCTTGTCTAACTAGGCTTCACTCAAGGCAGCCCTCCTTATGAAGACAGCAGCGAAACTAATCAGTGAGGACTTCGACATAGTGTGACAGTAGTCGCATGATTGGAAGGTTTTCGCTTTTCAGGAATTGCAAGACATGCCATCAGTCATATCTGAAGTTCCTGAATTTGATCTATCTCTCGGGATACGGTCAAAACTAAACCGGATCAGAACGAACTCCGTGTTCAAGTGGAGCAAGCTACCTTCTCTTAAGTGCGATTTTTGGAATCGATTGACGAACTGTGAAGTACGTCATTCAAGATTATCCCATAAGACCACACGGATGAGATATTAAGGATTTCTCATCTGTGATTTATGCATCAATAGACTACATCTTGAAATTACAGTTTAGATTGGGATCAACTCGTTGGTTTTCTATTTTTGCTTTGTTTTTCTCTAAAGTGTAAATTTGTACCATAGGATTCATAGCAATAATACCACCCTGGGAGAATGCACATCCTAAATACTTGAAACGATCTACGTATTCCGCTTTGTAATCCCAATCTGACATCAATTCTCTTGGGTTTCTTACCTAGTGACAACACTTTAATTTTGGAAATGATAATTTTTATCTCATACTCATTGCACTTATTTTCATTTTTTTGCTATTTGCTTTACGTCGCACCGATACAGATATGTCTTACGGCGACGATGGGATAGGAAAGGCCTATGAATTGGAAGGAAGCGGCCGTGGCCTTAATTAAGGTACAGCCCCGGCATTTGCCTGGTGTGAAAATGGGATACCACGGAAAACCATCTTCAGGGCTGCCGACAGTGGGGCTCGAACCCACTATCTCCCGATTACTGGATACTTGCCGCACTTAAGCGACGCCCTTATTTTAAAGTTCTAAGATATTATACAGCAAGCTTTCATCACAACCTGCCATTAAGTCAAATTTGTCGGCGCAGGCCAAACTGCCCATTGTATTTCCAACTAACTGATTCCCTCCCTGCCACCTTTCAATAGATGATCCATAAAATCCAATATCAACTAAGGTGGTAGTTTACAGCCTTGTCTAACTTCTTTAAATACCTCGAACCAGGAATTCATTCTACCATCAGTTCTCGCCACAGTCCCCCTGTGGGTGGGGGCGGTAGAATAACACCCACGGTATGCCCTGCCTGTCGTAAGAGGGGACTAAAAGGGGCCTCAGGGGCTCTGAACTTTATAGCGTGGGTTGACGATCACAGGGCTCTTAGCTGAGTCCTGTCATTTGCTTCCACTTACCTGTGCCAGGCTCCTCACTGTAATCTATCCGGTCCGACCTCCCTTGGTCAACTCTTGTTCTTTTCCGACCCCGAAGCTATTAGGTTTGCGAGGGCTAGGGAGTCTTTCGTTTTCACGCCCTTCGTGGCCCTTGTCTTCCTTTGGCCGATACCTTCATTTTTCGAAGCGTCGGATTTCTTTAATATTTTCCCTCTGATTAGTGTTATATAGAGGAAGGTTGCCTAGTTCTACTTTCTCTTAAAACAATAATCACCACCACCATCTCACCACAGCCCAAGTGTCAACTTAAATGCCTTTGATTGGTTTACCAATCTACACTTAATACCATAGTCTCCCAGTACGGCTAAAATCTTTTCCCTCGGTACTCTGACATGCCGTCTCTCTTGATCTACGAAACATAAACAGTACTGTCTGTTCATATCGTAGCAATTTTTAATTACCTGGCGTATACTGTAAGCCTGATCCTGGCAGCCCTTCTCCGGTCTGAAACGATACTGGTTTTCATCCTATTTATTCTAAACCACTGATCGCACCATCCCTCCCTAAATGCCATTGAACACCTTGCCTGGTATACTGATCAATGAAATACATCGATATTTCCTGTAATCCTTATGGTTTTCTTGTTTAGGGGTAGATGGAACTGTCGTCGAATCAGATAATCTAATTACTCTATGAATCCATTTCATCCGTGCCTTCCCACTGTATTTCACCATTTCTGGTCTATTTTCACCTTTTCCTGCTGTTCATGACAATGAAGTTTATTTAGCATCCGTTACACTTCCTCAAGCGCAACTTCATCAATACCGCTGTCCCCCTCCCCATGAGCTCGGTTGTTTGCGACGTCACCAGAAAATTTTCCTCTAAAGTTGACAAAGAATTCCAAAATATCCCTTCCACCTGTTCAGTGATTCAATGGGATCTATTATTAGTTCACATGATTTACACAAAACACTGTTCATTTCCTTTTTCCCTGCCTTTGTAAAAATGTTACTGTCCAGAAAGATTCCTATACCACTTGACCTAGCCTTTCAAGGTCATTAACGAAATATTTCCTCGACTTCTTTTTGGATTCAACAGTTATTTGGTTTTTTCTTTCCTGTACGTGAAACTCCCCGTCTGCATCAGTCATTGTTTCGAGCCATTTCTGATACACCTCATTTTCACGTTTACGGTCTGCTCTCACATCATCATTACAACAAGATGTTCACTTTATTCTGCTATTTTAAATAAGAAGAAGAACCACATGATTAATTTCCTGCTGTAGCCCATATTTTCCGACAAATGTTTATAAGAAAGTTGTCCTACTCTCTAAAGTCTCCTTGTAAACAAGTTCACATCTCCAAGAATTCTTATGTCTAGAACAATATTTTCGGCCTCATAATTGAAATTAACTTTTTTTAAATTTTTACAAAACATTCCACCATCAGTTCTCACTACAGAAACTGTTACAAATATTACTTTCAAAGTCAACTTGGGTCCTGTAATTATATTAGTGTACAAACTATATACGACATGAGTTACCAATACTAACCGTAAATTAGTAAATTACAGACATAAGTTTAAATATTAATTTTATGATATAATGCAGCATATTTTTCAGATCGCCCTGTACGCACAGCCGGATCTACCTGTTAATGAAGGAAGAATTCTCATACATTTTAGGATAATGATTTAAGAATAAAAGGTCGTAAGTAATGGTCATAAAAGAAATAATTTTATTGTGCGTTGTTTTTAGGTACACTAAACACGATTAAAATAGTCAAAAGTTGATAAAAATTGTAACGACAGCAGGGTTTTGAAGGTTTCGTAGAATTACTTATTGGAAATAAAAGACAAATATTATGTGGATAATTCAATATAACGTGGTACACTTGGAATGTGGGTAATAACTCGGTATAGTACCGTATGGGTCTGTGATATGAGAAATAAGGGACATAATATAACAGTTCGGGATTAATATTCCGAGTAAAAAGTAAGATCACTGAGCGAGTTGCCTATATGGTTAGGGGCGCGTGGCTGTGAGCTAGCATCCGGGAGATTGTGGGTTCGAATCCCACTGTCGGGAGCCCTGAAGATGGTTTTCCGTGGTTTCCCATTTTAACACGAGATGCTGGGGATGTACCTTAATTAACGCCACGGTCACTTCCGTCCAACTCCTAGGCCTTTCCTATCCCATCGCCATAAGACCTATCTGTGTCGGTGCGTTATAAAGCCACTAGCAAAAAAGTAAGATCATGAAATGAATTGTCCTACGTGCTGGGATAGTTGTTTGGCACAACATTCAAGTTAAAGTGATGTTTTTTTTTCATTATTAAATTTGTTGTTCTATAAAACTGACCGCGATTTATGCACAAGTACAGCTAAGCTCCAACTGAGTGCGTGAATCAATATATCGCCTTCTTATGACAGAGTATGCGTGTGACGTCACATATTTAGCACAAATGTTCCTTACTTCGAGGGGCTGTATCATGTAAACTGCGTTTCAGATTTTCACTTTCTTTTTTCTGCTCTTTTATCTGCCAGTTGAGATATTAAATATAATTCTATGTTAAATAGTTTTGGTGATATACAGTAAAACCGTCTGAAAATATTTATTTATTTGTACCCGTTGTTGAGGACCGCAAGTCTACATTGAAAGACGTGTTGCACGGTTTGATAAAACACACACACGCACACACGTACACAAGCCAAATGAACATGAATGAGTCTCTGAGGATTGCGAGTAATGGTTAGTCCACACCAAAGTTAATAAAGAATGTTAACGAAAACATTTCTCAAGATGTTAATTAACTCTTGTTAACAAACCTCTTTAACATTGTGTTCACACCAAATAAACTTTTGTTAACAAACTTCTTTAACATTGTGTTCACACCAAAATATCTGTTTGTGAGGTTACAATGGATAAGGTCAGGAAGAAGAAAATACAGCTGCAGCTTTCATTATTTTAATGAGTGCAATTAGAGAAAAATGCAGACGCAAAGTATAGCAAAGAAAAATATTGGAAAAGCGTTTAGAATTAAGTTTGGAGAGGACACTTAGGCCTATGTCACAACTTTCAATTCATGATGCAGCAGGCTTTCAAAACTTTCTGAGAATGTCCCCACAGGACTTTCAGTTCTTGTTGACAGTAATTGAGTCTGAAATTGGAAGAAAGGATACAAATTTATCGGAATGTCATCTGCATTAATGTTAGACTAAGTATAACTTGAAGATTCCTAGCGACTGGTGACTCCTACCAAGGATCATGTAAGAGTGTAAGAGAAATACTCCTACACTTCACTTATGTATTTGTATGGTGTATATTAGTTGCTTGCAATTCGACAGTCGATTTCAAAAATTAATAAAAGTATTGTATTCCGCGCTACGAATTTGCGTGTTCTAATTGCGTCTTTGCGCATGTGCGAACCGAAATGTTAACGAAAACACGAAATGTTAATGAAAAGTTTCATTCACAAAAGTTAAAGAAATTTTGTTTATCAACATGCTCGAAAAGTTAATGAACACGCTATTTTGTTTATTAACAGACAGAAATGTTCATGAACATTGTTCATTAACAATGTTTATTAACAAAGTTAACGAAAACATCTTGGTGTGGACGCACCTTAAGTGTGACAGTAGGGTTCGCCAATGTTTGAACTAAAACCTTTCAACTGAGGATCGTAGTTTCACCTAGAACAGATAACAAGGAAGATATTAGGAATTATGCAAAATAGGAAGGTGGATTTTACGAGTTAAATAATTGTTAATATTCCTCGGTTCTCTTGAGGAAAGTATATTTACTCTAACTTAGCCGTAACTTCTGAATTTAAATGAAGGCATTCCCTTTGCTACAACAACATTACTGAATGAACATTTATAAGACAATATTCCGGTTGCTATCATAAAAGGAAACCAATTAATCTCGTTACCTTCTACTTGCCGCAGTTTCGCAGGTTTAAATGCAATTCCTACCTTTCATGGTTACAGTGAAAATGTGTGCTGCTCATATCCCTTCATAATTCGTAAATTATTGCGCTCTATATTGTGTACTTTGCTTGGCTGAAATTAGTCTCAGTAATATCTAAGCCTATTTATAGCATGACTATGTGTTATTACGACGTAAAACCACTAGTAACGATGTGAAAATGTTCCACATCCAGTGAGAGTCAAAATTGTCTTCGTATTATTATTATAATTATTATTATTATTATTATTATTATTATTATTATTAAATCTGAATGAATCATGTGTGTTGATGACTTTTCTGGGCCTATATTTCAAACTCAAATTATTAATTACGAAACTAACCCCTCGATTTTATGTGTAGGCCTACTTCAAATCCATTCATTGTTAATAGCGTTCATACATTATTTAGAGAGAATTCGTTCACCTGTCCACAGGTTAAATTATAATTTAATATAATCAATCCAAATGTACCTGAATTCACGAGCTATCCGCACCTATAATGTGCATCAGGACCATATTGCGCTGGCACATTGCTAAGAGCACCTTAATGCTGTGTTGCCCGATGGAGCGAGAGACAAATTGCTGATAATCTGAAGACGTCAGCAGGATACAAATTACTGCTTGTTTCTCACGAACAAGCGAAGGAGAACTTCTTTAGAAAACAACTTCATACTTTTAGTCACTGCAAACTATTTAGCCATCCCATAATGAGGAGTGGAGTCAGTGATCTTGAAAGGAATACATTTCTCCCAGGTGTGTAAAAATATAAATTCTTAAAAACAAACTGAACTTCGAAGGCAGTAAAGCAATGAGCGAAAGGAGACTTATATTGCTCTATCACGGATATATGGAAAGAAAAAAAATGTTTTTTTGTGCTAGTGGCTTTACGTCACACCGACACAGATAGGTGTTATGGCGACGATGGAATAGGAAAGGCCTAAGAGTTGGAAGGAAGAGGCCGTGGCCTTAATTAAGGCACAGCCCCAGCATTTGCCTGGCGTGAAAGTGGGAAACCACGAAGAACCATTTTCAAGGCTGTCGACAGTGTGATTCAAACCCACTATCTCCCGGATACAAGCTCACAGCCGCGTTCTCGGGCAAATCGCCCGGTTTATTTGAATTGGCGTCTATGAATGCTCTCTCCTGCAATTATGTGAATTGACTAACTCAGGGTGCTGTAAATTATTTATCTCCGAGCTCGATAGCTGCAGTTGCTTAAGTGCGGCCAGTATTCAGTATTCGGGAGATAGTAGGTTCGAACCCCACTGTCGGCAGCCCTGAAAATGGTTTTCCGTGTTTTCCCATTTTCACCCCAGGCAAATGCTGGGGCTGTACCTTAATTTAGGCCACGGCCGCTTCCTTCCCACTCCTAGCACTTCCCTGTCCCATCGTCGCCATAAGACCTATCTGTGTCGGTGTGACGTAGAAAGCAACTAGCAAAGTATTTATCAGTGAGGTACTGAACCCATAATTCTACGGTGAGAAAAATATTTTTTTCTCAATATTTATTTGATATCAAGAAACTACTTTTATGTTTGAGGGCAGCCATGTTGCGCTCCTAAGAGCCCCGATGTCGCGTGGGAAGGATCTCACGGCAAGCTCGTGAAATACCGGGACACCTCGGTGGAACTCGAGTGCCCGACAATTCTTTAAATTCATGGAAGTCTATACAACGAGGGATTTTGGCAATACAGTAAATAAAGAAATAAATAAGTTAAATTATTCGTACACCCTACGTGAAGACAGAGACACCAGGGAAAAACATAAATGCAGTTAAGCCTAAGTACATGTTAGCGTTAGATCAGCGAACCAGCTACACGTGCCAAGGTCAGGGGATGAAGAAAACGCGCGAAACGCACGGGCAGAAATAATTTATTTCCACTGTTGTGAGTGTGGTAAAATTATAAGATAAACATCTAAAATAAGTGCAAGCCTGTCCGGAGTTCTGGGACAAGTCTCATAAAAATTAGTCTATTAGACGCAAAATTAGCAGATTACACAATCAAGCCTCATAGTGGGGATAGCGTCCCTTCTGAGATTATAAAAGAAACCCCCCACCGTAGATTTTGCAGTGTCGATCTGGTACTTGAAGCCGCGGGAGCTTGTGCCCGTCGTCATTGGAAATTCGCGCCAGATTGATCGACAAATAATTAAATACATGTCCATGGCTAAGGTCCACATACTCGGGTAAGAAGAGAAAGTGATTGGAAAAGTTCTGAACGTTTGCCGACGAACTAGGAAAGTGTAGGCTGGTTGAAATATACACAGCAGGTTTCATTTATATCATCTCATGTACGCTTGAAAGTGAAGAGGGTTTGGGGAAGCTATTCAGAGTAGTTCTGCTCCCTTTATCTGTTGAACACCTGTTTTATTGGAGTAACGGAGAGAGACAACTCTGGGAACGAGTCAGACAGTTGCAGTCGACTGCAGAACGAGGGATGTTCGTGGTGCAAATTACAGAGAAAGTGCCTGATTTATGTGGTAATTTTAATATCGTGTGTGAGAAGGGTAGTGTTTGTAAGAGGGAGATTTTGGAAATGAAAATGTTATCTGTGAAAATGTACGGCTAAGCACGAGGTCTGCTGGTGACGATGTGACCAGAATGCTGGGAATGGTACCATGTGCAGGTCTGTCTATATTTATATTATGTTGTAGTTAGTTTAAATTGTTCTGTCCCAACAAAATTTTCAAGATGATTGTCGGGTTGATATTCGTAATTATCAGGCGAAAGGTGTTGTAATTTTTGGTCAGCGTGTGAAAGTTTCAGTGTGTAAATTTCATGTCAAGAACGGTAAAATGCGACGTTTAAATTTTGGTGTTAATGTTCGATGAGATATTGTCCAAAGCGTGGATTTTTTTTTGAAAGTTATAAGTGTAAATTAATCGTGGCGAATATCTTAATTTCAAATGTCAGTTGAATTCAGAAATGTTGGTCGATAATAATAATAATAATAATAATAATAATAATAATAATAATAATAATAATAATAATAATAATAATAATAATGTCTACCGCGAAATAAAGAAATTTTTCTATGTTAAAATTGCATTTAACCAGTATATTTATTTGTTTACAAGGATCGCAGGCATATTTAGATAATTGCGGTGAAATTTGATAGAGTTACAGTTATTAATGGGAAGAACATTTTGAGACATCGTGTATATCAATGATACGAAAGGTCGCTGTGTGCTCTTGGATTCTCGAGGTCCGAAAGTCGTAATAACAGAAAGTAAGAGATGTGTTTAATAATGGTTGTTGTTTTCACCAGCGGATTGAATTATGAAAAAGGGTCTTGGAAATATGAGAAAAGGGGATTGAGAGCGACGAATTTATATGTATGTGGAGATGAGAGAGATGGATGAAATGAAGCCTGGATTTTAAGTGATACCGCTGGAATAAAGCGAGGAGAATGAGTTTGAGACAGGCTATATTTTTGAAGAGGAAGTATTTAGGAAACAGGCTGTGTTGAGGCAGGCTGTATTGTTTTCCGCTACCAATCCGAATTTGAGACGACTACTGTGTGAAGCACCGTAAAATTTTCTAGTAAAACCCCAAGTGAAACGACTCTAGTAAAATGTTTAAATCTTGGTAGTAAACGTACAGCGATTTTCTACTTAAAGCACGTTTGATATTAAGATAGTGCGACCTCAAGGATAAAAGAGCATTTTGGACACACGGTTGGGGTTGTATTGAATTTGTTCACTGGATCGGTCATTGATATAAATAGTTGGAATTGACGATAGGCGATTTGTGAGTTTCGAATGCGGTAGTGATGATTATTATTTTGTAGGCATCCACTAAATGGTAGACGTGTGTTGGGAATTTTCATTTGCTTCCCTAAAACTTCAATGCACAGGCTGAGATTGTGTTCGAGGTGGAGAATCGTTCGTCACGTATATTTATTTTTGAGTTCACGTATTGTAATGAGGTAGAGACTTACTGTATTTTTCGACTTGCATTCATTTGATAGTAAGAGACGTTGGTTCCGTCGTGCGTTATTTGTCTGACCAGATTTAGTATTAAATGTCGGAGTTGTTTTAAATTGCTAGTTCGCCTGATATGTTAAGGGATGCGTGGTACGACCCACTTTGACGCCCGACGATAGATTTAGGACGTCACATGTTATCCTTGGTGTCACTGATGATGAGACGTCCTAGTTCACGCCCGACGATAGAATTTGGAAGGTATCATGTACATAGTGATTAGCGTTAGGATGTACAGATTTCAATTGAGCCCGACGATAGGTCTGGGATGGCAGCTGTACACACTCAAGTCTCAGTTTAGATGTTTCTTTTGTTTTTTAACGTGGCCTGGACGAAGGTAGCATCTACAGTATGATATGATTATGAAGAGGGTCAATGCGTAGCTCTCCATTGAGATAACGGGACCGCTATCGACGAGTGAGGGTTGTCCAAATGTTGGATATCGGCCCGATATAGATTAAATATTGTTACTGTGATTCTCCGTGCGTGTTAAGCTTTAATGACTTCGATGGGTTAATTTATTTTTACGGACTTTATTGTTTTCTCGTTTTGACGTCCGTTTCGTTTGATAGTGTGCATATTGACACTTAGTGTATTAATGTGAGACTTGAGTTGCGAATGCGGTTTCGATTCGTCAGCCAGTGACAATATTTTATTTTCAATCTTGTCGTACTTTCATTTTATTCATAGTTGAAGTAAGTAAGTAATCATTTTATAAGTAGTGTGTTGGGACAGACAGTAAATAGATAGATCTGTACGGGTAGCATTGTTTTTCAATGGAAAGAATTCCTTACAGTTGTAGTAAATTTTAGCGTGGACTGGTAATTTTATTAAGCATAACAAACCCATTTCTAACCTGAAAATCGGTTCGATAATAATACTTTTCAAGTGACTTTCCACTTTTAATTAACTTCAGTGTTTGGCATTTCTTCTAAATGCATGATGAATAAGTGTTTCCTGCATTTCGCAGTTTTGTTCCTTTAGAACGACATAACGTAAGGTCCTCACGGATCCTGTTGTTGTTGGTTCCTTCCGAACAGCTGTTTTGGGTGATGCACATTTAGCATCGGGATTATCTTATCACTTAAGGGTGTCATGAATGACAAATACATGGTGGGATTTTATTTCAATTGTGAATGATACTGTTAATTCGTAGTGAACACCATGCTTTCACATAATATTTCGCAACCTATCCAAAGCAACTGATAGTCAGTTTGGTTCGATTAAGGGTCCATTCGGCGGGTGTTCCGTATCCGTTAAGGGTATTCGACTGGTGGATAACCTTAATTGAGAGAAAATCAGGCGTTCTATTTGTTGAAAGTCAGATTTTCCACGGATCGTGTGGATTAACTCTCAGTTCTCGTTTGGAATAATAGGTGCCCGGTTTTCAGGTCTTCCCTTTTTCAATTTTTCAGTTTCGCTGTCCACTAATATAGTAACTTCTCCGAAGCAACTCTTCGATATTTTAAGAAACAAATTGACGTTATGTAATGTGACTGTGTTTGGAACATTCAAAAATCAATAATTTATATATTTTTTTTTTATTTTGCAAGAATGCATATTTCAATTTAATAAAAGTTAGTAAGCACATTTTTGCTCCTCATTTCAAGTAGTTAGGCTCTCTTCTGAACCCCATCGTTTGGTTAAGATCGTGACCGAATTTATTCCCGCAACGACCCATGATTTAAGAGTTCTAGTTTGTTCTACTGTAGCAGCCGTGGCCGACCAACGATGGAATGGTAAGTTCAAGGGTTCAGTACGATTTATATCATCTGTTGGGTTGTACAAAGGCGTTTCAAAGTATAAAGGTAAGTTTCTCCGTTACACGCAAAAACATACAACCATGTAAGGTGTATAGATAATGCATCATTTGACTCCACCCACGGGGGATATAAAGAGTTCCTATAAAAAGAAATACATATTTTTCTCCTCCTTCCGGAAAGTTCAGAATTTAATTACGATCTTTTCCCGTTAAAATTATTCGCTGCTTCGGGGATTTAAATCACGTACGTTTAATTCTCCTACTCCTGGACTGGGTGTTTTTTCTGTCTCATTATACACGTCTTCGTGTATACACAACACACCACACAAACAACTACCACAGAAAGACACTAAAGTGAATAAATCCGTCAAGATAACGTTGGTGTCATGAAGGTGGTGATGATTAATAATAATAATTTTATTGGCTTTACGTCCCAATAACTACTTTTGCGGTTTTCGGAGACGCGGAGGTGCCGGAATTAAGTCCCTTAGGAGTATATATACAGATATGAGGCTGACGTATTTGCGCACTTTCAAATACTACCGGACTGAACCAGGATCGAACCTTCCAAGTTGAGGTGAGAGGACTAGCGCCTCAACCGTCTCAGCCACTCAGCCCGGCGGTGTTGATTCTGATTTTAATAGGGCGTATAACTGAGCAAAAATCCTCTATTATAAGTAATCAGAGGAATAAAATGGAATTCGTAAGAAAAATGAAGATATCGGCCAAAGGAAGACAAGGGGCACGGAGGCCCTGAAAATAAGACTCCCTAGGCTTCGAAACCTAATACCGTCGGCGTTGGGAAAGAACAAGCGATGACCAACGGAGGTCGGATAGGTAAGATGAATTTGAGAGGCTGGCACAATTAACTAGAAGCAATGCCAGGACTAGCTAAGGGCACCGTGATCGCCAAACCATGCTCCGAAGTTCAGAGTCCCTCGCAGTCATTTTAGTCGCCTCTTACGACAGACACTGGCAACCGTGCATTTTGTTCTACCAACCCCACCAACAGGGGTTCAGCAGGAGGAGCATCCAGCCATAAAACTGTGTCAGTTTCATAGGTGCGACAATGATCACACCTGCGACCCTACTAAGAAGAATTTTAGTTGCGCATAATACTGGAATATATCATCAAAGGTGATTTCTTAAAACATATTGTATTCCAGCCTTTATGTCTAACGTCGGTCCTGTTTGCAATTGAAAATGAAAATCCTCACCATGTTTCCAGTCATTTGACTGGATCAGGACTGGAATTAATGAAGCCACCATATAACGGCGAGGATTGGAACTGTGCCGACTAACGAAGCCTGTCGCACTACTTTCGGGTAATGATTATTAATGACTAACAGATGAAATGTAATGATAATGGAGAGTTTTGCTGGAATAAAAGATGACAGGAAAAGCGGAAGTACCCGAAGAAAATCCTGCCCCATCTCCACATTTTCCAGCACAAATCTCACATGGCGTGACCGGGATTTGAACCACGGAACCCAGCGGTGAGAAGCCGGTGCACTGCCACACACTATACACTACCTGGCAAAATGTTTTAAGTACCCAAAAGGTGAGGAGGAAACGAAATAAATCTTCGCCTGTTGAGAGGGTATGTGATGTTATTTCACTGATTACAAAATGTATTCAAATTTACATACTTGTCAGTATGACGTTGCACCCACTTTGGCATGGATGCATGCACTGATTTAGTTGAGAAGGGTGTCAAAATGCCGTTGTATCCTCTCCTGAGCCAAGATGGCCCACAGCAGTCGTAACTGGTCCTTGATAGCTAGGATACTGGCAATGGGGCGGAGTTGACGTCCGAGCTGGAGTCACACATTTTCTATCGGGGAGAGATCTGGGGATTGCGATGGCTACGGGAGTACTTCAGCATCATATAAACAGTTCACGGAGACACGTGCAGGGTGTGGATGAGCACTGTCCTGCTGAAAACTGACACCACGATAGTAAAGCATGAGAGGTAACCCCTGAGGACGCATGGTGTCCGTGATGTACCGATGTGCCATCAGAGTTCCCGCAGTCACTACCAGCCGTGACCTGTAATTATACGTGATGGCTCCTCACACCGCTGTGCCTCTCAAAATCACCGCTATATTCGCAGGCGAGGGTCATCCGTGGTAGTGCAGAACTGCGATTCATCGCTGAGCATTGATCAGCAGCCCATACTCCCCGGTCACGGCACCATGTTGTGTTAACGGCAGCCTGCGCGTGGGACGGTAATTTCCTGCTGCTAGTCTCCGACCAATAGTGCGGAATGGCACAGAATATTGCAGGGAGTCCATTACTTGTTCTCGGATGGCAGGCGCAGACGTGAAGGAGTTACGCTGTGCTTGGTGCACAATACGGGAATCCTCCCTTGTGGTGGCCAGACCTGGTCGACCGGGACCTTGATGAAGAGTATGCCTGCCGTCACATTCTCATGCAGTCCAAAATAGGACCACTGTCACATCCGAATGCTCCACAGATCTGGATATTGCACGATTCGAACAGCTGGCCAAATGAAGACCAACAATGAGGCTCATTTCTAACTCTGTCAGGAGCTGATAACGCTGTCTCACAGGAATACGCGGCATCTCCGTGTCCTTCGCAGTGATTACTCAACATTTGACGACACTGTTCATGTCCCTTATATGCCCTACCAGGCCTGGTAACAACACTAGTGCACTCTGGTGGCCGTTCTATCTGTCACTGAAAAATTGAAACTGTAATAATTTGCATACCCACCTATGGTAGGTACGTGTATGAAGTTACATTGTCATCCGGCCATTTCTTCTGGGTGCTTCATTTTTTTCTTGTCAGGCAGTGTAGTTGGCTGTAAATACGAGAGGCGTACTATATTGTTTTACACTTTATTTTTTGTACGTCCGGGTATGGTTCACATTTCACTTTTGAAGGTGGTGACGTGTAACTAGTGTCTTGTTCCACTGTTCGGTAACAGCACACGTACAGGGGCCAACGAATGCATTCGTCATAGCCATTTCATAACAACGCTGTCATCGAAGGAGCAAACAACATGGAAAGCAGCCGTCAGGGACAGCGCTATACGACTTGGTTCCTATGGAAAGAAGGCGTGACCTCTGCAAAAATTCATCGGCGCTTGGTGGCAGTCTGTGCAGAACATGCGCTGTCACGGAAAAGCAGTTCACAACTTGGTGAAGGATGGAGAAAGCCCCTCGTATAATAAACTGGGGAATCAGAAAATTAGAATTGGCCTACAAACTAACCCAGAGTATGTACAATTAACGGGCAATATCCTATCATTCAGTGATCAAACCAGAAGGATTGTATGCCCCGGAGTATCTTATTTTGAATAAAAAAGGGGCAAGAACTGGAAAAGAAAGAAAGGAAGATCCTAAGGAAGATTCTGGGACCCCAGAAAACTACTGATGGAACGGAAATGATCTCAGACACAATGAGGAAGCGATAGTTGAACTTCTACGGACATCTAGTAAGAATGGATGAAAGCAGACTGACTAAAAAAGATCTTTAAGTACATTGTAGGATTGCAGGCCACCACTAAGTGGGTAGAAGAGGTCAAAAGAGATGCAGAAGAAGTTGTAATTACACTAGAGGTGATCAATAAAAGGAAAGAGTTTAGAAACAAAATCAACAAAATAAAATTTTTTGAGGACAAACCACCTAAAAAGAAGCCTAACCGGATAATCTCTGAGGAGGAGAGAAAAATACGAAGCGAGAGAATGAAAAGGTTCTGGGAAGAGAAGAGAAGAAAGGCCAACAAGCCTTAAGTTCTATGCGGTCCACAGTTGGCCAAATTCGGAAGAAGAAGAAGAAGAAGAAACTGGAAAATCGTTTTCACAACCTCACTGTTATTTGAGGTATTTCGTAAATCTGTACTTTATTTACGTTAGATTCTCGAATCGTAAATGGGTATTGCTGGTAGTAGAGCGAGAACAACTGAAATCTAGGAAAAGACTGTTCGATTCTCTTACCATTTCCACTTACGTCTTCATCACCACCTTCAGAACCAATTGTGGCAAAGTAATCGAAAACAATCTCCTAGCAGTTTTATCAAGCGATTGCCATTTTTCTGAGAGGCAGCGGGCAAGGGAATGTTATCACACTACAAGTGCAGTCGGAGTAATTACTGAAGTGAATTACCTTCCACTGCTAATGGTATTTCTTGGAAGTCGTGCGCGACTACTGTAACTGCCCAGACTCAGCGCGGTGATAGATTAATCAGAATGGTGGTCAGTCTGAATAGAGACTGCGTGGCGCAGGCGGCAGTGGGCCGGCCTCTCACACCCTAGGTTCCGTGGTTCAAATGCCACCGGAATATTTCCCAATTGCGATGTATTTGTTAAAAAATGCAGTCACTCCATGTGAGTTTTATGCTGGACAAAGCGGAGGAGGGACAAGTTTTCCCCAGGTACTCCAGTTTTTTCTGTCGTCTTTTATTCTAACAACACTCACCAATATCATTTAATTTAATCTGCCAGTCATTAATCATTGCCCCAGAGAAGTGCGGCAGGCTTCGGCAGCCGGCACAATTCCTATCCTCGTCGCTAGGTGGAGTTTCATTCATTCCATTCCTGACCCGGCATAATGATTGGAAACAGGCTGTGGAACGATCACTTAGAATGGACAGGGGTTCGAGAATCCGAGATGCACGTGAGAGCAGTAGCCAGTAAAAATAAAGGGCACGCATTAAATTATCCGGGGTGATATCACTCTAGTTGATGACAATTAAAATTAAATATAAATTACAACGGTTAATGGTAACAAGCGAGTCCATTTTCTTGGCTGAATGGTCTGCGAATTTGCCTGCTGTTCCGAAGGCCCCGGGTTCGATACACGACGGGGTCGGATATTTTTTATCGTCTATTGTTAATTCATTGTTGTGCTTGTTGTTTAAAGGGGCCTAACATCTAGGACATCAGACGGCAAATTCCTACGGCTTCTGAGCTGGGTGTTTCTCTTCATATTCACTCAACACATCAAACTACTAACCACCCCAGAAACACTCAACAGTGAACAGAACATTAATTGCGTTTGGTTTCTGGAGAGACTTTGTGTCTATAAATTACACTTGTTGGGGATTACAAGAAACAACATGGATTTTTCTCTGCGATGCGATGTATCACACTACTTGACAAGAAAATGAAAGGATATTGGTTTGACTATCAATAAGTATAAATTCCAATGGTCAATGATAACAAGAAAGGACATCTTTGATTGTTAGTGTCTCTAAATTACAGTGGGTGATAATAAGAAGAAAGGACAGCGGTTCGATTACGTGGGGTGACAGCTAACACTAAGTGGCGCTCGCTGGAAAAGACGCGAAAATGACTATTCATGGCTGCAAGTTACGTTAATGGCGATCTCTGGAAAGTACACAGATTGTTGTTAGTATTGCTCGTCTATCCGGGTAGCAGACTTACATTAATGTTTCTTCATTCCCGCCTAAATACACTGACTGATAGAGCAAATGCAACACCAAGAAGGAGTGGTCAGAACTTTATGCCAATTGCATGGTAGACTGACGTCACTGAGGTATGCTCATGATGTGAAATGCGCCGCTGTGCTGCGCACGTAGCGAACGATAAATGGGACACGGCGTTGGCGAATGGCCCACTTCGTACCGTGATTTCTCAGCCGACAGTCATTGTAGAAGGTGTTGTCGTGTGCCACAGGACACGTGTATAGCTAAGAATGCCAGGCCGCCGTCAACGGAGGCATTTCCAGCAGACAGACGACTTTACGAGGGGTATGGTGATCGGGCTGAGAAGGGCAGGTTGGTCGCTTCGTCAAATCGCAGTCGATACCCATAGGAATGTGTCCACGGTGCAGCGCCTGTGGCGAAGATGGTAGGCGCAGGGACATGTGGCACGTGCGAGGGGTCCAGGCGCAGCCCGAGTGACGTCAGCACGCGAGGATCGGCGCATCCGCCGCCAAGCGGTGGCAGCCCCGCACGCCACGTCAACCGCCATTCTTCAGCATGTGCAAGACACCCTGGCTGTTCCAATATCGACCAGAACAATTTCCCGTCGATTGGTTGAAGGAGGCCTGCACTCCCGGCGTCCGCTCAGAAGACTACCTTTGCCTCCACAGCATAGACGCGCACGCCTGGCATGGTGCCGGGCTAGAGCGACTTGGATGAGGGAATGGCGGAACGTCGTGTTCTCCGATGAGTCACGCTTCTGTTCTGTCAGTGATAGCCACCGCAGACGAGTGTGGCGTCGGCGTGGAGAAAGGTCAAATCCGGCAGTAACTGTGGAGCGCCCTACCGCTAGACAACGCGGCATCATGGTTTGGGGCGCTATTGCGTATGATTCCACGTCACCTCTAGTGCGTATTCAAGGCACGTTAAATGCTCACCGCTACGTGCAGCATGTGCTGCGGCCGGTGGCACTCCCGTACCTTCAGGGGCTGCCCAATGCTCTGTTTCAGCAGGATAATGCCCGCCCACACACTGCTCGCATCTCCCAACAGGCTCTACGAGGTGTACAGATGCTTCCGTGGCCAGCGTACTCTCCGGATCTCTCACCAATCGAACACGTGTGGGATCTCATTGGACGCCGTTTGCAAACTCTGCCCCAGCCTCGTACGGACGACCAACTGTGGCAAATGGTTGACAGAGAATGGAGAACCATCCCTCAGGGCACCATCCGCACTCTTATTGACTCTGTACCTCGACGTGTTTCTGCGTGCATCGCCGCTCGCGGTGGTCCTACATCCTACTGAGTCGATACCGTGCGCATTGTGTAACCTGCATATCGGTTTGAAATAAACATCAATTATTCGTCCGTGCCGTCTCTGTTTTTTCCCCAACTTTCATCCCTTTCGAACCACTCCTTCTTGGTGTTGCATTTGCTCTGTCAGTCAGTGTATTCAGAGAACAGGCAAATTTTCCGGCCTCAGAATTTAGGCGCAACTTATCAGAGAGCACTTCAATGTGAAATACATTAATACTCTTTACATTATGTCTAGTAATTACACTTAAAAAAAAGAGGTGTATAACAAATTAACAGTGTTCCATCGGTTCATTCCTGTTAAAGGAACTGAGTAGGGAAGTGTAGGAGAATCGATGTTGTACTCGAAGAGAGGTGTTAATGTAGATTGCATTAGTATTCGATCAAATTAAAATAACCCGTTTAATAAGGTTTGCACGTAAACAGCTAGGATCGGAATAGAAAGCAACAATTTGTGGAAAACATTGAAGGTGGGATGGATACATCGAATCACGAATGAAGAGATATTGAATTGAATTGAGATCGTTTCCGCGAAATTTGACGAGAAGAAGAGATAGAATGACAGGACACACCTTTAAGACACCTAGGACTTGTTCATTTGGTTCTTGAAGTGAATGTAGGTGGTTAAACCGTTAGGGATAGACCAAGGTATGAATGTGATAAGCAGATTAGAGCAGATATAGGATATAGTAGTTACGTAGAAATTAAAAGTTTAGCACAGGATAGGGTGGAAGGAGAGCTACATCAACAATATATGGACTAATGACTCAAACAACAACAACAACACCATGTTGTTTCTAGTGATTACACTAGCTAAGGGATGAGGTAATAATAAAGTTATTGGATCTACGACCCACTACATATATACTCAAATACCACTGGACTGAGCCAGGGTCGAACCTGCCAAGTTGGGATCAGAAGACCAGCGTCTCAACCGTCTGAGCCACTCAGTCCTGAAAAAGCATGAGGCATATAACAAAGAGAGTTAGATTGGTTAATACTTGTTAATGAAACTGAGTGGGGAAGTGTAGAAAAATGCATGTTGTATTTGAAGAGAAGTGTGAATGTTCAGTAGATTACATTACAGTGTGTGATCAAGTGATCAAATTCAAATAACCCGTATAGAAAAGGTTTGTACGTGAACAGAGGGATGGAAATAGAGAGCAACACATTTTAAGAAAATCTTCGTTTCAGATAGGTGGTGTAATTTCATGGGAACATCTTCCAAAGACAAAGGCACTGAATTTTAGAAAATTATAGTTTTTGATGTAAACCTGTCCCATTATGTATCCGCGAACGTGATATTACCATTACAAACATTCAATTCACAGATGAGAAAAATACCGTAAGTTATCATCGGAATGTGTCAAGAATTTACTCATTGGTTCCTATAGATGTAACGAGTGAGTTGGCCGTGCGTTTAGGGGCCGCGCAGCTGTGAGCTTGCGTTTGGGAGATTGTGGGTTCGAATCCCAGTGTGGACAGACATGAAGATTATGTTCCATGGTTTCCCATTTTCACACCACGCAAATGCTGGGTCTGTACCTCAATTAAGGCTACGGCCGCTTCCTTTTCACTCCTAGCCCTTTCCTCTCCCACTGTAGCCATAAAACCTATCTGCGTCGGTGCGACGTAAAGTCAATTGTAAAAAAATTAATAAATGAAATATTACGATAATAATCTTGTTTATATTTGTATGTCAGCATCTAACGTACAGAGAAAGGAGTTTCTACATGTGGTTCGAAACAGTAAGAGATATTATTTTATTAAAATGCAAGCTACCGGGCGAGTTGGCCGTGCGATTAGGGGCGCGCGGCTGTGAGCTTGCATCCGGGAGATAGTGGGCACGAACCCCAATGTTGGCAGCCCTGCAGATGATTTTCCATGGTTTTCCATTTTCACACCAGGCAAATGCTGGGGCTGTACTTTAATTAAGACCACGTTCGCTTCCTTCCCATTCCTAGGCCTTTCCTATCACATCGTCGCCATAAGAGCTGTGTCAGTGCGACGTAAGGCAAAAGGAAATTAATAAATAAATTAATTAAGCTAGGTTGAAATGAAGAACGTTTAGAATTATTGTTAGTATAGATTACGTTGAATAGTCCTTGAAGTTCCTTCATTTTTGTTGTAAACAAGGTTGGGTTTTCAAAAAGCACAACTTTTTTATTTGCTTCACATGTAAAATTACAATATTTACACTAACAAAACTGAAAGTTATCTCGAAGCAAATTGAACTATGAATTTGGAGAAAGAGTCTGTCTTTGTACACTATATACACGTTGGAGTATTCACGTTCACTACTATTCCGGAAAGATAGTCCTTGTGAGATGAAAAGTTCTTGATAGTCGAAAACTATCAGAAGCACTGACGTAAATATCTCAGAGTGTCCTTCCTTGTTGAAGTGTCTGAGTTCATTAACGTAAGTTCAATGACTGAAGAGTTCCTACTTAGCGAAACTAAGTCGATAATGGGAGCTGCATTAGCTAGGGAATGATAGTGGCATATAATGGTAAGACTGGGCATGGACAGCGGAATAGGCAAGAGGAGCGGTGACCCGAGGTGAGACCTCTTACTGCCAGAAATTCAGTCCACCTGGCCGAAGCACATTTTCAAGAGGAGTAGCCTCCGTGCTCGACGTAGGGTGTATTCTGGAGCTGGACACCGGGGTCAGTGGGCGTCTGGACAGGCTAGGAGCTCCTTTATATAGCACACACGACGTTCCAGGCACGCGCACTGAGGGCTGCGCGTCGAGGCTCGAAGAATAACACACTGGCACGCGTGTAGCTGGCTGGCGGATCGAGAAGGGAGCGACGGACATACAACAATTTTGGAATATGGCAACTCTAGTGCTTATGCATGAGGTATATTAGGATCGGATAGATCTTCAGGTTTCCAGTTTCATTCCACATTTAATTGAGGAGTGTTCGTTCATAGTTCTTACTTCCACTTCCAAAAAGTAAATCGGAGTTTCGTCCACAAGCATTACAGTAGTTGAATATTACCGAATGCCATGAGGAATCCAGACCAGAGAGATGTACTTCCTTAAAATTGTGCCAAATCCGATTATGGGTACCTTACATGTGCATTTTATTTTAAATTTCTTGCGCTTTTCCCTCAACTTCCTTAAGGTCATGGAAGTATGTTTCGAAAGCGGAGCGTGGTTATATAATAGTACACTTGTACAGACACCGCAAAAACTCAACTTACAAGGCAGGATCACTGGGATGATGGATACAAATTTACAGGCCCCTTATAGAGAACTATTATCCTCCAGTCATGTTAAATAACTGAAAATAGGATTAGGCATAATCACCATATGCGAGATACCAGTAATTATACTCCTAGCTAGTGAGGACGGCTAATTACGTTGACACGTGTGGCGTAGTCAGACAGTCTGACGGGGCCACTAGAAGCCAGCTGGCAGCCATGGTTGTGAGGAGAAGTCGCGCGTGGGCATTCCACAGCTATTGCCAGACTTGAGGAAGACACGTGGTTACCTCGAACTGTACGAGTTTTTATAGGTTCTGTCTCATAGGTGGTTATTTATTGTCCTCGGAGATGAAAAAACTTGTCATCCCTTGGACAGGCTGTTGTGAACCGCATCCGAGCCCCAAAAAAGGTGTCTGCTAGGAGAGTCAGTGGTAAGTCTTCCCTTTCTTAATACGTTTACCGTCCAGAGTTGGCTTTTTCTATCTAACTCACCTCTATTGCCTCAAGGGCAGTGTCCTGGTGCGTGAGACTTAGGGTCGGGGATACAACTGGGAACCAGTAGGCCTACCTCACCTAGGCGGCCTCACCTGCTATTCAGAACAGGGGCCTTGTCCGGGGATGGGAATATTGGAAGGGATAAGCAAATAAGAGTGAAGGAAGTGGCAGTGGTCTTAAGTTAGGTATCATGCAGGCATTTTCATGGAGGGGAAGTGGGAAGGCACGGAACACCACTTCGAGGATGGGTGAGGTGGGAATCGAACCCCCCTCTACTCAGTTGACCTCACGAGGCTGAGTGGACCCCGTTACAGTCCTCATACCACGTTTAAAATTTGGTGGCAAAGCCGGAAATCGGGGGTGGCAGCTAATCACACTAACCACTACACCTCAGAGGCGGACCCCTTCGAAACTATTGTTCAGCTTATCGCAGTTACTTGTGGAGGCGCTAGAGTTGCCCTGGCTCATGTTGGATCTAGTCCTTTAACGCCACTCTAATACAGTGAAAGACTTTGGAAATACTAGGATGTGAAAGTACCAGAATAAGGAAGGTAGCGGCCATGGCCTTAAAACAGGTACTATCCCAGCATTTGCCTGGTGTTAATAATGAGAAACCCGAGGAAGTGGTTGTGCGGTATGGGTCACGTAGCTTTCATCTTGCATTCGGGAGATAGTGGGTTCGAAACCCACTGTTGATAGCCCTGAACATGGTTTTTCGTGGTTTCCCATTTGCACACCAGGCAAATGTTGGGGCTGTACCTTAAGGCCACGGTCGCTTCCTTCCCATTTCTAGCCCTTTTCCAACCCATCATCCCCATAAGACCCATCTGTGTTGGTGCGACTTAAAGCAAATTATGAAATAAAGACAATAATGGGAAACCGGAGAAAACCATCTCCAGGGTTGTCTATAGTGGGGCTCGAACCCACCATCTCCCAAATTCAAACTCACAGCTACGCGACGAAAGTCGTGTAGCCAATTCACCCTGTTTCTGAGCTTTTGATCAGAGGCTTAAGCCGAGAATACCTTTCCTGATCTCGTATAACTTTTTAGTTTAAAAAATGCTATTTGGAATGGATTGGAACTCTTGCTTCGGGAAACCGGGTGTAAAACCGCTGTCAAAATAATTTGATGTAGAATGAGTGTGAAGATAATATTGATTTAACAGTTTTCAGATGAAGGCCGCCTAAAATGACTTGAGTCCATATGCATGGTTGTCGGAAAGAATATGAACGGAATACATGAGAGTTAGAGGGCTAAGGTAAGGGTGTATTCTGCCCGAAGGCAGGTCCAAACCTCCGCAGAGGTGTGCCTGAGCCGGAGTTTACATGCGGTAGGGTGGCCAGTTCCTTTCCGCTCCTCCATTCCCTTACCCCACACCAACAGCGCGTGGCAACCCATCCAAATCTTGACCACGCCCAATGTTGCCTAACTTGGGAGATCTCACGGGATCCGGTGTTTCAACACGGCTACGGCCGTTGGCTATTAGAGGGCTAAATGATTAATAATTTGAAAAAAGGAACGATACCTCGTGCTATTGCCATTTTATTGGTTACTCAATTTAACCAATCAGATCGCTTCATGGGCGAATTCAAGTGGACTTTGCGAGGCGGTGGTGCTAAATCTGCAAGTGGCTTGGTCGGGCTTGAGAGCCATGCCGAGAAATGAGCATCAAACACGAATACATTGTGGGTTTTAGCCGGTGTCACTGCATGGCGCGATCCTGTCAGTCAGAGGTCCGTGTTCAAATCCCGCTCCTGGCTAAGTCCTTTTCTTCGATTAGTGCTCTCAAATCAGTCCTAAGCAGGTTTAGCAACATCACCCAGCAAATCCCATTTGAATTCTGATTGGCTAAGTTCAGCAGCTGATAAAATGACAATGGTGTGCGATATTGAATATTTTTTTTCAAATTACTGATCAGTATGACCAACCCTTTAACACTCATATACTCGGTTCACGTTATTTCCAACCGACCTGTATATGTTTATCAAAGAGTAGCACAACTTCAGTTTAGAGGTTGCCCAAAATACAAAGCCAACGGCCGTAGCCGTGTTGACACACCGGATCCCGTCAGATCTCCGAAGTTAAGAAATAGTGGGCGTGGTCATGAACTGGATGGGTTGCCACGCGCTGTTGGTGGGGGTAACGGAATGGAGGAGCGAAAGGAACTGGCCACCCTACCGTACTTAAACTTCGGCTCGACACACCTCTGCGGAGGTTTGGACCTGCCTTCGGGCAGAATACACATTTACCTTTACAAAAGACAATGTATACTTTGTACCCGCTAAAACTGGGTTATGGAAAACAATTCAATTTGAAAGGAAATCATCGAAGATGTTTTCTGAAAATACTTATTAACGATTTTAAGGCAGAAAATGTGGTGCCACTAATGAAATATTTATGTAGGTGAAATGTCCTCTAGAACTCTACGAATTATCGAGGTATTGAGCCTTTTTTTATGATAAGCAACTCTATGACTTCGATCTTTCATTAGCTTGTATGCTTCCTTGAGGAATGGAACTGTGAGCTCACATATTCCCCTTCTTGTCACCATCAACATCGTCAGGTTGACTAGCAAAGGATTCGAAGCGGACTGCTTGATAGAATATATATCCTACATGGTCGTCTTTTTAGGCAATCACATTGATTCTTCGAGTGCTTCCATCCTCTGCCAAACACCGGATCTCTTCACTGACGATGGATCCGGTTCTTCTGATGGCCTGGTTCTTACTTGATGCTTTCTAGCGATGCGCAGAGAGTCGCTGTGCTGGTAGGAACCGAGGATGAGTGCAAATGTTTCATTTTCTTCGAGGCATTGTCTACAACGATTGATGTCCATGGTCCTATTGGGCACATCAAGAAGTGCTGCTACATTTCTAGTCATCTTGTCTCCGTTTTCCCATTTGCTGTGTGATAATCGAAATATTCTCCTGCTTGATTTAAAACGCACTGTAATTAAGTTTGAATTCAGGTTTATTGATAGAAAACATCTCGAAGAAATTACCAAAGGCGTGGTAAAACATAAAGTTATGATCTCCAAATATCTTTGCAACTTCAAAATATGGAAAATGAAAATCCACCGCCTGTTTCCAGTCATTCGACAGGGTCAGGAATGAGATGAATGAAGCCCCCATCTAGCGGCGAGGATAGGAAATGTGCCGGCTGCCGTAGCCTGTCGCACTCCTCTTGGGCAATGATAATTAACTGACAGATGAAATGAAATGTTAATGGAGAGTGTAGCTGGAATAAAAGATGACAGGGGAAACCTGAGTACCCGGAGAAAAGTATTTCTTGCCTCCGCTTTGTCGACAACAAATCTCACGTGGAGTGACCGGGATTTGAACCGCGCTAACCAGCGGTGAGAGGCCGGCGCGCTGCCGCCTGAGCCATGGGGGCTTAGCTCCATTACTGCAGCCTGGAGTATTCTGTGTACTAAGTAATTATAAGTTCCACTTATAAGATTCATTGAGTTCAATTAAACAGTAAGTTGTAATTCTCACGCCATTATTTTGTGTTCTCCACTGAAGTTCGTGACAGTGGATCACTCAGGCGAGCTGCGTGACCTCTCTTCCTTTGTTTATACTGCCTCTCACGCTAGCATAAATTATGTACGTGTCTAAGTCCTGGTCTATTAATAGGGTAGGTACTGTACACTAGCCAAAATTTAACGTGTACATTCCAGAAAGGCTGTCTTTATCATCACTTCAACAGTAATTGATTTGAAGAAACGCAGGAAGCCAAAATATTGCCCGCCAATGTGCTCAGTAAATCTGCTGATGTATTACCTGTTCCAGAAATGCTAACCGACTGTACTGGTACTCGATCCCGAAACTTCGAGCGTACGAGACAACATCATACCAGTTACACAAATCAGCTGCAAGGTGTCTCAATATTTTAGCGTGGAATGGTGACCATCCGAACCCAGCTGAGTCTGACATTGTTCTCTTCGAGTGAGGGTGGTCGCTTTTCTATTCGAAACGAGCTTCTCTGTGAAACTTAAGAGTAAATTTGTTAAAACTAAAAAAAGAAAAAGAAAAGCAATTTCGATTTTCATTCAACTACACAAGGGCATTCACCTCGCTTGAAAACTGAAAACCAAGTATTGTTCGCGCAACTTTTAATGATAGCCGGTGTTACGGGATGAGGAGTAAGAAGGGAGCTCTCCCGTTTCCGGTAATACTGCCAACTGAATGGAAATGACATCTGAATTGAATCGATAGTATGATCGATCGATATGAATTTTCTAAACCTTCATTATCTTCAGCCAACAACTGTGTCACACACACATTATATAATATTATACAACATTAATCGCTGCGAATCTTGTTCCTAGCATGAATTCTATAGCATGGCTTTGCTGTGTAAACAACAACAGTACTAGTACGTAACATTTACGCCAAATGTCTCACGGTGATGCATAAGCGATTCATAGTTTGTGTTTCAAAGGTTGCCAATACGAATCTCGAAGATAACCGAGGTCTACCGATTCAGCACTAGGTTGTCAATGTGTCACTAAAAGTTGCGCATGGTATAAATTCTTCTTCACTGCTGTCAACAATGAGGTTCAAAAGCACTATCTCCTGAATGTAACATTAAAGCTATCACAAATATTTTGCAGTTTGAAAAAGTGTTTGAAAGTGTAAACATTCAAACAAGCGACATAGTTTTACTGCAGGGAGATTAACAATAATACAGTAACAAGTAATAGAACGAAGGTATTCCAGCTAGCATTGTTGGAAATATAGAAATTATACCATGCCATCCGGCTCCATGGCTGAATGGTTAGCGTGCTGGCTTTTGGCCACAGGGGTCCTGGATTCGATTCCCGGCAGGATTGGGAATTTTATCCGTCATTGGTTAATTTCTCTGGCACGGGGACTGGGTGTATGTGTTGTCTTCATTATGATTTCATCCTCATCACGACGCGCAGGTCGCCTACGGGCATCAAGTCAAAAGTCCTGAACCTTGTGAGCCGAACATGTCCTCGGACAATCCCGGCACTAAAAGCCATACCCCATTTCATTTCATTTACCATGCCACTCACTACCAAACAGGAGCACGGATCGTCAGAGTACAGGCTAGTAAATTACAGGTTATGAAGAACCGCTTTGTACATTATTATTTTAGAAATTGCTTTACGTTCATACCGACACAGATATGTCTTCTGGCGACAGTGGGATAGGTAAGGCCTTGGGGTAGGAAGGAAGCGACCTTGGTCTTAATTACGGTACAAAAAACAAAGCCCTAAGGCACTTAACGCCCTTAAGAGGGTCTTGGCCTGCCCATCGACCGCTGCTCAGCCCGAAGGCCTGCAGATTACGAGGGGTCGTGTGGTCAGCACGACGCATCCTCTCGGTCGTTATTCCGGGCTCTCGAGAACGGGGCCGCCATCTCACTGTCAGATAGCTTCTCAATTCTATCGGAAGACAGTGGGTTCGAACCCCACTGTCGGTAGCCCTGAAGATGGTTTTCCGTGGTTTCCCATTTTC
Organism: Anabrus simplex; assembly: GCF_040414725.1. Lineage (NCBI taxonomy): Eukaryota > Metazoa > Arthropoda > Insecta > Orthoptera > Tettigoniidae > Anabrus > Anabrus simplex. Next base: position 320,201,808 of record NC_090270.1, read on the forward strand.
ACACCAGGCAAATGCCAGGGCAGTACCTTATTAAGGCCACGGCCGATTCCTTCCCACTCCTAACGCTTTCCTGTTCTATCGTCGCCGTAAGACCTATCTGTGTCGGTGCGACGTAAAATAACTTGTAAAAAAATGGGAAACCACGCAAAGCATCTTCAGGGCTGACGGCAGTGGGGTTCGCACCAACTATCTCCTGCATGCAAGCTAATAGCTACGTAGCCCAAGCCGGGCGGCCACTTGCTTGGTATTATTATATTCATATATCAGCATGTATCATAATGAATTTTACCGGGCGGAGTTGCTCAGACAGTTGAGGCGCTGTCCTGATGAACCCAACGAGGCCGGTTCTATCCTGAATCAGTTCGGTGGTATTTAAAGGTGCTCAAATACGTTAGCCTCGTATCAGTAGATTTACTGGCACGCAAAAGAACTCTTGTGGGACTAAATTTCGACACCTCGGCGTCTTCGAAAACCGGAAAAGTAGTTAGTGGGACATAAAGCCAATATAATAATAATAATGATAATAATAATAATAATAATAATAATGATAATAATAATAATAATAATAATAATAATAATAATAATAATAATAATAATAATAATAATAATAATAATAATAATTTGGCTCTAGAACACTGCAAGTTGTAGTTCCTATCTTTCGGAACGAAATATCAATTTAAAGAAAACATATGAATCTGAGGAACATCCGACTTATTGGCTGAATGGTCAGCGTTGAGGCTTTCGGTACAGAGGGTCCTAGGGTTCGATTCCCTGCAAAGTTGGGGATTTTAATCTCACGTGATTAATTCTTCTAGTTTGGGGACTGGGTTTGTAACCATCCCAACACTCTCCTCTTAATATTCTGACACACGCCACACTACCAACCACCACAAAAATACTCAATACTGATTACATCCCTCCAAGTAGGGTTGGCGTCAGAAAGGGCATCCGGCCATACAACAGAACCAAATCCACATGTGCGACACAGCACCGCTACCCTCAGGTGTGAGAAAATCGGTAGAAGAAGAAGTGAATCTGAACTCACAAAAAAGTTTGTTCCAATTAAAGTATTTGCCCATAATTGGAAATTTCTCTATATCGAACGATAGATTTTAGGAATTTATTTAGATAGAAGTTATAAATGCTCACAACACAGGAATGAATGACCTTGTTTAAAATATTATATTAATATAATTTAAGAAGTATTATAGGATCTGACAATAAATAAATGGGAATGAATTACAATAATATATAACAATATGTAACAACTTTTCCGGCAGATGAGCTTATAAAACGTTTGCAAAGATTGTTGTAATGCTTCATTGAGAGTTTACAAATATATTGCAGATAAGTCAATAAATCAAATTATTATTATTATTTTCTTCCTTTCGTTCTTTCTTTCTTTATCTGTTTTCCCTCCAGGGTCTGTTTTCCCTCGGACTGAGCGGGGATCCCACCTCTACCGCCTCAAGGGCAGTATTCTGGAGCGTGAGACTTTGGGTCGGGGGATACAACTGGGAAGGGGGACCACTACCTCGCCCAGGCGGACTCACCTGCTATATTAAACAGGGGCCTTCTGGAGGGATGGGAAAATTGGAAGGGTCAGGCAAGGAAGAGGGAAGGAAGCGGCCGTGGCCTTAATTTAGGTACCATTCCGGGATTTGCTAAAGGAGAAGTGACAAACCACGGAAATCCACTTCCAGGATGGCTGAGGTGGGAAGTGAACCCACCTCTATTCACTTGCCCCCCCGAGATTGAGCCCACCCCGTTCCAGCCCTCGCACCACTTTTCAAACTTCGTGGTAGAGTCGGGAATCGAACTTGGGACTTCGGGAGTGGCAGCTAATCACTCTAACCACTACACCATAGAGGCGGACATTATTATTATTATTATTATTATTATTATTATTATTATTATTATTATTATTATTATTATTATTATTATTATTATTATTATTATTATTCCTTTGCTGGCGGAACCTAGTATTTGCAGTGCACTATGTTTCCTTGTATGGATTAGAGCAATTTTGTTATTTTCATTGATCTGTCTCAGTCTTATCCTTGGCTTTCACAACATTCCTTATGCAGCCTTTCGCTGCTATGAAAGGTTGAAAATGTTGCTCATAGGTTCGGATGGTGCATGCATTTCAGTGGGCTTGGCAGACTGATATATAATAGTAACTTCTGGCTCAGTGAGGAAAGCAACGGGAAACTACCTTGTTCCGCATTTTCCTAATACACCTCTAGGCTATCTATGACAGCTAATGTTGGAGCTGCTGACGATCCAACCAGCCTAACCGGGCTAAGAATTTAACACACTATTATTATTATTATTATTATTATTATTATTATTATTATTATTATTATTATTATTATTATTATTATTATTATTATTATTATTATTATTATTATTATTATGGTCACCTTAATTAAGGTAGGCAGTGGACCTAATGTCAGCCCAGGAATAGACTAGTTCCTTGTCGCGACTGTGTTGCAGGGGACGCAGACAATGGACAGCATTCCATTTCCGCCTCATATCCGTCACGTTTCCCGCAGTCTCTGTGTCGAAGCTCTGTGATCCGGACGCGCCCAGCGCTACATCTCTATTTGTTTACGTTCCGGCTTTGGAGTGACAGCACCGGGCTACGGGATATAAATAGACTCCAGCAGCTCAAGCTCAGACACAAGAAGACAAGATGCAAATCTTTATGCGGGATAAGTCTGCTCGTTGCTATATTCAAAGCTGACATGAATGGGGAGTACCTACAGTGTTCCCTTCTATCTGCCTCCCAGTGTGTAACTTCCGTCGTGGATCTTTATCATCGAGTGGTAGCCGCGTGATTAATACTACCTTACTAATTCATTTGCCGCCTCTGTGGTGTAGTGGTTAGCGTGATTAGCTGCCACCCCCGGAGGTCCGGGTTCGATTCCCGGCTCTGCCACGAAATTTGAAAAGTGGTACGAGGGCTGGAACGGGGTCCACTCAGCCTCGGGAGGTCAACTGAGTAGAGGCGGGTTCGATTCCCACCTCAGCCATCCTCGAAGTGGTTTTCCGTGGTTTCCCACTTCACCTCCAGGCAAATGCCGGGATGGTACCTATCTTAAGGCCACGGCCGCTTCCTTCCCTCATCCTTGCCTATCCCTTCCAATATTCCCATCCCCCTACTAGGCCCCTGTTCACTATAGCAGGTGAGGCCGCCTGGGCGAGGTACTGGTCATACTCCCCAGTTGTATCCCCCGACCAAGAGTCTGAAGCTCCAGGACACTGCCCTTAAGGCGGTAGAGGTGGGATCCCTCGCTCAGTCCGAGGGAAAAGCCGAACCTGGAGGGTAAACAGATGATGATGATGATGACTAATTCATTTATTTATTTAGCGTATTGCATTACACAGGGAAGGAACATTTGTTTTAACTGCAGAGCAATTATGTATATAAATTTTAATGGAGAGATAAAACAAAGGCATTCTTGATCCTAACGTTTAGTCTCGGTATTGACTGAAGGCGCGATGGCGTAGGCGTGTAGGCTCTCAAATTGCACTTCTCGATGATGTGCCGTATGGTTTGCTACCATGATTCACAATCACATTTTCGTCTCGACTGATTACGTAGTTTCTAACAGCGTTCTCCGAAATGTGTAGGCTCGCCGTGTATGTTATTTAACGTCTCTATATTATCGGGCGAGTTGGCCGTGTGGTTAGGGGCGCGCAGCTGTGAGCTTGCATCCTGGTGATAGTGGATTCGAACCCCACTGTCGGCAGCTCTGAAGATTGTTTTCCGTGGGTTTCATATTTTCACACCGAGAAAACTCTGGGGCTGTACCTAAATTAAGGCCACGACCGCTTCCTTCTCAATCTTAAGCCTTTCCTATCCCATCGTCGATATAAGACCTGTGTTTGTGCGACGTAAATCAAATTCTTTAAAAATAATATCTCTAGTACTTTTACTATTAGGGTGATAGGAGTACATGTGTTTCGTATTTAAGCACACGATTGCAATGTACCTTACCATATGCACGTTGGTTATTATAACTTTTTTTTGCTATTGGCTTTACGTCGCACCGACACAGATAGCACCGGGCGAGTTGGCCGTGCGCGTAGAGGCGTGCGGCTGTGAGCTTGCATCCGGGAGATAGTAGGTTCGAATCCCACTATCGGCAGCCCTGAAAATGGTTTTCCGTGGTTTCCCATTTTCACAACAGGCAAATGATTGGGCTGTACCTTAATTAAGGCCACGGCCGCTTCCTTCCAACTCCTAGGCCTTTCCTATCCCATCGTCGCCATAAGACCTATCTGTGTCGGTGCGACGTAAAGCCCCTAGCAAGAAAAAAGACACAGATAGGTCTTATAGCGGCGATGGGACAGGAAAGGGCTAAGACTGGGAAGGAAGCGGCCGTGGCCTTAATTAAGGTACAGCCCCAGCATTTACCTGGTGTGAAAATGGGAAACCACGGAAAACCATCTTCAGGGCTGCCGACAGTGGAATTATTATAACTAGTCGTGACATTTTAATATTGAAAACATTTCTCAGCGAGCAAAATAAGGGTCGCCATACGACTAAAAACGTAAATTGAAGTAAATTCCTCAATTGTACTGAAAGTTGCTGAGATAAAGTACCTGGAAAAGTTTCAAATTGTGGTGCTTGGACATCTCTATCAAACTAAAAAAAATAATTCGAAAAATCGCATACGGCCTAAATGCAATTCCATAAAAACAGCCTAAAATCTCTTGTTTTTTACTCGTTTTTAAAATTCAAATCCTGGCCAAATTATTTACATAATTATTTCTGCAATGTGTTCTTTGATTCAACATCTTCAGGCAATTTTTAGATTTTTGAAAAATGTTCATACCAAAGAGCTTAAGAGAAACTCTGCATTGACTCACATTAGCGCTCGTAGTGGTAGAAAAAGGCAAACTGCTAATCTAATCGACCGAATAACGATGATTAAGAAGAGGATTGCAAATTTTAGGAATATACTATCATAGTTTATTGTATTTTATTTACGTAAATTTCGTAGCGCATATGCCTAGGACGTTTTGGGCATTGAATTTATTGCCTGAAGGGATAGAACTGTACATTTTTTACCCGGATACCAATGATGCCCATTAAATCTAGGTTAATGTTGTTTTACCGTATGCTATTTGTAGCTGGCCCCCTTGATTACAGCCCTCCAACAGGATCACGCCCTTCGATGGTGCCTTCTTCATATATCAATTCAGTATCATTAGAACCCTAATATCCCGCGAATTCCCACCAATATTTGAACAGCATTTGATGTTAAAATGTAATTCATACTTTTTGGAAATTCATAAAGCCCAACAACTTTTATTCTTCTTCTTTCTTAATTCGTTTACCATCCACGGTTGGTTTTCCCCTCAGACTCAGTGAGGGATCCCACCTCTACGGCCTCAAACTCAGTGTCCTGAGCGTGAGATTTGGGTCGGATGGATAAAACTGAGGAGGAGGACCAGTACCTTGCTAAGGTAGCCTCACCTAGTATGCTGAACGGGAGCTTTGTATTAGGATAGAAAGATCGGAAGGGATGGACAAGGAAGCGGGAAGGAAGCGGCCGTGGACTTATTTTAGATACCATCCCGGAATTTGCCTGGAGGAGAAGTGGGAAACCACGGAAAACCACTTCGAGGATGGCTGAGGTTGGAATCAAACCCACTTCTACTCAGTTGACCTTCCGAGGCTGAGTGGACCTCATTCCAGCCTTCGCACCACTTTCTAAATGTTCGTGGTAGAGCCACCAATCGAATCCGGGCCCCCGGAGGTGGCAGCTAATCACACTAACCACTACACCATAGAGGCGGACAACTTATGTCGTTACTTACGAAAAGTTTTCCATTGTGTGAAGGACCGCTTACACTTTCGTACTCTTTTACCACGGAGTGAGAAATTCGAGCACCTTCCTATCAGGCTATCGAGGAAAATTTGGGAATTTTTATTTGTTTATCCTTGGAGTATCTGGTATCAAGTCAAATTCCTAGTGTGCCTGGAAAATTCTCGAAGTTCATAGCTGTTTTCATTTTTATATTTACCTTCATAGATCACTTGACAGTATTCCGTAGACAACATCCCAATATTCGTGTCTAATGCTGCTAGTTCCTGCCTTTTATTCCTCTTGCAGTTTGTACGACCTAATCACGTCGGATTTCAGCAAATGATACTGTAACTAATGCAGGGGGAATATTGTTCCGATCTATGTGCCTCTGTGATGGAATTCTATCTCTCTCTCGTACGCTGAACGCGTGATTGGTCAGTTTCTAATTAAAGGCCAGTTGCTGTTAGGATTGAGGTACGAGTGTAGCAGATCATTACACATAGGATAACCTACATAGACACAAAACTAAATATCAGAATATCGTAAAATTTATATATGACAATAACTGAAGAAAACATTCAAATTGTTAATGTAGACACAAAGCATTTTCGTCACAGTGGACATGTTACATTTTTACACATACATTAAAACATTCTCTCCTTGTGGGACGAGTACTAGAACGAGTTCAGAGTTCTTACAATTCGATAAAACCAATGCGTTATACCAAATATTTAGCATGGTAGGATCAAAGGAGGGTATTTGATACTTGATGGCAGGTCAGTTTACATGATATATCATCGTTGTGTCTAAAAAGACCGCTATTCTGGGCTGAGTAGCTTAGATGGTAGAGCGCTGGCCTTCTGAGTCCAACTTGTCAGGTTCCATCCTGGCTCAGTCCGGTGGTATTCGAAGGTGCTCATGTCGGTAGATTTAGTGGCACGTAAAGGCACTCTTGCGGGATAAAATTCCGGCACCTCGGCGTCTCCGAAAACCGAAAAAGTAGGTAGTGGAACGTAAAAGTTATAACATTACTCTTAAAAACCGCTATTTGGTAATATTTTACTTTAGAACTCTGACCAGAAAGGTTCTGTCGTCTAAGGTTCAGTGTTGCATGAACTGTATCAAGAAATCTTCGTTCTAATAGTAACATGTTCTGTAGGTCAGCATTCGAGGTATAACGACTATTTCGTTATCCTAAAAACTTCGCTAAGGTTTCGTTCCCATTTAATAAAATATTAATTAATGGTTATTGGTTCAGTCACACTACATATAAATTTAGTTAACTAATATAATCGATAACACGATTTACTCATGCAACCCTGAGAACCTCCCAATTGACCTATGTTTTCCAGTTGCCGCTTTCTGCGATCATCGTCCAATTTTGAACTTCATATATCGTTTATACAAATTAGTACCTAAAGTTCCCACTTTGGAAAGTATTAATTTTATTAATCGTAACTTTCCATACATCTGCTGTACTTCGATAATTAGCCAAATTCCCCATCTGAATGATAAGAGTGGGAACGAAAACAAAAAAAAAGAGAGAAATCCTGTTTTCTTTTCTATATCCCTCCTTCCTGAGAGAGCGGTGATTAATTAGTAAGAGATTCCATTAGCTTTGTTGACTTTGTTAGTTATTTCTTCATTAATCCTTCTATTATCTGTGAACATGTTTCTCTCCTGTAGCCATCAAGGGGAATAACGGCTCTTTCGTAAATTTCTAATTTCTTTGAAATAATTTATGAAAAGACTAGGTAGACGACTGATAGGGAATATGATACTTGGGCGACAGTCCTAAATGCATATCATAGGTGATAAATTGATTGATAGGAGACGAAGAGACCATGGGAAGTAGATAGACTGGTTCAACGAATGAACCAAAACGCTATCATGACACAATGGGAAGAAGAAGAAGAGTAGGAAGACTTATACGACGATAGAATAGGACAGGGCTAGGACTGGGAATTATAGTACAGCCCCAAAATTTTATCGAAAACTGCGGATAGAACCCCCTCAGGACTGTCGACGCTAGGGTTCGGGGAAAGAGGCATATAGTAACTGATATGGGCATTTACAATAATATACGAAATATAGTAAATATAATAATAATAATAATAATAATAATAATAATAATAATAATAATAATAATAATAATAATAATATAGGAAAGATCTTCATTGGGGGAATCACATAAATGGGATTGTAAATAAAGGGTACATATCTCTGCATATGGTTATGAGGGTGTTTAGGGGTTGTAGTAAGGATGTAAAGGAGAGGGAATATAAGTCTCTGGTAAGACCCCAACTAGAGTATGGTTCCAGTGTATGGGACCCTCATCAGGATTACCTGGTTCAGGAACTGGAAAAAAATCCAAAGAAAAGCAGCTCGATTTGTTCTGGGTGATTTCCGACAAAAGAGTAGCGTTACAAAAATGTTGCAAAGTTTGGGCTGGGAAGAATTGAGAGAAAGAAGAAGAGCTGCTCGATTAAGTGGTATGTTCCAAGCTGTCAGCGGAGAGATTGCGTGGAATTACATTAGTAGACGAATAAGTTTGAGAGGCGTTTATAAAAGTAGGAAAGATCACAATATGAAGATAAACTTGGAATTCAAGAGGACAGACTGGAGCAAATATTCATTTATAGGAAGGGGATTAGGGATTGGAATAACTTACCAAGGGAGATGTTCAATAAATTTCCAATTTCTTTGAAATCATTTAGGAAAAGGCTAGGAAAACAACACATAGGGAATATGCCACCTGGGCGACTGCCCTAAATGCAGATCACTATTGATTGATGATAACGCCTGAAGTACTGGAGATATATTTTCTTGACCAGAATAAAGGGGAAAATAGGCCTATATGTCATCATGTGTATTCAGTCTTACTATATGTTTGTCTCCTCCAAGTGAATCAACTTTGGGCTGTCCTTTTAGCATCTTCGTAATTCTTTCAGGCACATACCCGTAGTATCGTCTTCGTGATCGTATTTCTTGGTCATCCAACGAAGACATTTTACGGGTATTTAAAATTCTGGGATATCGATCATCTGTCCACCACGTCGCAGTGTATGCCCTAGCCCTATGATCGGCTATTGTTCTTTTATTCTAGCACATCGGTATTTATCATTACCCAGTTTATTTTCTCTATAATGTTCCAATACCACAGTTCAAAGGCTTCTAATTAGTATTATTCTAATTGGTACATTGTATAAATAAAAATGTAAGGTGCAATATTACAAATAAAGGCGTAGGTCTACCTACTTCCCTTATGTGAGACCGTGTAGTACTGGAACGCTGTCCTGCAAAAGAGGATCATCAGTAAACTTCCTGACATGGATACGAGATATAGAAGCACACTTAAGGGGACTTATACATGAACATCATAAGAAATACTCCATTATCTGCGTACATTCATCGTACTCCTGAAAATGAAGATTATTATGTACACGGTTAAAATTATTATGATAATTTCACCATATAATTGGAAATATTTTAAAACCATAGAAGTTGAGCTTTTCCAAAAGTAACTTTGGCATAATTATTTCAGTGAGTTTTTGTAACATTCAATACATTTTTTTCACTTCATGGCTTGGTACATGTATACCAGCAACTTTAATAATAATAATGCTATTTGCTTTACGTCCCACTAACTACTTTTACGGTCTTCGGAGACGCCGAGGTGCCGGAATTTAGTCCCGCAGTAGTTCTTTTACGTGCCAGTAAATCTACGGACACGAGGCTGTCGTATTTGAGCACCTTCAAATACCACCGGACTGAGCCAGGATCGAACCTGCAAAGTTGGGGTCAGAAGGCCAGCGCCGTAACCGTCTGAGCCACTCAGCCCGCCGCCAGCAACTTTACTGGAATGAAATTCTTCATAGATGTTCACCATAATCTGGTTTTCAATGTAGACGATTATTACATTTCTAGTGTGTGAGAATTCTACAGTGTAAATGTTTATATTTACAAACAACAAATACTGAAAATTTTTACTGGTCGGTCATAACTAAATATGGGAAGTATTTGATCTAGAACCCTAACAATGGTCTAAATTAATTCAATGTCTACCATAAGAGTTCTGACATAATTTAAGCTCTCTTGTATTCAATAGTTTCTGAGATAAATGTACCAAGCCATGAAATGACAAAATTTATTGAATGTTACAAATATTCATTTAAAAAATGTATAATAAAATCTCAATCTTTGTGGGTTTAAAATACTTCTGAAGTTATAGTGATTTTTTTATTTTTTGCTATTTGCTTTACGTCGCACTGATACAGATAGGTCTTATGGCGACGATGGGACAGGAATGGCCCAGGAATGGGAAGGAAGCGGCCGTGGCCTGAATTAAGGTACAGCCCCAGCATTTGCCTGGTGTGAAAATGGGAAATCACGGGAAACCATCTTCAGGGCTGCCGACAGTGGGATTCGAACTCACTATTTCCCGGATGCGAGCTCACTGCTGCGCGTTCCTAACCGCACGGCCAACTCGCCCGGTATATAGTGAAATTATCATAATAATTATAATCTTGTGCATTCTAAAATTCAGTAGAGGGGTACCATGAATATAAGCAAATATTGGCGCATTTTCTATGATGGTGGTGATTATTGTTTTAAGAGGAATTACAACTAGGAAATCAACCTCTACATAACATTAATCAGAGAGAAATATGGAAGGGGAAAACTATGGTATCGGCCAAAGGAAGGCAAGGGCCACGAAGGGCTTAAAATTAAAGACTTCCCAGCTCTCGGGTGCTCTAATACCGTCGGGGTCGGAAAAAAACAAGAGTTGATCAACGGAGGTCGGATAGGATAAATGAAAGTGAGAATCCTGGCACAAGTGAGTACAAGCAATGCCAGGAATCAACTAAGTTCCCCGTGGTCTCAAACCCACGCTGCCAAGTTGAGATGTCCCCTAAAATGCTAAGCGACTTCGAAAGGATTTAACCCTGCAACGCAAACTATAGAAGACGGGCGTCAAAGAAAGTGCACTACACATCCGGTGGCCGATCAGTGTGTGTTGTACTAAAATTAGCTGCTTGTCCGCCTTAAAACATGCATCACTAACCTTGTGGTGATTTGCAAAGCCTCACGACCGGAATTCGTGTTAATACAAGCTACTCAATTACACTGGTGAACGGCCACGTGTAACCAATGTGGGGCATTACACATTTAGATGGAGTTACCTCACAGAGAACTGCATCACAGTGTTCAAAATAACATTCCTCTGTGTTTACTTTACTCATTATTTGTTTAAATCGACAGTTTTACGTCTTCCAAATGCAACATTCGGAGTTCTACAAGTAGGAATGTGTATACTTTATTAAAAGACACGCAAGAAGCAAGTCCAGTGTATTTTTTTCTTCTTTATCGAAACTAGTAATGATTTATGTGTTTAATATACTCTTAGTTGCCATAGATTTTCAGGGAAGTCGGAGTGTCGAAAATTAGCTCCAAAGAAAGCCTTAGTGTGGTTACTAAGTAAACTCGTGTCCTCATCCCGAGGTGATGCAGCTCTTTTCATGCACACCCCCAATTGAGGTGAGCTGCATGCACCATTTCAACCACGTACCAGCCCACCTCCCATTCTTAAAATTCTGACAGTTCCGTGAATGGAACTCGGGCTCCCGAGGAGGCTGCTGATTACTTTAAGTGTTACGCTACGGAGGCGCACAGCGTGGCTACTGACAGAATTTAACGTACTTGAGTATGGTACTCTTGAATCCCAACCGTGTGTGCCAAATTATGATCACACAATCCTTCATAATAGAAGACCCCAACTTGACAGTTCCGATCCAGGCTCAGTCCGGTGGTATTTGAAGGTGCTCAAATACATCATACGTAAGAGAACTCGTGTGGGACTAAATTCCGGCTCCTCGGCGTTTTCAAAATCCGTAAAAGTAGTTAATGGGATGAAAAAACAAATAACATGATTAGAAGATCCGTACCGCATCGAAGTATACTGCGCAGCAGTTATCTTCGTTGTCGAGTCAATTCATGCAATAAAGCAAACCAAACTAAATCAAAAGCCAAGGCGCAACAGTTCCGAAAGACCATGGCCTACCAAGCAATCCTCTCGGCCGTTATTCTTAGCCTTCTAGACCGGGACCACTATCTCACTGTCAGGTAGTTCCTGAATTGTAATCACGTAGGTTGAGTGGTTACGATTACTGTTTTAAGAAGAAGTACAACTAGGTAACCATCCTCTATATAACACTAATCAGACAGAAATAAAGGGAAGTGATCCGACACTTCGAAAAATGAAGGTATCGGCCAAAGAAAGGCAAGGGCCACGAACGGCGTGAAAATGAAATACTCCCTAGCCCTCGCAAACCTAATAGCGTCGGGGTGGGAAAAGAACAAGTGTTGACCAAGGAAGGTCGGATAGGATAGATGAAAGTGAGGAGCCTGGCAAAGTAAGTGTAACCAATGCGAGGACTCACCTAAGGGCCTCGTGGTTTCCAACCCACGCTCCAAATCTCAGAGCCCCTGGGGCCCCTTTTTCGTCGCCTTTTACGACAGGCATGGGATATCGCAGGTGTTATTCTACATCCCGCACCCACCCACAAGGGGATCACGTAAGTAAATATCCCTGATCTGTTCGGGTAAGAGGCAGACACTCTATCCATACACCTTGCGGCCGACAATTCATAAAGGAACAATATGAAATTAAGTAGAGACCGGCCAGGGACTCTCTGTACCTATCAGTATTTTATACTAAATGTTTTCTGCCCGTATGTATTTCTGTTGAGGTATAGTGTATCAAGAACACTGTATCTTCTGGTGTCCGACTCGTTGGCTGAATGTTCAGCGTACTGGCCTCCGGTTTAGAGGGTCCCGGGTTCGATTCCCGGCCGGGACGGAGATTTTTACCTTCATTGGTTAATTCCAACGGCTCGGGGGCTGGGTGTTTGTGCTGTCCCCAACATCCCTGCAACTCACATAACACTATCCTCCACCACAATAACACGCAGTTACCTACACATGGCAGATGCCGCCCACCCTCATCGGAGGGTCTGCCTTACATGGGCTGCACTCGGGTAGAAACAGCCACACGAAATTTATTTTTTATTGTATCTTCTGGTTATTTTCTTTAACGAATGACTTTTAGTGCCGGGTGTGTCCGAGATATGCTCGGCTTACCTAGTGCAGGTCTGTTTGACGCCAATGGGCGACCTGCGCGTCTGAGTGTGAGGTGGTCATGATAATGAGGTAAGAAGAGGGTGTCGGTGTGGGCACATAGCCTACTCCTAACGAATTATTATTATTATTATTATTATTATTATTATTATTATTATTATTATTATTATTATTATTATTATTATTATTATTATTTGTCCGTATTGGCCTATAAGGATCACTTTATTTCATCTGTCTTCTTCGGGCTTTGATCTTTGCCCAGTGCTCGTTCATTCGTTGTCGGTGTTGCTCTGTCCACTTCTTCCCGTCTTCAACTTTCGCCCGGGTCGTGAGTTCTATGACTGGCCCAGGTAAAGAAACCTACTCTTACTAATCCTTTCCTTGGAATTCGTGAATTTTGATTCTCGTGAGTTTTAAGACTCGTGAGTTCTGTGAAAACACGAAGGAAACATCGTAACTCCTTCGGAGTAAAGTTTACAGAAGCAGCACAAAATTGAGCGGTCAGCAATGGCTGGAGAACTGTTCTTGGTATATTCGGTGCTAATGATAGCCCAGTTATTCGAGTCTTCTGTTCCCTTCTCAGACAAGGCGGCAAGCTTTCACATGGCAGATGGAGAAACGTGGTTTTATCGTAATTGGAATTAAGAGGTTTTTATTGCATAGCAACGATAAGTATACGAGTATATTATTAATGCAACAATAACCATTGTAGGACTTTATACTTTCTTTCTATCTTTCTTAATCTGTTTATTGTCCAGGGTTGGCTTTTCCCTCGGACTTAGCGAGGGGTCCCACCTCTACCGCCTCAAGGGCAGTGTCCTGGAGCTTCAGACATCGGATCGGGGGAAACAACTGGGGAGAATGATCAGTACCTCGCCCAGGCGGCCTCACCTGCTATACTGAACAGGGGCCTTGGTGGGGGATGGGAAGATTGGAAGGGATAGACAAGGAAGAGGGAAGGAAGCTGCCGTGACCTTACGTTAGGTACCATCCCGGCATTTGCCTGGAGGAGAAGTGGGAAACCACGGAAAACCACTTCGAGGATGGCTGAGGTGGGAATCGAACCCACCTCTACTCAGTTGACCTCCCGAGGCTGAGTGGACCCCGTTCCAGCCCTCGTACCACTTTTCAAATTTCGCGGCAGAGCCAGGAATCGAACCCGGGCCTCCGGGGGTGGCAGCATATCACACTAACCACTACACCACAGAGGCGGACTGGGCTTTATACACTCCTACTAAATAAAACTTGAAGTGAATGAGTGGAATTTCGAAACAAAAATTAACAAGGAGAAATGCAGCATAAGTAAGCAATCTTACATAACGTGTTAAACTGACGAGCCGGCCCCGTGGTGTAGAGGTAGCACGCCTGCCTCTTATCCGGAGGCCCCAGGTTCGATTCCCGGACAGGTCAGCGATTTTTACCTGGATCTGAGGGCAGGTACGAGTTCCACTCAGCCTACGTGATTACAATTGAGGAGCTATCTGACGGTGAGATAGCGGCCCCGGTCTAGAAAATCAAGAATAACGGCCATGAGGACACCTCGTAATCTGCAGGCCTTTGGGCTGAGCAGTGGTCGCTTGGTAGGCAATGACCCTTCGGGACTGTTGTGCAATGATGTTTGGTTTGATTTAGTTAAATTGACACATATTTTACAGTGGATATTTCGGAAAAGGATTCCGTGTCGTGGTAGACATAAACAAGATGTTATTGTAAATGAGCTGGCACAACTCTTTTCTGAACTGTTCACCTACAGCAGTTATAAGCTACGATAAATTTGCGTCCCCCTTGAAACGACTCCGCGTAACCCTAATGGTACGCGTGCCACTGCCTTAGAGTATGGTCTTCTCCGCAGTCACACTCGATCTTTCTGGCATCGATCTAACCCCATCTCGCTAAGGTAACGTTCGATCTGCCCACACCTCTTCGCAACCTATTCAAGGATTTCCATTTTATTCAGTTCCCTTTGTACCCGAGTGGTAATCAAGCAAGCACTCAGCTACTACTATCCACCCAAGGATGCTGTTTTACATAGCTGTAATGCAGCTTTCTCGGCCGATCTGACTGGTTCCTGTGATGTTCGAAGAAGCCTGTTCCTGGACTTCAGTTTCTGAGCTAGGGGTACAAGCATACACAGGAATGGTGTCCCGATATAAACAAAGCATGGCCTCCTCGCATAACACATTGCTGCAGGCAGACAGCCCGCTAGACTGTTGTGATTGAAATGGACACAGTAGCAGATGTATATCAACACACACACTGTGCCTTCAGCACTACCCGTTCACTTTCTTCCCCTCCTTTCCAATACGGCAGTGCGGCAGTGTAGATTGTTTACGTCGGGACACCATTTCTGTGCTTGCGTGTACATGGTCGTGTAGTGGATGAGCACTTTCTTGTTAAACTCGTGTCCTCTCCGTGTTAACAGCCATTTCTCTTGGAATGTGTGGTGGTGCAAATCCTGCAAGCTGATAGAACTCGTCCACGGGAACAGATTTTAAACAGCATGCCATCAACCGACTGGTCTATCTGAGGGCCAAATCCGTCTGTTTGGCATGAGATTACGAATCACTCCAAGCGAGACTTAAATTCTTCATCCGACGGACGAAGAATTACCAACAATGTCATACGCTCTCATGCCATATGACCATTGCGGAGAAGTTAGGAATCGAATCCAGGCTTTTGGCACGCAATCTAGTGATTAGAAATTGTATACCACCACCTCTTCTACCCTGCCGGCCAATATGATAATGGTGACTCGAACCCGCTAACCACGCTGTCACATCTTAGGCCGCTATTAGCCGTGGACGACTAGCGGCGCAACCAGTGAATACTTGTTCAGTCCACACCGGGGTATAGTCAGTTAAGGGAATGGCGTCCTACGAAGAACTTTTTCTCCTCGCTGTTCTATTAAAAAAGAAAAGCCGAAGGGTTAGGAAAATGTGGAAACATCCTATATTTGTTTCTCGACTGACTAGAGGATTATAATATACATTGCTTGACGAAGTAAATGAGGATGACAGTAAATTTTTCAAGTGCCTGCGCATGTCAAAGTCGCATTTTACGAATTGCTCGGCTACATAAAAGAAGAAATGACGGGAAACGGCACAGGACTAAACAAGTGTTTCCCAGCTGAGCTGTAGTTCACTAACATAGCCATGTAATGGCCCAATGTCCGGCTCCATGGCTAAATGGTTAGCGTACTGGCCTTTGGTCGGGAATTTTAACCATCATTGGTTAATTTATCTGGAACCGAGGCTGGGTGTATGTGTCGTCTTCATCATCATTTCATCCTCATCATGACGCGCAGGTCACCTACGAGCATCTAATCAAAAGACCTACACCTGACGAGCCGAACTTGTCCTCGGACACTCCCGGCACTAAAAGCCATACACCCTTTCATTTCATTTCAATGGACCAATGGTACTTGTAGTGTAAACGATTATTGATATTTTTTAATGGATATTACATATTTCCATATAAGAGTAGTAAACGTTTTATGATACTCACCTAGAGTATTCTTCTCGTCTACGGGGTTTGCTTCGAATTCTGGAATAATTCTTTAAAATGCTGTTGCAAGAATTCAGTTTTACTATTTTGTCAGCGTAAGCTTCAGTTCTGGAATTTCGAATAGCTTGTTTTCTTTCTACCTTGTAACCGTACAACAGGGTTACAGACTCCATTCTGTATTTATTATTATTATTATTATTATTATTATTATTATTATTATTATTATTATTATTATTATTATTATTATTATTAACCAGATTCATTAGATTTTATATATTCTGTTTCTCATCACTTAGACTGTAATAATTAGGTATCACGTATATTATTGTATTTAATCATAGGTTAAGTGAAATATGTTTGTTATTATTCTGTATTGTAGTAAGTGAGATTTGTTGGTTTCATATTGTCATGCTATGGCTTGTAACTTTGGCTAGATGAGCTGGCATAGTATTTTGCAATCGAGGCTATGTTTAACTGGGAATGTTGTGTACAAGGAGATTTCCCGGTGACGCATTCGGTATAGTCATTCTCGGACCGCTTGGGTACGCTTAGACAACACTTGACTGATGACATCAGTGCGTGGACACGTGATTACGACCAAGTGTCAGTATTCGCCAGCTACTGTATGTGGAAGTGGAAGGGATGAACAGTGAGTGGGGAGATGAGTCGTCATCGCGAGGTGATATAAGTCGAGGCAACGGTAGTGAGAGAGGCAGATGATATCAATCAGTTGATAGTACTCAGTTCATCAGATCTACTCAGTTCATAAGCAGTTGATATCGTGCAGATCATATGTAACAGTCAGATGTATCAAATGGAAGAAGTGGTCTTAGTGTGATGGTCAGAGCTAAGAGTTGTGTTTGAAGAGGTAATCGTCGAGGAAGTCTACAAGTGGTGCTTGTATCCGAGCAGAGACGGGTACTATGCTGATAAAGAAACATCATCTTCTTGTGAGGATGGACTTCACAAGATGTTTCAATAATATTTTCCAATTATTTAAAATATATTGAGTGGACGTAATTACATTGGAGCTCCCTACACGCGTACATGGTATGTAGGCCAACTCCTTGTTATATAAGAAGATTACAACAGACGGCTCCCGACTTCAACTCACAGGTTTTCCCAAGAATTTCAAGTTCAACAGCGGTGTATGCAGACAACAGGTAATTAAAGCATCAGACATGTTATGCATTCATAACATGAAGAAGAGTGTAATCAGCGGCGATATCACATCTCATTTCAAGTTCATGCCAATAGCTTTTTTTGTTTAGATTAAATTTTCCTTTTCTTTGTACCGCAAATCTCACGATATATTTCTTTTGTTAAATTAAAAGACGTAAATGATTGTTCATTGTGACGTAAATTTAGTCATAAACTCAGTTTTATTTTTAATTATAATAAGTGATTCCAGTTCCATGTACAATCCTCAATTGTGGAAATGCAACAGTAATTTAATATTGTCCTGATCCATATCCCTGTATATTGCCAGATATGTGAGTTTATCACCTCACGCCTTGAGATAATTGATATAAGAAGTATGCTCTACCGAATTTTGTTGTTTTTCTTAAAAAAGCAACTGGCGCTCAAACAAATGTTATTTATATTATGTGGAAGATATGTAAGTATAAGAGTAGTGGTGAGAGTAGCCACAACCTCGAAAATGAAGACTTCAGTATTTATTCGACTTTCAGATAATTTTGCCGTCCCCTTCATTTGCTGCTGTAGTTTATTTGATATCTCAATGTTCAATAAATAAACTATCACAATAAGTAAAATATTCGCTCTACTACAACACGAGACCAAACAAGGTGCGTGGACGTCTAGTTGCTCAGTTGCGCCATCTGACGTCATCTGAGACGGCAACTTCTCTGGCGACTTTTAGTTGTCTCCTAATGTTGCACAAGTTGCACTAAAAGTCGCTCACGGCTAATAGGCTACATTTACTGCAATGCCCGATCATGCATTTGAACAACTAAAAGTCGCCAGAGAAGTTGCCGTCTCAGATGACGTCAGATGGCGCAACTGAGCAACCAGTCGTCCACGGCTAATAGCGGCCGTAGAGACTTGATGCTTTAACGATTTGTTCCACAAAGTGGGCTTACATTCTGCTAGAGTTTGTCACCTCCATCAATCTCCCTCAACGTCAGGTTTGTCCATCTCCGTAGCATACCTACTTGCAGTCGTCCTTGCAGGCCCGGGTTCGATTTACAATACTACCAAAGATTTAAGACTGACAGGCTCCGAAAATCATAAAAGGATTTACTGGCCGCACTTAAGCGACTGCAATTACTGAGCTCGGTATGTGTGGAGGTTTGTACCTGACGTGTTGCTGTCCAGCGCCATCTGTTGGTCATTTCGTGTTCTTTATTTTGGAGTCAATAAAACCCCATGGAATGCCTATCGTGTGTGTCAATTATTACATCTATACCCCCAATATTCAGTGAAGTATTGCCTCATTAATTGCTAAGAGACTTTTGGGTCACCATGTAGAATAACAAAATAGCGATTAAAATTCTGCGGACACCTACACAGAATAGATAAGAACTATTAGATGCTGGCTGTACTTGCTTCAGTATTCTCAGTATTCTCCGTGAAGAAATGTAACGGATTTTTCAAAACTTCACTCCGTTCCAGGAGCATGACAAATAGAACACTTTAACATTCTCCACACTTTTGAAGCCAACCAATAGTTGTATTAATTTTTTTTTCTAGGGGCTTTACGTCGCACCGACACAGATAGGTCTTATGGCAACGATGGGATAGGAAAGTCCTAGGAGTTGGAAGGAAGCGGCCGTGGCCTTAATTAAGGTACAGCCCCAGCATTTGCCTGGTGTGAAAATGGGAAACCACGGAAAACCATCTTCAGGGCTGCCGATAGTGGGATTCGAACCTACTATCTCCCGGATGCAAGCTCACAGCCGCGCGCCTCTACGAGCACGGCCAACTCGCCCGGTGTTGTATTAAATACGTCGAAGTTTGAAGCAATGTATATTTTAAACACAGATTTCCATTGCATTTGTTGATTATATCTCATGTTTTTATGTATCACTGTTTTTGTATATGTCTTTCTTCTTTATATTATTTTAGCTCTACGCTAGGTTGAAACATATCCTATACTGTTTTTTAGACAGACCGACTATTAAACGGCAAACATGTATTGAACAGGTCGACTTTACACAATTAAATTCTTTTAGAATTTTATCTTAGGAGAATAAGAAAAATAAAAACAGGGTGCCAAAGAATCTTCTTTAACACTATCCTGAAAATTCGCAACATTTCGTTACTGGAAATAAATGAAGAACCACAAGAAATTGTTATTATCGAGGAAACTCTTCAATATAGTTCTAAATTAAGAATCTTAGTAAGCAAATACAGAGAAATCTAAAAGAAAATTTACAAGATATGCAAATGAAAGGAACTTGGTGAACGAATGAAGGGATAGTGGGAAGGAAAGAAGAGACGTTGCATTAAATAAGTTTTTTCCACTCCCTAGCTGGGTATAACGAATCAAGAATAATTAAACATTGATTGTTCTTATAAATATCAAATGAGCAGAGATGAAAGGCTTGATGTATTCAGGATTCGAAATTGACTCTTCTAGCTTGGTGTTGTACCTCCTGAGAAAACGAGGTCAAAACGAGAGGCGTCTAGAGCATTAGGTTCAGCTCATGTTATTCCAATGAGTAAGTGGACTATACATTGTTAACGAAAGTGCAAACTAGAGTACTTAAAGTATTTTATGGTCATGGTGGTGAAATCCCTTAGCTATTAATATAAATTGACTGATTCATTATTTATATAATCCGTTTGCCTCTAGAGATGGTTTTCTCTCGGACTCAGCGAGGGATCCCACCTGTATCGTCTCAAAGGCGTGTCCTGGAGTGTGAGATATTTGGTCGGGGATGGAAGTGGGCAGGAGGACTAGTATTCGACCAGGCGGCCTCACCTGCTCTGCTAACATTTTGGCGGGGAGGGGGGGGTGGGAATATTGGAAGGGATAGGCAAGGAAGTGGGCAGGAAGCAGCTGCGGCTGTAAGTTAGGTACCATCCCGGCATTTGTGTACAGAAGAAGTGGGAAACCGTGGAAAGCACTTCGAGGATGGCTGAGGCGGGAACTGAACCCACTCTACTCAGTTGACAACTCCGAGTCCGAGTGGATCCAGTTCCAGTCCTCGTACCACTTTTCAAATTTCGTGGCAAAGCCAGGAATCGAACCCGGACCGCGGTGGTGGCAGTTAAACACACTAACCACTAAATCACAGAGGTGGTCAGTTTACTTATTACCGGCTGATATTATTATTGACACTTTCTACAATCTACAGTAATGCTGCCGTGTAGAGACGAGAGGTGCAGAGCACACAGTACGTCATTAAAGAATAATCAGTAAGTGTAATGCTACTGATGATTAGCTTATGAAGATTACAATATTTTAAGATATACATTCCCATGTGCTTGACTGTGTAAAATTCTGCCTGATCTTACGGCTAGAAGGTGAAGGTAAGGTAAGGGTTACTCTGCCCGAAGGCAGGTCCGAACCTCCGCAGAGGTGTTCCTGAACCGGAGTTTCCGTGCGGTAGGGTGGCCAGTTCCTTTCCGCTCCTCCATTCCCTTACCCCCCACCAACAGCGCGTGGCAACCCATCCAACTCCTGACCACGCCCAATGTTGCTTAACTTCGGAGATCTCACGAGATCTGGTGTTTCAACACGGCTACGGCCGTTGGCGCTTGAAGGTGACCTATTTCAACGTTTTGCAGGAACATTTGGAACAACTTGAGAGAAAAATGTTCAGAATAGTCTCTTCATTAAGGACAGTTATTATCTACGTAGGGTTTCTACCAGGAAGGGCATCCGGCCGTAGAACTGGGCCAAATCCATACATGTGACATATTTGTGTGTGGGAAAACGGTATATCATCATCATCATCATCATCATCATCATCTGTTTACCCTCCAGGTTCGGCTTTTCCCTCGGACTCAGCGAGGGATCCCACCTCTACCGCCCCAAGGGCAGTGTCCTGGAGCTTCAGACTCTTGGTCGGGGATACAATTGGGGAGAATGACCAGTACCTCGCCTAGGCGGCCTCATCTGCTATGCTGAACAGGGGGCTTGTGGAGGGATGGGAAGATTGGAAGGGATAGACAAGAAAGAGGGAAGGAAGCGGCCGTGGCCTTAAGTTAGGTACCATCCCGGCATTCACCTGGAGGAGAAGTGGGAAACCACAGAAAACCACCTCGAGGATGGCTGAGGTGGGAATCGAACCCACCTCTATTCAGTTGACCTCCCGAGGCTGAGTGGACCCCGTTCCATCCCTCGTTCCACTTTTCAAATTTTCGTGGCAGAGCCGGGAATCGAACCCGGACCTCCGGGGGTGGCAGCTAATCACACTAACCACTACACCACAGAGGCGGACATTATTATTATTATTATTATTATTATTATTATTATTATTATTATTATTATTATTATTATCTAGGCCACAAAAATTGTACTAAATCCAATAAATTCTAAAGATCGTGTACCTGAACATTGAATATATTGGCGAAAATTTCCTGCAATTATCCGTTTCAGGTGTAATAATGACCATCTGCACATTTTTTGCTTTAGGCTAGGGCCACACGTGTCAGTAAATACAGTTGCAGCACAGTTGCTGCAGAACAAGGATCCTCATCATCCCTGTGGGTGGGGGACGCAAACGAAGAATACACCCACGGTATCCCCTGCCTGTCGTAAGAGCGACTGAAAGGGGTGACCAAGGGATGGTCAAATTAGAACCATGAAACTACTTGTGATTAGTACCACCACACAGGGAACACCATAGGTCGCTTTCACTTGCGCGTAGTACCACTATATTAGGTACCAAATAGGTTTATGACTATTAGCAATAGAGTGCTTTGCCGGCTTCTACAGTACCTGTGATTCGTACCCCTATGAGACCAACACCATTGGATGAGCGACCCCATGGTTCTGCCTTGCCTATGCTTAGTAGCCACTATGTGAGGAACACTACGGGATAGTGCGGGTCCCTATGGTTAGTCCACTTATGTGAGGAACGC
This sequence comes from Anabrus simplex, assembly GCF_040414725.1. Taxonomy (NCBI): domain Eukaryota; kingdom Metazoa; phylum Arthropoda; class Insecta; order Orthoptera; family Tettigoniidae; genus Anabrus; species Anabrus simplex. The sequence continues at coordinate 320,224,325 of NC_090270.1, forward strand.
CATAAGTTTGCGTTGCCTGTAAATGGCGCCGCGGTGTGCGAAACACCATAGGTCTGTATTACATGTGAGAATTTCATTACCTGCGAGTAATACCATAATGTGTGGAATACCGCGAGTCTACGCTACTTTTAATTAGTAGCAACATGAAAAATAGCATGGTTCTATTTTATATTTTCCTAGCGATAAGTACCATTAGGAGGGGACGATGACCTGGATTTTGGACCCGTTTCGACTACAAGCATCATCGATTCAGTATTGTGCTTTAGACGCAATACCTTGGTCAGTAATACTATTATTTAACGCTAGAAATTGAGATCCTTCAAGAGAAGCACGACTATTTTAACTTGCATAAGAAAGTGAAATAACTTGCTGGTTTGAAACGGAGACGATATGGTCAAATTTTGAGAGATGCCTATAATGAAATCATCTTGGGTGTGGAAGGGAAACTCAAACGATGGAAGGAATATATAGAAAATCTCTTGAAAGATGACAGAAATAATCCTCCTTCACCTGACGAGAGAATAAATGAAAATAGCCCTGAAATAACAAAAAGTAAAGTTGTACATGCCGTAAAACTTCAAAAGAATGGTAAAGCAACTGGACCTGACGGTGTGTCCGCTGAAGTTCTCAAAGTAATAACAGAACAGGAATCTACTGGCCTCAATATCTTAACATCATTATTCAATCAAATATATGTATCAGGAGATATACCATCAGACTGGCTGAAATCAACCTTCATACCACTACCGAAGCAGCCTAACTCGTCTCAGTGCGATGATTATCGTATGATAATTTTGATGTCTCACGTGCTCAAAATATTCTTGCGAATCATTGACACTAGAATATACAAAAAATGTGAATCCCACATGGATGAGAATCAGTTCAGATTCCGATATGGTGTTGGTACACGTGAGGCACTCTTCTCGTTAAATGTGTTGTTACAGAGGTGCAGAGATATGAATGTTGATGTCTATGCCTGTTTTATAGACTATAAAAAAGCTTTTGATTGTGTCAGGCACAATAAGCTGATAGAGATTCTGAGATCATCAGGTATTGGCTCCGGTGACTTACGTATAATCAGTAACCTGTACTGGAATCAGTTTGTAAATGTCAAAACTGATCAAGGAACTTCAGAAACTGCTTCGATCAGGAAGGGCGTCCGCCAGGGTTGTGTACTGTCACCTCTGTTGTTTAACATATATTCAGAGGCAATCTTTAAAGAAACATTGGAAGACTATGTTGGGATCGAAATTAACGGGAAAATCATCAACAACATCAGAAATGCAGATGATACTGTTGTCATAGCTGATACATGCCTGCCCTTCAGTGCATGATAAACTCCTTAGTTCAGCACAGTGAAGACTTTGGATTATATGTGAACCCGTCAAAGACGAAACTGATGGTGTTCTCTAAGAAGACCATTCCGACAGATCTCACAATAAAAGATAAAATATCTGGGTACTATCTTGGATGACCAGTGTCTAGAATTGAGCAGGCCAGGAAACAATTCATAACCATGAAGAAATTCTTTGTGAGGTCAGATCTCAGTCTCCAACTACGAATTCGTATGATCCGCTGCTATATATTTTCTGTTCTCCTATATGGATGTGAAAGCTGGACTCTGGATCCAATCATAGAAAAACGTATTTATGCCTTCGAAATGTTCCTGTATCGCCGTCTCTTGCGGATATCCTCGGTAATGAAAATCTCAAATGCCGAGGTCCTTCGTCGGTTGAAAAAGCAAAAAGAACTACTGCTCACCATAAAACAGAGGAAAATGCAATATCTAGGACATATCATGAGAGGTGAGAGGTATCACTTATTACAGCTTATTATCGAAGGGAAGATACAGGGGAAGAGATCTGTTGGGAGAAGAAGAAATTCATGGCTGAAAGACCTTCGAAGATGGCACTGCTGTACTTCAGAAATGGCATTCCATTCTGCGCTGTCAAGATCAGAGCTAGTTACGCGGATCGCCAACCTCCGCTCGGAGACGGCGTATTAAGAAGAAGACGTTTCTGGGAATGTAGGGCATCCACTGATTGTTTTAACTTCATATCCATCCATTCATTCTTCGTCCTCACGTTTTCGAACCTGGTCAGTGGAGGATTCTGGATTTTTAAACTGTCATAACATTTCGTCTCATTTCGTACCAATAGAGGCCGATGACCTAGATGTTAGGCCCATTTAAACAACAAGCATCATCATCATCATTAGGATCCTCATCTGTTGCTTCCGAAGATCTAGTTTAGTTATGAATCTTGCAATTGCACAACTGAGGCGGCGTTCACAAAGAAAAAAAAAAAAAGAAAGTGGTGGATTCATCCTACTATCAGTGAAAGGTCAACGAAGGGTAAATTTGTCCTTATTCATGAGAACCTGAAGCTTTACCCAGACAAATATTTTTTAAATAATACTGAATGTCACTGAACTCCCTTCATCGTCGCCATATGACCTATCCGTGTCGGTGCGACGTAAAGCCACTAGCAAAAAAAAAACCAAACAAAAAACAAAAAAACAAAAAACCCCACCACACACTTCACGATCTATAGTCAGTTATAAGTGGCGAAATGTCGTCGTCGTTGCTATTCATTGTAATGATATACAGTCTTGTACTACGAAATAAACAAGTGAATTCCCTCATCAGGAAATGAGGAGCCCAATTCCAATAATGCGGCGGGGGTTGGGTGAGCTTCTTAGCGCCGCTACATGGGTACTTCTCCACTTCCAGAATGGCATGTGCACTGTCCACATACCCCATATTTCGTAAATGTACTAGTATTTACGTAATGAACGAAAATGAAATACGCAGTAAATACCGTCTCGTGTGGCTACTGTCCAACAGCTTATGCAGTGAAAAAAAATGGGCTCTGGCCTATCCCTTCAACAGCAAGACTTTGAACTGCATTTACTGGCAAGTGTGGTACATCACATTGCAACACATGGTGCGTCTTTTTTCTCCTGTATTTGCTGCTAACTTCCAACAGCATTAACTCCTCGTGTGGCCGTAGCTTTAGTGTCTGTTTGTATGTTTGAATTTTTATAACCAGAAAACTACTGGATATATTTCTACCAAACTTCATATTTAGAATCTACCCGTCCTTGAGTAGGTTTTAGGACCAATATTATTTCTGAATCCCTGAATGGACTGGGGGTTTATAGGAAGCTTTAAACCGTGATTTTACACTGCCACAAAGTATGCATGACAAACCTTAATGGAAATCAGCCAGCCTTATTCGAAATCAATTTCTAAATCTTTTTCCCACTTTCATCTTTCGATATGAGGATTAACAAGGGATATATCATTAACGGACAGTTTTGCAGTCGAAAGTGACAGTGGACTTAATTCAAAAGAGGGTGCAATTTGTAATCTACTCATTCAGAATTTTGTTGTCGTGAGCATATGACGTCAAGATATCCCTTGGAGTTAGCGATTATATAAAGATTATTACCAATATGTGTTCGTTAAATTGCGTATATCAAAAGACTTACATAATAAATGCTTAAGAATTTGCTATATCCGTTCTTTTATCATACGACGGATGAGGGGTAATAACGGAGATACGAAAAAATAGGAAGTTTTATCCATGTCCCGTGGAACACTTAATGCATGTCACTTCAAGGTGGGTAAGGGGAAAATATATTTTTTTTTGCTACGGGCTTTACGTCGCACCGACACAGATAGGTCTTATGGCGACGATCTGATAGGAAAGGCCTAGGAGTTGGAAGGAAGCGGCCGTGGCCTTAATTAAGGTACAGCCCCAGCATTTGCCTGGCGTGAAAATGGGAAACCACGGAAAACCATTTTCAGGGCTGCCGATAGTGGGATTCGAACCTACTATCTCCCGGATGCAAGCTCACAGCCGCGCGCCTCTACGCGCACGGCCAACTCGCCCGGTAGGGGAAAAGATAAAGAGCCATTTTACACTTTGTGATAGAACAGAAAATAAAGGAGGTTTCTCGAGTTTTCAGCCACAGCGCCACTCCTGTGGTCAGAGGAACAACGATGGTTCTCAAGTTGCATATTGTATCTCTTACCACTGGTGTGGCGCTCTGGCACTGATGCTGCCTTCCTTAATATATGTCCTATCAAAAAGAGTAAACTGGCTCTTTAGTTCCTCCCGTTGCCCAAAACATGTTTCACGGGACGTGGACAAAGAATCCAAGTTTTCATAATCATCTGCGTTATTATCCGCCGTACGATAAATAAAGGGATGGAAATAACATATTCTTAAACGTTTGATAGACCTAATGTTAATGAAAATATTTCAGAATAATCTTCCCATAAATACCATATCCTTGTGATTACCATAACATCATAGGCACATGATAACACAATCCTGAGTGAGTAGATTCCAAATGCATAATTTGGTTGAAATAAGTCCAGTAGTTTTCCACTTTTAGGAACAGACAGACAGACAGACAGACAGACAGACAGACAGACAGACAGACAGACAGACAGACAGACAGACAGACAGACAGACAGACAGACAGACAGACAGACAGACAGACAGACAGACAGACAGACAGACAGACAGACAGACAGACAGACAGACAGACAGACAGACAAGGGAAATGTTCTATCTCATGTTTCTTCTGTGCTCAATTATATTAGGTGGGGTTAATTTTCAAGCGGAGCGAAATCTGATTCATTCTCTGATCTTCTCATGTTATGGATCTTTGATATAACTGTAGGTCTGGCTGCAGAGCATGAAGCCCGTAGGAAATATAAATTTTCTGCGTCATTTGAAGAGTATGCTAAATTATGTACATAAAAATGTTACTTAAAATGAAGGGGCATTTCACATAGAGTCTAGAGATTTTACATATCGTCGTTGCCGGGACAAAACCTCCTATGTGGTAATATTTTTGGAGATATACTGACCCGCAGCACATACATTGTGAAGAGCGAGAATGCCTTGACAATGTTCACACAATATTGCACCTTAGGTAACGGAACCTTACCGGCCAAAGTTCTAAGCTAAAATATTCCACATAGGAGGTTTTGTCCCGGCAGCGACGATATAATAAATAGTCTAAGATAACATTGAAAAAATGAACCTCTTTTGGTCTTCCCATAAATCCACAGTATAGTCAGTGATTTCTAAGTGATATGCATATCAAACCCTGCTCCTGGATGAGTAGGCTGTATATACGAAGTTTGGTAGAGATAAAATCAATAGTGTAAAATAAAATTGAAAAAAAACTCTTCTGGTCTTCTTACAAACCTCCAGTATATTCAGCGATTCTTAAATAATATGCATATCGAAACCCACTACTGTATTAGTTGACTCTAAGTATGAACTTTGGTCGAGATCTATACAGTCATTTACTCGTGATCAAACAAACAAACAGATACGAAAGCTAAAATATACTGATATGATCTTCAGTTGACCTAGAAAGGTATAAATATATCAAAATGTGGCGAAATAAATGGCATTATCGACAGCGGACCCCCAAAACTTTATTATTATTATTATTATTATTATTATTATTATTATTATTATTATTATTATTATTATTATTATTACAATATGTTTCAGTATGAAAACGTTCGCTTCTTGTACGTAGAACGTTTTGGGTGTTATCTATGAACTGAGCTGAAATATTCTCTTAATAAGGCTAAACATTGGAGAACGTAGGCGTGCTCCTCTTTTTTTAATTCTAAATTTCAGTAGGGTCATTATAGAGCATATGCAATAGAGGGAGTAACAATCTGGTATGAACTGGGTTCGAAACTCGGACACAAGGACTGAGAAAGTATTTAGAGAATGATGACACAGAACGTGCGACAGCTGTCATAGTTGTTTGTGAGCGGAGCCTTTAATAGCACACTGTGTAGGAGTGTGACATGTTGCCAAAGGCTTGGTTGACACAAGATTTATGAGTGTATAACACAACAGAATGCTTCAATTCACTGTGTGATCAAAGAATGTTCCTTGACATAGGTCTATGAGGACTCTCAGGCTAACGACATGCCAGGATATCGAAAAGCATTACATCACATCACATCATCATTAATTATACACACACTAAATTCTCTATTGGAATACTCGCAGTTTAATGATAATGAAGACAATCTCCATGTGAGAACTGGCATTTGGGGGTTCACAAACTAAAAATGTTTCATGATTTCGCAAACTACAAGAAATAGCTCTGCAAAAGGTTAGTGTTTATTCATCTATTCATACATATGCCATATGCTATATTTCTAGAAAATAGATCACAGAGAATTAGAGTAGGTAAGCTTTATCTGACCCTGTAATAATTAAGAGGGGAATTCCTCAAGGCAGTATTATCGGACCTTTATATTTTCTTATATATATAAATGATATGAGTAAAGGAGTGGAATCGGAGGTAAGGCTTTTTGCGGATGATGTTATTCTCTATAGAGTGATAAATAAGTTACAAGATTGTGAGCAACTGCAACGTGACCTCGAAAATGTTGTGAGATGGACAGCAGGCAATGGTATGTTGATAAACGGGGTTAAAAGTCAGGTTGTGAGTTTCACAAATAGGAAAAGTCCTCTCAGTTTTAATTACTGCGTTGATGGGGTGAAAGTTCCTTTTGGGGATCAATGTAAGTATGTAGGTGTTAATATAAGGAAAGATCTTCATTGGGTTAATCACATAAATGGGATTGTAAATAAAGGGTACAGATCTATGCACATGGTTATGAGGGTGTTTAGGGGTTGTAGTAAGGATGTAAAGGAGAGTGCATATAAGTCTCTGGTAAGACCCCAACTAGAGTATGGTTCCAGTGTATGGGACCCTCACCAGGATTACCTGATTCAAGAACTGGAAAAAATCCAAAGAAAAGCAGCTCGATTTGTTCTAGGTGATTTCCGACAAAAGAGTAGCGTTACAAAAATGTTGCAATGTTTGGGTTGGGAAGAATTGAGAGAAAGAAGAAGAGCTGCTCGACTAAGTGGTATGTTCCGAGCTGTCAGCGGAGAAATGGCGTGGAATGACATTAGTAGACGAATAAGTTTGAATGGCGTTTATAAAAGTAGGGAAGATCACAATATGAAGATAAAGTTGGAATTCAAGAGGACAAACTGGGGCAAATATTCATTTATAGGAAGGGGAGTTAGGGATTGGAATAACTTACCAAGGGAGATGTTCAATAAATTTCCAATTTCTTTGAAATCATTTAGGAAAAGGCTAGGAAAGCAACAGATAGGGAATCTGCCACCTGGGCGACTGCCCTAAATGGAGATCAGTATTGATTGATTGATTGATTGATTGATTGATTGATTGATTGATTGATTGATTGATTGATTGATTGATTGATTGATTGATTGATTGATTGATCCATCTCTCTTTTGCATCGTAAAGCGAAATACAAGTCAGTGGTAGGCAGTGGTGCAATTCTATTAAGGACCACATGGTACATTTTAAATAAAAATATCATCACCTAAACCCAGAATGGTTTGTCATAAATGCTCAAAACGGAATTTTAGGAAACTTATTTGCATATTTCAAAAATCTGGAAAATGTTTTGAGATAAGATTGGATTTGAAACTCGAATTAATATGACTTCGAAATGTTTTTCTAAACATCCGTATCACGGTAAAGTTGCTATAGGCGCGTTAAACGTATAAGTTACTTAGTAAATGAAATTAAGATTAAAAAATCCACAGCCTGTTTCCAGTCATTCGACTGGGTCAGGAATGGAATGAATTAAGCCCCATCTAGCGGCGAGGATAGGAAATGTGCCGGCTGCCGAAGCCTGTCGCATCCTTCTGCGGCAATGCTAATTGACTGGGAGATGGAATGTAATGTTAATTGAGAGTGTTGCTGGAATTAAGGATGACAGGTAAAAGCGGAGTGCCCGGAGGAAAACCTGTCCCCGTCTCCGCTTCGTCCAGCACAAATCTCACATGCAGTGAACGGGACTTGAACTATGGAACCCAGTGATGATAGGCTGGCGCGCTGCTACCTGAGCCAAGGAGGCTCCAAAATTAAGATTATTTGCAGCAAAAATATTTTCGACTTATTTTTATGAGCAACTGTTATCACATCTGAACTATGCCAAGTCAAAATACAGATCTATTTGACTGACGAACATCCGTTGGCGCAGCCGATAGTAGCTTTAACTGAAATAAACCCAGATTTTAGTGAAACAATTCAGAATGTATAATAAATAAATTTTATTGAAATTTTAAGCCAAATTCTGACCACTTCTTGCTACTTCTGAGGTGGAGTACTCATCGCGGCTATGGGTCATATTTAATTCCAAGTAACTCAGTCCCCACACTAACTCACCTCAACACCATGATTGCACAATTGAATACTTGAATTATCTTGAAGATCAAACCAAATTTTGAAATAGAACATTGAAAGACGCAACTTCGGAACTTTAAGTCCACCGTATGCATTTCTTGCAAAGATTACTTTCAAAACTGCTCAATACATGTTATCAATTGCATTTATAATCAAACTCAGAGGAGCATACTTAATAGTATCCCCTTCAGATTTCTAGAACTGAACACTACACTGTACCATAAAGCCTCATTAAAGAAATTAAAATACGGAAGTTCATTCATTATTACAGTGCAATAATTCAAATAGCTCCAGATTTCCTTTTTTTTTCTAGTTGTTTTACGTCGCACCGACACAGATAGGTCTTACGGCGACGATGGGAGAGGAAAGGGCTAGGAGTGGGAAGGAAGCGGCCGTGGCCTTAATTAAGGTACAGCCCCAGCATTTCCCTGGTGTGAAAATGGGAAACCACGGAAAACCATTTTCAAGGCTGGCGACAGTGGGGTTCGAACCCACTATCTCCCGAATACTGGATACTGGCCGCACTTAAGCGACTGCAGCTATCTAGCTCGGTCCAGATTTCTTTGTCTGAAGTCCCTAGGAATATAGATAAGCGAATTTACTGGTGAGTTTCGTACTGTATATTGCACAGAAGTGACGTATTCACTACTGAGTAGCAAATATATAAATTAAATTAAATTTGCAATATATTCATAATAAATACGAAATAACCTTATACTGCTGAGCGAAAAGGCATGTTGACACTGCTTGCCTCGAAGTGGAGTGCTCGCTTTGCATGATCTCAAGGCTTCCTCATACCAAGATGTTAACGAACTAGTCTATTACTGCTCAAGTGCTCCCCTTCAAATGAGAATGCAAAGTAAGGAGACAACACGTTAAAGCTCTTTGTTCCAACGAGACGCTGCTCCAGTCAGGATTACGATGTAATAGGCTCAGATTTCTCAACATCGCTGTCAGCAGTGCAACACCTCGTGTTACGGTTGCTTACTAAGGAAGGACAAAATATGCTGTGTTGTAATCTCTGAAGTAATGCATCAGCAAACAGCAACTATGTCAATTAATTTATTAATAACCCTGTGGGTGGGGGACGCAGAAGAAGAATACACCCACGGTATCCCCCGCCTGTCTTAAGAGTCAACTAAAAGGGGCGACCACGGGATGTTGTTTCTAGTGATCAGTACCATCACGTGAGAAACACTGTGGATTGACGTTACTTGTGATTAGTACCATTTTATGAGGAGCACCATAGGTTTGTGATTAGTATAATTCAGGAAGGAGCACCATGGGGTTACGTTTTCTATGATTACTACCACTAGATGAGAAATATCATGGGTCTATGTTACCTGTTATTAGTACAACTAGGCGAGGAACAGCACGGTTCTGAGGATTTCCTGCCATTAGTAGCACTGTGTGAGGAACACCATGGGTCTGTGTTACCTATGCGTAGTACCATTATGTGAGGAACACCATGGGTCTACGTTGCCTGTGACTTGACTTACTTGACTTAATTCCTGTTGTTCCTTGTGGAACATAGGGCATCAACAAAACATCTCCATCTGATCCTGTTGTCAGCCAACCTCTTCACCTCTCTCCAGGTCTTGCCTTCTTCCGTTGCCTCCATGTGTGCAGATCTTTGCCACGTTTGTTTGGGCCTTCCTCTCCTCCTTTTACCCTGCGGGTTCCAATCCAGTGCCTCTCTCTCAATGGCTTCATTCCCTTTCCTCAACGTATGCCCTATTCATTTCCCTTTCCGCCGCTTTATCTGTATGGCCATCTCGGTTTCACCCGTCCTTCTCCATATCTCATGATTGGAGATTACTTCCGGCCAGTAGATGTTTAAAATCTTCCTTAAACAACGGTTGACAAAGGTCTGCAACTTGGAGGTAATCACTTTAGTCACCTTCCAGGTCTCGGACCCATACAGTAGAACAGCCTTGACATTACTTTGGAAAATGCGAAGTTTGGTCCTGATAGATATTTTTTTGTTGTTCTTTCATACCGGATAGAGCCGAACAAAGGCACCATTTGTTTTTTGTATACGTTGAGAAACATCCTGTACTGCTCCTCTATCCTTGGTAACTACACTGCCCACGTTACCTGTGAGTAGTACCATTATGTGAGAATCACCATGGAACTGAATTACCTGTGGTTAGTGTCACAAGGCGAGGAACACCATGAGCCTACGTTACCTGTGAGTAGTACCATTATGTGAGAATCACCATGGAACTGAATTACCTGTGGTTAGTATCACAAGGCGAGGAACACCATGAGCCTACGTTACCTGTGAGTAGTATCACTATGTGACGAACACCATGGGCCTGCGTTACATATGAGTTGTACCATTATATGAAGAACACCTTAGGTCTGCATTATCTGTGAGTAGTACCATTATGTGAGGATCACCACGGGTCTACATATTCTGTGATTAGTACCACTCTGTGAGGAACACCATGAGTCTACGTTACCTCGTATTAGTATCACTATACGAGGAACACCATGGCTCCAATTTATCAGGGATTAGTACCATTATGAGGGACCGTTAACCTGGTTTTAGGACCACTTTGGACAGTAAGCAGACACGGTTAAACCCGGAAAAAAGAACTAAACAACATGAATGTTGTTTCAATATTCTTCTCTACTAGGCAGACGCGTGTCACCATGTCTGATCTGTTACTGCCAACACCAACCCATCATGCAATGCTGCCACCTCTTCGCAGTGCCATCACTTGTTTATGGTGTTGCCAGCTCTGTGTTTTAACTGAACAACCCTTTTACTTGAAGTACCGATGTTATTTTTCCTTTCATGCAGTCGTTGTTCTTTACAACAATGATAATAACTCACCTTCATTATTATTATAATTATTATATATAGCCTAATCTACCATTAGCAAGCATTTTAATTTGACGCCATCTGGCTGCTTGCTCGTCAGTTTCCACGTTCTGCTAGATGGCAGATTAAACCGAATTTCTCTAGAGCGTCTAAGGCTGAATATTTAATTAATTCTGTCGGATAATTTCCAAACATTACCAGAGATCTTTTGCATTCTGACATCGTACGTCATGGAGTGTTGAAAGGACTTTTTTGCGTCCTTCTGAAATCCGACTACGTCTGCCGGGTTTGAACCCGCTGTCTTAGGATCCGAATGCCGAAACTCTATCACTGATATGCAGAGAGAGTGGGAAGCTTCAGTTTACGAATATCCGAGATTCTTATCCCAACACCAACAGCGACTATCTAGGAGATGATATCCTTCCTGGATATAACTTACGGACATTGCCTGGTTAGCGTACACGTGTCTAAGAAGGTTTTGATAAAGGAAACTCTTTCAAAAGAATGCTATTCATTCGATAGTTTACATTTTTTTAGTACGCGAAGAACACAAGTGTGTATGACGACGAAAAGGACTTGAATTTTGAAAAATGAAATTACATTTCTTGTTGTCTTTCAAAGCTAGATATCTCTCTCTCTCTCTCTCTCTCTCTCTCTCTCTCTCTCTCTCTCTGCATATCCCTGGCTTGATAATGTGATGGAACACAAATATTCCAGAATTGTGTTACCCCCATCAGTGTCTTCTTAAGTACTTATAGCATTGAAGTTCCCGTAAGAGCTCTGTTTACTAGAAACCGTACCTTGTGCTTTATGAGCAAATCATATTCTTTCCTATAAAACAGGGACGCTGTTAAATGAACTGGAAGATAATACCCAACATCTCGTAAAGAAATATCTCTCACCATCTCTCCTCAATAATATTTCACAATTAAAATAGCACATGGGTATTCATCACTTCCACATACTAATATACAAATAGAGACTGTGAGTTTGTTTGTGTCTATATAATGGATAATCTCAGAAATCTCTGAACCGATTTTCAAACTTTTTATCGCGATTTCAAAGATATTATCACTCTCGGTAACATAGGTTATGTATTATTCCGAAATATCAAAGGATTTCCATCAGTATCATGATTTGGGCCGTTTGGTACGTTAGTATACCGTAGCCTAATACAGGCTAAATATCGAATTTGTCGTACAAGAATGATAGAAAGCTCATTCTAAGCCTCACGACGCGAGGAAGAAAACGGGGTAATTCCGTATGGGACACAGAAAAACCCCGCTTAAGGCCCTAAAACCAAACGTTTTGGAGATGTTGGCACCACAATCTCCCGCTATAGGAATGGGATGAAGAAACTACTGACCGTAACCATGGCAATATCAGCTCTAATTTGATGGAGTACGGGCTTGATGTTTGAAGAAGGCACATGCGTGAGAGCAGGCAAGGCCAATATGAGATTCTGTTTATACGTGTCAAACTCACAGCGAGCGTATATCTGCGAGATACTTATTGTTGCTGGATCCACATTATCACATTGTTATTGGCATAATGATTGAGAATAACGCTATTTAGAAGCCCGAGAAATAGAAGGATTATCTTCAACAAAACTTCGTCTTAGCCTAGGTCATGATCCTCTGAAGTAATATCAAACATCATCACTGTCAAAGAACACTAAAATTTATAAATTTCTTCTGTATTTATAGGAGATTTATTGTGTGTTGTCGCAGTTTATTGCCCTTTTTAGAAAGAACCCGCATTTGTTTCACTTACAGCCATGCGATCAGACGTGCTTCTGTGTTCTATCACATCCTCATACTGCTCATTTACTCTGTGTTGCCTCAGTCCATTACCTCAGCATATTTTGGTCTTATTCTCACTGTTACACCATTCTCACTTTAACTCTCATTTTGCCCTCTGGCATATCATTTTGAAGTCTGCACAATATAATTTGGAAAGATATGTGCTGTTTTGTAAGGAAAGGGACTTCAGAAAATTTGGAGCGTTTGTAATCGTTTGACGGAGCAAAGCTGGGGCGGGCAGATGGTAGAAGGTAAAGTGAAACTTGATTCGTTTTCTAGGATCTGTAGTCTAAGAAGAAATACTTCCTGAAAAATTAATTACTTTAGTAATTCTTTGGACGAAGGTGTTGACACAGGTTATAATCCCGACTGCAAGTAAGTTGTGGTTTATGTGATTGGGATTAACGAGTACCTTAAACACACGACACATTTTATGTGCTATCATAAATTATAGTGTGGACTCCGTCTGAACGTGAAAAAGATGAAATATCTGGAGTCGAATCCAAGCGGCAGTACCATTCAAGTCGGTGGAGAAAATTTACTCAAGACAGAATTCTCAAGGTACCTTGGGTCTCGCCTGCAGAGTGATGGACATTTCATTGCTCGAATAACAACCAGTGTAAATTCAATCTGGCTGTGATGGAAAGAGGTCACCAGTGTACTTTGCAATAAAAAAAATGCCAGTTCGTCTCAAATCCAAGATATATTGGACAGTAGTACGGCCAGTTTTGCTATATGGTGCCGAATGTCCACAATCTGAAAAAATAAAAAAAAATTCAGAACGCCAACTACATGCCATGGAAATGAGAATGCTCCGTTGGACTACGGGTATCTCTCTTATTGACCATGTCAGAAACGACACAATTCGAGAGCAAATGGGTGTCGCTCCAATATAGGATAACACGAGAGAAAAACGGCTTCGATGGTATAACCATACTCTGTGTTTAGCGCCTGGTGATCTTGCAAACACTGTCCTCCATTTTGCTGTTAAGGGTCTACGCCCCAGAGAGCGAGCGAAGTAGCGTTAGCAATACACGATAAATGGTGACTTTAAAATTGTCATCCTACAAACTGCTGACGCACAAGACCCGACAAGATGGTGTTCAGTGACCAGGATAGCGGACCATACATCAGCGGGACAACTCTAGGACGTTACAACTATTTGATGTTTCACTCAGATGGTACCACGTCTTACATCACATCTTAATTTCGACTCGTTTAGGTGCCAGGAACATGTCGTCCAGAGCTGACTCACGCTGATTATGTAACCAAGGGCATATACTTGCTGATACGTACAATAGACGATCAAATCTGTCATCCTTTCAATCTCTGAGTCGAGTAAAAATCGCCACTTCTTCAGCAAATGGAAGCTCCACGTACAAGGTTCAGATCAAACACATATCACAATAGAGCTTTGTCGCCGACCTCACGACTATGTAAAATAACTATTGTCTTTTAAAATGCTCTCATACTTTTAGCTCTACAGTTTCCTTTGATTTTGTCTTTGATTCTCAGGTTTTTAAAAGTTTACTCCGTTATTTCCTGTTCTTTATGGGCGTTAAAACATTAGTCAAAGAACGCCAATCATCACTACCGTACTGGTATTGTATTTTAAAAGACTTAAATGCAAGCTAAAGAACAAAATGTTTGACGCATTCTACGTAATTACACGAATAACTGAATCTATAGCTTGACTAACAGATACAAAGGACTTTCGGCATGGCAAAAAGAAGGAAGGGTTTCATCTTGCAGATATCTCCACACAAGATTAGATCATTACCAACAACCTATCCACACAAACACAAAGGAGAGTTGGAGTTATATTGTGAAAGGCATTATTATCGTTTCATTGTATCTGAACAAAAAAATCAAAAGATTTCAGGTGGAGTTGGAAATCCATCCCTACCACTCTACAGTACGAAGAAGGGAATTAAACGTCCCTACGTTAGGGCAACTGCATATCAGTCACCACCCGTGCGGATAATTCACGTTAAAGACAGTGTGATTGGGAATATTTTATGAAGACTTTATTTTTTACAATTGGCTTTACGTCGCACCGACACAGATAGGTCTTATGGCGACGGTGGGAGAAGAATGAATAAGTAGTGAGAAGAGAGCGACCATGACCTTAATTAAGGTACAACCCCAGCATTTGCCTCGTGTGAAAATGGGAAACCACGGAAAACCAACTTCAGGGCTGCCGACAGTGTATAAATATCCCTGAAGTGTGCCTACTGTGATACTTATCAAAACCTTTTATCAAGAGTCATTAGAAAATCATTTTTTACCTCAGTGAGTGAACATATACTAGCTAACTAACTAACTAACTAACCCCATGGCACTACAGCCCTGAAGGGCCTTGGCCTACCAGGCGACCGCTGCTCAGCTCGAAAGCCTGCAGATTACGCGGTGTCGTATGGTCATCAAGACGAATCCTCTCGGCCGATATTCTTGGTTTTCTAGACCGAGACCGCTATCTCACCGTCAGATAGCTCCTCAGTTCTAACCAAGTAGACTGAGTTGACCTCGAACCAGCCCTCAGATCGAGAAAAACCCTGACCTGGTGCCTCCGAGTTAGATGCAGGCACGCTACTCATACACCACGGGGCCTGCGAACATATATTAGCGTCTAGTATTTCATACATTTTTTTAAAATTCTCAACTAACATTTCTCTTTTATTCATCACATGGATTCAACGCAAGGAAAAGTCATTCCTTTGGAGAAATATATTCATACCTACCAGAGTTATGCAAATATACATTGTTATGTATACAATGTGGTCGAAAACAACGTGAACCGTGCACATGAGCGTTAGAGGGTAGGTCATGTTGATAAATGATTTGGAAGAATGAATTCGATACCTCACAACGTTGTCATTTTATATCAGCTGCTGAAGTTGACCAATCGAACCGCTTCGCGGGAAAATTAAAATGGCGCTGTTGCTATATCTGCACACCACATAAGAACGGCTTAAGTATCATGCCGAGAAATCACAAACACACCTCTGGTTTTAGCCAGTGTCACTGTAGCCTACTTGCTTTTGCGCGATTATGTCAGCCCGGAGCTCTGTATTCAAACCCCTCCTCTCCACGAACCTACCACGCTGGCGTAGCAGGGGAGAGGTGATACTCCCACGTGGCGCGTCCCAGGTGGCGGATAGGGGGTTCCAAACCGGCTTGCCGGCGGACTTAAGCTAATTAAAATAGCTCTAGCGGACCAAACACACATCCCCCTGTGGGCGGGGGACGCACATGAAGAATACACCCACGGTATCCCCTTCCGTCGTAAGAGGCGACTAAAAGGGGCGACCAAGGGATGGTCTAATTAGAACCATGAGGCTGCTTTTAATTAGTACCACCACGCGGGGAACACCATGGGTCGCCTTTACTTGCTCGTAGTAAGGTACACAATAGGTATGTGATTAGTAGCGATAGCGTGTGAATCAGGGTGAGTTTTACAGTACCTGTGATTCGTACCACTATATGAGGGGCACCATGGGTCTGCCTTGACTATGATTAGTACCCACTTTGTGAGTAACACCACAGGATAGTAGTAGTCCCTGTGATTAGTACACCTATAAGAGGGACACCATAGGTTTACGTTGCCTGTAAATGCCTGTGATACATGTGCGCATTACATCATCTGCTAGTAGTACCATAATGTGTGGAATACCGAGAGTCTACGCTACTTTTGATTAGTACTGGATCATGACAAATACGATTTTACTTTACTAGCGGTAAGTACCATTATGAGGGGCCGATGACCTGGATTTTGGACCCCTTTAGACTACAGGCATCATATATTCAGGATTGTGATTTAGAAGCTGTCCCTTGGTCAGTAATACTATTGTTTATCGATAGTTTCTGGGAATGTAGGGAATTCCGGGTCGGATCCACTGATTGATTTAAAATTCATATCCATTCATTCATCATGTTTTTAGTTCTGCTCAGTTGATGATTTTGGACTCTTAAATTGTCATTACATTTCGTCTCACTTCGCACCATTAGGGGCCGATTACCTAGATGTTAGGCCCCTTTAAACAACAAGCATCATTGTCAAACCCCTCCTCTTGCGAAGTTTATTCTTCGACTGGTACTCTCATACCTGTCTTAAGACACCATCTCGAAAACACATTTGAACTCGCCCGCACAGTGATCTGATTGCTGTATATGCAGTCATTTATGCACTATTTTAATAATAATATTTATCGCATGGCTTCAGATACTCTGTTGCACATATTTTCAAATTTAGACTGCTTGCTTGTCAATATCGAGTATCCGTTTTGCGCTACCTAGTCTTGAAATTTTTGACGTTTTAATCCAGCCTCAGATAATCCGGTGAAAAATTAAACTAGATATTCATGAGAATAAGTTGAAACAGTCAAATTGTCTTAAATATTAAGTATGTTGTTGCATCAGAATACCCAACTATAAAATGAAATAGATTTTAAACATAACAATGTTTTAATTTAGTCCTTTTCTGTGACTGAAAAATTTAATACTGTTATGAGTCACAATTTTAATTCATTTGTATTCTACAACACATTTCTGAGCTTAAAGTCTCTCGTCTTGCAAGAGAAAAACAACATAGAAACCATTGCAAAATAGTAAGCACCAAAAACAAAATATGCATTATCACATCATACCATTCATTGGTTAAAGCATCCTACCAAATAGGCCTCAAGAAGCTAAATATTTTCATCAGCTTCTTATCCATAAACAATCTGGGTCAGATTCTATCACACTCAGTCAATACACCAGATAGATCTGACAGTTATTTAGTAAGTGACTCATTATTTGTCCAGTTTTACTTCTTAAAGCGGTAACCACCGCTACTGCCACCACCACTCACTTCTTGTTCAACTTATCCTGGGTGGTTAACGTAGGTAATGTCACTTTCTGGTACATTTAATACGTGGAGTATAATTTAAGACTTCGTAGCGGAGTAACGAGAAATAGGAGCGCAGAGAGGCAGTGACAACGAGCGTGGTGCCCGCAATGGCGAGTGGACATTGTCGTATCAAAGAAGCGGCATGTTTACTCCTATAGAACCCGAACAAAAATTAACTCACCGGCTATCTGTAGATGCTCAAGACAACTAAATAATAAATAAGGTTCCACCATACTCTCGTGAATACTATTCATTAGTGAATTGCAAAATCTTATTCTTGCAATTAAATCTGTACGCGGTATGTCATGGACTGAATGAGTTCATTAAGATCGTCAATGCAACCATTTCCTTGCATTACGTATCGACGAATGTGGAAAAGCAATTTCCTGAGTTACTCTCCGAAGCGACGTATTTCGAGATGGCTAAGTATCTGCTGCTTCAGCTGTCAGCACTTCTTGTCACGCCTAGCTTGACACAAGCCATACGGCGCTGGCTTCGGGATTCCCGCGGCCTGTGTCCAGAAGTGGGAAGTCTTAAATTATACTCCCTATATTATTCTATGAACTTGTTGCCAATGAAATGAAAAAAAAGTGAAATGGAAATGGCGTATGGCTTTTAGTGCCCGGAGGTGTCCGGAGACTTCGGCGCGTCAGGTGCACGTCTTTTGTTTTGACACTCTTGGGCGACCTGCACGTCGTGATGAGGATGAAATGATGATGCATTCGACACCTACACCCAGTCTCCGTGCTAGGGGAATTAACCAATTATGACTAAAATTCCGGCCCTGCCGGGAATCGTACCCGGGGCCCCTGTGACCAAAGGCCAGCATTCTAACCATTTAGCCATAGGGAAAAAGAAAGATAATCTATAGCATGTTTTCGGTCATTAGACCGGGTCAGCAATGGAATGAATGAAGCCTTACCTAGCGGCGAGGATAGGAATTGTGCTGGCTGCCGAAGCCTGACGCACTCTTCTGGGGCAATAATTAATGACTGACAGATGAGGTGAAATTATATCAGAGAGTGTCGCTGGAATGAAAGATGACAGGGAAAATCGGTGTACCCGGAGGCAACCCTGTATCGCCTCCGTTTTTCCCAGTACAAATTTCACATGGAGTGACCGGGATTTAAACCACGGAAACCAGTGGTAGAGGCCGGCGCTCTGTGGCCTGTGCCAGGCAGACCATTCCCAATGAAATATTAACATTATATTTTCGTTTGCAGGAATATGCTCATTTTCTTCGGCATTCCAGTAGGTCGGTTTACATACATAATTTATGCGTTAGAAATAATTCGGGTGTGCATGGATTATATAGCAACAAAGGAAGTATCGTGGTGACAAATTTTAAACTCAATAAAGAATCTGCAGAATTGTATACAAGTTACGTTTTGATTCGAACTCGGGAAAAGCAACTTCGTTTGCTGTAATTTTTAAAACTTCCTGATAAAACTTGCAATTATACAGCAGTGCAACAATTTTAACGATTACTTATATTGTGTCATCAGCCAGGTATATTTCCGTATAAGAGAATATATTTCTACTAATATTCTTTTGGCTGTTTAGTGGACGTAACATATTTGATGCCCAGATAGCTCTATTCATCGAAAGATGTAACTTACATCTTATTTGAAAAGGCACAAGTTACTTATTCTTCATCAGGTTATTTGTACTTTCTGTGTGTTAGGATCAAAACTTGAATCCTATCGGTGTATGCCATCTTTAGGGACGTAGCACGGACGAATCCATTAAGTTTAGTGGGTAAACTGAAGATTAATCTTCTTAAGTGCGCCCTTCTCCAATCCATTACATGTATTATTAGACTCCGTTAAAACGTGATCATACAGTTTTTCATCTGAGTCGAGGAAACGCCTCGATGCAATTCCTGCTTCCGAAATTGTAAAGAAATATCCATTTAAAACATTCGGTTCTCCTTTCCCCCCCCCCTTTTTTTTGCTATTTGCTATACGTCGCACAGACGCAGATATGTCTTATGGCGACGATGGGATAGGAAAGGCCTAGGAATGGGAAGGAAGTGGCTGTGGTCTTAATTAAGGTACAGCCCCAGCATTTGCCTGGTGTGAAAATGGGAAACCACGGAAAACCATTTTCAGGGCTGCCGACAGTGGGGTTCGTACCCACTGTCTCCCGATTACTGGATACTGGCCGCACTTAAGCGACTGTAGCTATCGATCTCGGTCCTTTCTTTCTTTGCAATATGTCAGTTTTGAGAACATTATCTCTACTTGTGAAATTATAAACTTAAGCAATATTAGGCAACGAAAATGAATCTTTGTTTGCAGATAGAGATAGATGTAACTTTGAGGGATTCTCATATTTTTTTATATGAATCTTACTTAAAAACGAAACCAAACGCAAATTCCCTGGCCGCTAAGAATCATGGCCTAACAAACGATTGATGCTCAGTCCGAAAAACAGCAGATTAAGAAGTGTCGTGTGGTCAGAACGCCGAGTCCTAAAATAAATGAAAATCCACAGCCTGTTTCCAATCATTCGACCGGATCAGGAGTGGAATGATTGAATCCTTCATCTAGCGGCGAGGGTAGGAATTGTGCCGGCTGCCGAAGCCTGTCGCACTATTCTGCGGCAATGGTTAATGAATGAGAGATGAAATGAAATAATATTGGAGAGTGTTGCTGGAATGAAATATTACAGGGAAAACCGGAGTACGTGGAGGAAAACCTCTTGAGCTTCCGCTTCGTCCAGCATAAATCTCACATGGAGGTACCGGGATATGAACCACGGAATACAGCAGTGAGAGGCCGGCACGCTTCCGCCTGAGCTACGGAGGCTACGACGAGTCCTCTTGGCCGTTATTCTTTTCATTCTAGACCGGGGCCGCCATCTCACCATCAGATAGCTCCTCAATTGTAATCACGTAGGCTGAGTGGTCATCGAACTTGCCCTTGGATATGGATAAAACTTCCTGACCTGGCCGATAATCGAACCCGGGTCTCGCGGTTAAGAGGCAGACACGCTACCCCTGCTCCGCGGGGCCGGAAAATTCTACAATAATTCGAGAAAATTATGTTCAAATACACACGCTTGCAGTTTGCGCCTTGTGAACAGAAATAGAAAATGTTGCCAAAAATATCCAGTAAAATAATATTTTTAGCTTAGGATGCAACGCAGCATTTTTGAGAATCTGGGAGTATTTCACGCCTGACACTGGATTTTCATCATGTTGCCGTTTCTAAGGCTTTCGTGTGGAATAATTGGCCTCTTTTACAACATTTGAGTAACTCGTGTAGAAAGGATCTTTAACTTAATAACATTTTTAATTATCTTACTCACAGTCAGAATGGAACCTGATTCGAAGTTATGCCTTATTCTCCTTTGACTGTTATCTGTGTATTTGAAAAGACCATTAATACTTCAGACTACGCTCCTCTCAAATACAATTATGGAAATAATTTGTGAATAAACTGTCGGAAGCCGTGAAGATGTTTTTCTGCTGATTCGCATTTCTTCACTGGGCAACGGCTGGGGCAAGTCCTTAGTATTAACCCCATGGCCATTACCCCCCATTCCTTGCTCTTTGCAATCCTTGCGTTGCTGAACACATTCGATGAGTTTGTGGTGCGACTTGCAAAATAAAAAATAAAAATGCGAAATTCGAATTTTCCATTTCGGTTGATCACAGCAAAGAACTGGTACTGGTACTACTACTACTACTAATACTACTAATACTACTACACTCATGTTCAGAAAAAACAGCACAGATTGAAAGACTAGAGTCAAGACGTGGATATTCACAGGACATGTTCATTTGTATGTTCTGAAGGAATGATTAACATTTTAACCATGTCGGCCCTCATGTTCAAGGTCCACATCGATATCTCGGCGCGCCACCACCAACTGGTAAAATGTACCTGCGGCTCTCTTTGTCGCTATAAACCGAATATAATGGACCAGTGTGACTTGAGGAGACGTGCAGGATAATTCGCAGGAGTATGCGAGAAACGTACCGTCAAATGACTGAGTTTGAAAGAGGGCGCATTATTGGCATGAGAAAACTTGATGAACCCATCCGGGAAATTGCTGCTCGTGTGTGAAGAAATGTGTAAGCAGTGTAACTAGTGCGTACAGAATGGTTCACAGAAGGCTGTAGAACACGGGGAGCTGGGTGCGATCGCACCACCCATACCACCCCGCGAGAAGATCGACACCTCATCAGAATGGCATTGCAGGGCAGATCTGCATCCTTCTCGGCTCCGGCGCAACAGTGGAACAGTGTAACACATCGTACATTATCACGAGTGCCAGTCCGTCACCTTTTTTTGCGGTCTGGGTTTCCAGCGGGTCATTCACTTGTCCGCGTATCTTTGACTAACGTTCATAAACATGCTAGACTGCAATGGTGTATGGAACAACGTCACTGGGGACAGGAATGACAGCAGATAGTGTTTTCGGACGAATCCCGTTTCTGTTCGTTAAAAAAGGATTCCAGCGTTTTGGTTCGCCGCAGACATGGGGAGAGGCGTCAGACTGACTGCATTCGTATAAGACCTACAGCGCCAGCTCAAGGCCTTAAGGTGTGGTGTGCTATTGGATACAATCACAAATCACAATTGGTGCGTTTCCAAGGCACTATGATTAGTTTGACCTACGTGATTGGCATCCTGCGACCCATAGCCATACTGTTTCTGCATGACACCCCAGACGACATATTTCAGCAGGACAATGCGCAACCACACGTTGCTGCACGAACACATGCCTTCTTGTTGTCACAGGACGTCAGACTGTTGCCCTGGCCCGCCCGATCAACAGACTTGTCGCCAATCGCAAATGTGTGGGATATAGTGAAACGACCCAATGCTAACCACGAAAGAACTGCAGAACCAGGTTAATGCATCATGGATGGCTATACCCCAGGACGCCATTCGCACCTTACATATGCCAATGCCATCACGCATGGAACAAGTTATCAGTGCCCATGGAGGATGCAGTGCCTACTAGGCAACAGGACACATGCTGAACCTAGATGATTGAAATGCTAACAGTTTCTGCAGAACATAATTCCTACTACTACTGTTACTGTTACTACTACTACTACTGCAACTACATTTGATTTGTTGATCGAATGATGATGCAGTATAAAGAATGAAATATCATGATAGCCCGAGGAAGAGAATTAGTATTTACCTTTTGAGGAATAAGGATATCGGTTAGTTGCAAATATGGATAATGGAAGGTGGTTAAATGATGGGGACGTTATAAGGCACGAACTAACATACGCGTGATTGGGAGTGGAATGAGATATAATCATATAAATATGAGATGAGTGTGAAGATAGGTGTATGTAACACCCAAGTTGTCTGTAACTCTTTTGTCACAAATTAAATTTCAAGGTTTTTAAACTATTATATTTGAATAGGACGATTAACAAGTTTCAAGCCCGGATGTGAAACGACCAGAACCAAAGACGAAGTCTTCTGGGAGGAGAATAGACCATTTCATTTCACTCTTTCACGCCCTACCTGAGCCCTGGAAGTACTTCCTCTACATCGCCAGTCCAGCCGTGTTATTGACAGACTGAGATTTAATGGTGCTCTCTGGTCTGTATATCAGGAGCAAGAAGCACGTAACCAATTGGCCGGAGCTATATAGGAGAAGAATAGAAATAAATAATGGAATATCTGAAAGCAAACCTTACCAAAAATAGATGTTCACGACTGGGAAAAGATACGTCACTCGCTTTCATCTTGTTACGTTGATGTCTGACATCTGACAATCTTAAGGCATTTCGCTTATTTGTGTGAAAACAGTATACGTTTATTTCTAGGCTTAATGACCATCCATCATACAGCCTGGACTTTGCTCCTTTGAACTTCCATATGTTTAGAAACATGAATGACCATCTACGAGGCAGGCGATTTAATAGTGGTGATGTACGTTGGGTATTCAGCTCGGAGGCTTGTTTGATCCTCAAAAGCTCTACCATCAGCTGTCATAGGTGGCTCAGACGTCACTGAAGATCCGTACTAGGTAAATGAGGAGTGAGGAGGTTTCCTGTTACTTTCCTCACCGAGTCAGAAGTTGATATTACATATTACAAGGCCGCTGAAATGTACGCACTAACCCACCCTATGAGCGATATTTTCGCACCTATCATAGCAGAGACTGGCTACATAAGGAACAAAGTAGCTGACATCACTCAAAACCGCGATCAGTTTCATATTGTCAAAGCAAAGGATGAGACTGAAAGAGGGCAATGAAAGTAATATATGAGGGGCGATCAAATTTTTCTGTTCAATGGCTGTACGACCTTGAATAGGGATGACAATCGTGCAGAATCTCCGTGAGCATTGACGCACCCATCCCATCGACACACAGGTATGAAGATCCCGTGTGCAAAAACTCCGTGTCCTGCTGCGTGAAGAAGTCCGTAACGGTATGGAGCACATCCGAGTCCGACAGGAAGCATCGACACTCCAAGGCCTTTTTGAGGGGACCGGAGACGTGATAATCGCATCGGGAGGGATCAGGCTCGCCCTAATCGCCTCATCCACCGCTCGTTTGTCAGTAATGGACGAGGCTGGCCTCCCAGCTCGACGGGTGTCTTGTGCCGAAACGCGACCCGCACGGTATTTGGTGCACCGTTCCCCAACGGTGGTTTTCGACAGACATGATTCCCCATTCATTCATTCCTTCAGGATTTTTGCAGACGGTGTTATCTTGTGCAGAGTAATAAATTAGTTGCAACATTGTGAGCAACTGCAAAATGACCTCGATAATGTTGTGAGATGGACAGTAGACAATGGTATGATGATAAACGGGGTTAAAAGTCAGGTTGTGAGTTTCATAAATATGAAAAGTTCCCTTTGGGGATCATTGTAAATACATAGGTCTTATATAAGAAAAGATCTTCATTGGGGTAACCACATAAATATGATTGTAAATAAAGGTTAGAGATATCTGCACATGGTTATGAGGGTATTTAGGGGTTGTAGTAAGGATGTAAAGGAGAGGGCGTATAAGTCTCTGGTAATGCCCCAACTAGAGTATGGTTCCAGTGTATGGGACCCTCACCAGGATTACTTGATTCAAGAACTGGAAAAAATCCAAAGAAAAGCCGCTCGATTTGTTCTGGGTGATTTCCGACAAAAGAGTAGCGTTACAAAAATGTTGCAAAGTTTGGGCTGGGAAGACTTGGGAGAAAGGAGACGAGCTGCTCGATTAAGTGGTATGTTCCGAGCTGTCAGTGGAGAGATGGCGTAGGAGGACATCAGTAGACGAATACGTTCGACTAGTGTCTTTAAAACTAGGAAAGATCACAATATGGAGATAAAGTTGGAATTCAAGAGGACAAATTGGAGCTAATATTCGTTTATAGGAAGGGGAGTTAGGGATTGGAATAACTTACCTAGGGAGATGTTCAATAATTTTCCAATTTATTTGCGATCATTTAAGAAAAGGCTAGGAAAACAACAGATAGGGAATTTGCCACCTGGGCGACTGCCCTAAATGCAGATCAGTAGTGATTGATTGATTGAAATAAAATAACTCGAGGAGCAGAATGGAATGGACAAATTTGGGACAAATTCTTGACAAATTCCAGTGAAGTTAAATAATTAAGTTGTGATGTCCGAAATATAACGAGGCTCTCCTAATCTTGATTCAGTTTCACCCACAAATAATTAAGGACATGTATATCTTGGCTTATACTTGTATCAATATGAAATTCAAGCTACAAAATATTTTGAGAATGAAGGCCGAGTGCCGCGTTGCCGGTAATACTGTAATGTCGGTGAGATGAGGTGATTAGGGATGGGATTTTCGGGTACCAATAGGTTAGAATGCGAACGTATTTAACCAAGGCGCAAGTGTCCACTACCTGCACAACGGTTCTGCAGTGAGATTTGCATAAATATTAGCGATCTTAACTATCAGAACCCCTAAAATGTATGCAACTCACGTACATGACTGTAGAGCGGATAGATGATACTTGCGCCTTGTTCAAATACGCCTTCTTTCTAACCTATTAGTGCCTAAAATCCTTTCATTGGTGAAGACTGTGGTGCAGTTGAGATTATGTGTACCGGGCCAGCAGCGAGCAAAACAATAGCGCCGGCCAGTTGCTTAGGCTCGCGATTAAGAAACTCCAAGAAGAAAATGGAAACCTATGCGCCTATAATGATCTGGAATTGAAATTTCCTATAATCTTCCGCCCGCCTAGGTAAAGAGCTCAACTGGTGCACACCAATCAGTCTCGAGTAAGTCGGTCTTCTGTGCGTCACGAGCGAATCTGTCCGTCAGCTAGGCGAGCCTTGCTAGTGGTGAACTGCTCCGGAACAGCACCGCGCTGTGAGAAGCCGTGTCGAGAACGGGATTTCGGCGCGCCTGTATGCAGTGTGCGTTCTCGAGTTCGTGTTAGTTTGTCCTAAAATCGTGAGAGAGACTATGTCAAGAGAAACACAAACGCGAGTCATCTTATAATTAACATATTTGGTGACAGTAAAACGCTCTACCTCTCTGCTTCGTATTGTTTAACAATTCGCCACAGAATTGACCTCAGCAAGTTAACAAGTAGACTGTCAATCTATCAATCAGTAATGAATGATCTGCTTTTAGAGTAGTCGCCCAGCTGGCAGATTCCATATCAATTTGTTTACCTAGCCTTTTCTTAAACGTTTTCAAAGCAATTGGAAATTTACCGAACATTTCGCTTGATAAATTATTACAATCCTTTACTCATCGTCCTATAAATGAATATTAGCCCCAATTTTTCTTAAGGAATTCTAACTCAGGCTTATTCGTCTACTGATGTTATTCCACACTATCTCTCTGCTGACAGCTCGGAACACCTCATAGTTACGTATCTCGTCTCCTTACTTTCAATTCTTCCCAGCCCAAAATTTGCAATATTTTCATAACAATACTCTTTTATGGGAAGTCATCCAGAACAAGCCGTGCTGCTTCCCTTTGGATTTTTCAGTTCTCGGGTCAAGCAATCCTGGTGTAGGTCCTATACACTGAAACCATTCTCTAATTGGGGTCGTAGCATGAATGTATACGCCTTCTCCTTTACATCCTTACTACAACAGTAAATACCCTCATAACGGTTTGAAGAGATCAGTAACCTTTCTTAGAAACCTCATTAATGCGATTATACCATTAAGGATCATTCACAGGGCGAGTTGGTCGTGCTGTTAGAGGTGCGTGGCTGTGAGCTAGGATCCGGGAGATAGTGGGTTCGAATCCCACTGTCGGCAGCCCTGAAAATGGTTTTCCGTGGTTTCCCATTTTCACACCAGGCAAATGCTGGGGCTGTACCTTAATTAATGCCACGGCCACTTCCTTCCAACTTCCTATTCCACCGTCGCCATAAGAGATATTTGTGTCGGTGCGACGTAAAGTCACTAGCCAAAAAAAAAGGATCATTCCTTATAACAACACCTACATATTTCCAGTGTTCTCCATGAGATACTATCCCACCTATACAGTAGTTAAAACAGTGGGGTTTTCCTCTGATACTATAATATTTCGAAACTTAGTGAAGAAAACTCGACCACACTGAAGTAAATGGTATCTCACGTACAATATAGATTCTTCAAAAACCATGTCTAAGAGAAGACACTTGTCCTTGTATTTTATGGTAAGCTTTTCGGCAACTTGATGATTATAGGGCATGTCACGTTCCCTTTTGTTCTGGACGTTAATCACGAAATAACCATGGCTGTCTCGTTGGTGGCTACTAAATTAACTGTGTGTGGAGTTGGCTGCAAATTGTTGCTCATCTTGCCCATTACGGGTTAGGTCAGTAAAGCTGCCAGCTATATCCAAGTCCCTCGTTAGCTAGCCGAGTGCTGCACACTACTTAAACGTGGGTAATCACTAACACACTGCCGTTGTATTACACCCGCCGCACCACGCCAGCTGTCTTCCAACGTCGACCATGTACGCTCGTATGACCATTTATGAACCGCTCGGAATGAGACACAGAGAGAATATCGCAACTATTTAAATATTCTGAATGTCTCTAGAGTGAACGAAAAGTTTGTTTGTGACCTGAGAGGAACTAACAAATAACATCACGGATTTTTGTATGCAGAACATTTTTGACATGAATACGTCCCATGGCTTGTGGTCGTCTGAAAATAGCGATACAAAACATGTGACGTCATGTTACCTAGCAACCTTTGATGGACTGCCATGGCCGAGAGTTATACAGAGTTATTCACCTAAGTTGTCCGACTCAAATACATTATGATCCGTGAAAGACACAGGAAGTCTTTTTAAAATTCTTGAACTCTGTTAAGGGGCTCACAAAACACTGTCCAATTCGTCTCCGTCACGTTCGAAATTACCAAAAAAATGGTAGCAACCTTCTGTTAAACAGGACTGTCTAATTCGACCCAATAGAACAACTAAGTATTGGCTCCAGAGCCACATGGGTGTAGAGGAGAACGAGTTAGCTGACAAGGTCGCCAGCAAGGCTGTTACCTTGCCCTCGCCTTACAGAGTTCCTGAAAGTGACATTCGCTCTCAGCGGAGACATCTCGTTATGTCCCAATGGGGGCTGGGGTGGCAGACCACATCTGTCCCAAATAAGCTGAGAGCGATGAAGGTACGGAAGACTTCGCTTCAGGCTTCTCGGAGAGAAATTGTGGTACTACGTCGTATTTGGATCGGTTATGGCTTAGTAACGTACTCCTACCTACTGATGTGTGAACGTCCCACGGCGTGTACTTGCGGCGGTCATCTATCCGTGGTACACATCCTTACGGACCTGGGTGATCTGCGCCGTAGTCTACAACTCCCGAGATGACGAGCAGTCAGCAGACCTCGTCATCCGTTTCATGAGGGATAGTGGATTTTTTATCGTGTGGAATAGTGTATTTTGTATTAGTGTATTTTTGTTAAGTACGCTTTTATCCCACTGACTCTATTTTAGTTCGTGATTGCGTATTTTAATGTTCTTTTAACTTCTAACTATTCAACTGATTATTTTAATCTCATAATAATTTTTCATCATCATTTAATTTTAATTCTAGGCAGAGGATATATTTTAAAATTTTAATTATCATGTCTTTTCGTTACATCTTGTACCATTAGAGGCCGATGACATGGCTGTTAGGTCCCTTTAAACAACAAACATAATCATCACCAGCATCATCAACACAACTAAGAATTGAGCGGTAAGATCATCGATGTGCTTATTATGCAAATCCAACGAGTACTCGTGGAGATGTTAAAGGGCTTCTTATGTGTAGGCATTGGTCAGAAAGCAATGTGATGTTGAATTTGTAAAGAGAATATCTTTATCTTCAAGGATCAGAAAATATGTGAGGTGGAAAACTTAGTTGAAAAATCCTGTATATTTATGGTAATTTGATTTTCCCAGAGGAAAATTTGAAACCAATATTTTTTAAGACTGCGAGTTGGTGTACCGGGTTGTCTACCCGCCCCTTGCTATCTAATTTTATGTAACCTGCCGCGTTTACTACAGTTCTGAAATACATCGCGATGTGTTGTTAGCGGCTGGACGACAGCAAGAATCGTGAGTGCCACTCTTAATTCATTATGGGGTACCCAGAATGAACCTGTACAACGAGGACAGAGACGAAGAATATATACTTTACAATAGGAGGTGCACACACACAGAGATTAGATATTGTATAGGCTGGGAATTGCCCACTCCATGTCAGGCCTCGCATTACCTCATTTCAAAGGAGCTAGTTCGGAGATATGATACTGAACAGTGCTCGAGCGTATGGAGGTTCGATTCACATGCAATTATTCTTTTATCGTCAATTGCCTGTTACGTGGCCAGATTACATACTAATAGTTTCCGCAGACTCATTTGTTTATGTGGCCTTGAATAGGCCATTAGTAGAGTGGCATAGGATACGGAGCTGGGCTGGACGAGGATGAGGGGGTTCTGGTCTATGAATAGGACACAGGCAACCAGTCAGCTACTTCCTACGTGTTCCAAGCTTTGTAAGACGCAGGTAGGGCAAACTGTGGAGGGTGGGAGAACAAAGTCCAACTTGGTTTTCTTCTTGTGCAGGGCGTTGCGCCGTCCCGCAGGTGCTACTGAACACAACTACCATAATGGATGCAAAATATTAGCAAATTATTATTATTATTATTATTTGTTCGTATCGGCCTACTAGAGATCACGTTATTTCATCTGTCTCCTCTGGGCTTTGAGGCTTTGATCTTCACACATTGCTCCTTCGTTCGTTGCTAGTGCTGCTGGTTTCTTTCCTCAATCAACGTCCTTCCCGTCTTCAACTTTGGCCTTTGTTATAAACTCTAGTGGTGTTTTAGTTTCCTTTGTTTTGTTTTTTTTGGCTTTACGTCGCACCGACACAGATAGGTCTTATGGCGACGATGGGATAGGGAAGGCCTAGGAATTGGAAGGAAGCGGCCGTGGCCTTAATTAAGGTACAACCCCGGCATTTGCCTGGTGTGAAAATGGGAAACCACGGAAAACCATCTTCAGGGCTGCCGACAGTGGGGCTCGAACTTTTAGTTTCCTCCCGAGTGGCTTGCGTTCTTGTACATCTTCATAAGTGATCCTATCTCCTGTAGGTTCCTTTCCATCTCCATGAAACAAGTTGGCTGGGTCTTCTTATCTTTAAAATTGGTAAACATCTGGCTTGATAATCTTGCGGGTTTCATTGTTAGCAAGTGGGCATAAATTGCAATTATCCTTTTCCGCATGACAACAGGGATCTTCTGGACATGAATATCCATTCATGGTTATGTCGACGTCTATATTCATCTTTGTCTTTAAAAGGGCCAAGAATTTTCCTTAAAATCTTTCTTTATTTCTTTAAATTCCAATTTTTCTGGCAGGCCTTTATTGTTCTTAGCAAGGCATTTCACTGTACAAGGCATCTAGTCTTATGACATTGCAGTAATGTCTGAGTTCTTCGTTCAAGGATATGGACTATTCATTATATTTTATTGATTTACTATTGTTATTATTATGATTATTATCGAAATAGTGAGAATTTACCGGGCGAGTTGGGCTTGCAGTTAGAGGTGCGCGGCTGTGAGCTTGAATCCGGGAGATATTGGGTTCGAATCCCACTGTCGGCAGCCCTGAAGATGGTTTTCCGTGGTTTCGCATTTTCACATCAGGCTGTACCTTAATTAAAGCCACGGCCGCTTCCTTCCAACTCCTAGGCCTTTCCTGTCCCATCGTCGCCATAGGACCTATCAGTGTCGGTGCGACGTAATGCCACTAGCAAAAAAAAAAATGTAAGAATTTACACATCAATTTCACGGAAGATCGTATCAACTTTATTTTCTTCAGTACGGGAATAAATCGCTTTCCCCTAAGACAACATAAAAGTTTCTGAGAACATCTGCTGGCGCTGTCTGCTGAATTTATAAGATACTGCAACAGGTTGTAGACAACGGTTTGCGTGAGATGGTCGTGGCACAGGTACTTCAAACGAGCTTACCGAATATAAACTAGATTTACAGACGGAAGCTTATCTTCCTGTAAAATTCTGCGGACGAACTTCAAAGTATTTAATCCTATCAAAACCTCCGTGGTACATGGGTAACTTCTCTTTTTCTTGCATGGGAATTTAATACTATATTCCCAACTCAATAAAAGACTTAAATCCTTGTTTACATGTTGGAACTGGTTCCTCTCAGTCTTGTGAAGTAAACCGAGGAGCTATCTAATATAAAGTGCCAAATTTAAACTAGATCAACATTCATAACAATGTTGATTGAGAAACCTTAGATAAAACAATACGGGAACTGAGATATAAAAACTTTCCAGTCTGTCAAACACAAAAAAATTCAACATAAATTAAAACACTGTGAACATACCTGTAAAAATACACACTATTAGGTATAATAGTGTGCATAATAATATAATAGTTCGTAAAATACCAGTAGTGTGTATTTCTGAAGGTATGTTCATAGTGTTATAATTTATGTTGAAAGTTTTTCTGTTTGAGAGACTGGAAAGTTTTTATGTCTCATTTTTTAAAAGTTGCATTACGTCGCACCAACAGAGATAGGTCTTATGGCGACGATGGGAGAGGAAAGAGCTAGGATTGTGAAGGAAGTGGATGTGGCCTTAATTAAGGTGTAGCCCCAGCATTTTCCTGGTGTGTAATTGGGAAACCATGGAAAACAATCTTCAGGGCTGCCGACAGTGGGATTCGAATACTGGGTATTGGCCGCACTTATGCATTTTATATCACATTTCACTAAGACGATACTGGAAAGTATGGCTTCCTGCTTAACAAAGTACGCGAATTTGGAGTGAAATCTAAATTAGCAAACCTAATACGGGAAACACTGATACAGCTTCAAAAGTAAAATATATGGCCGAGATATCAAAAAGGTGTACGGCAAGGTGATGGCTTATCGTCTATTCTGCTCAACTGTATCTTAAATAATATTGTAAGAAATTGAAATGAAAAATTACAGGAACATAAAAGTTTGTCAATGACTTTCTGGAGAAAGAACAAACGTTTTGGAATTAGTTGTCTGGCATTTGCCGACAATTCTGCAATACTTTCAGAGAGCCTGACAGATGCAACGACAGGAATCAATATCTTGGATGAAATAGCTAAAGGAAACAGGTTTGATAATCTCTGAAAAAAACAAATTTATTACAAAAGTAAAAAAAAAATCTTCCAACATTTATAGTGATAGATATTGATCGAATAGAGAGAAAATGGTTTGCAAAGGTCTGCACTGAGCTCGATAGCTGCAGTCGCTTAAGTGCGCCCAGTATCCAGTATTCGGGAGATAGTGGGATCGAGCCCCACTGTAGGCAGCCTTGAAGATGGTTTTCCGTGGTTTCCCATTTTCACATCAGGCAAATGCTGGGGCTGTACCTTAATCAAGGCCACGGCCGCTTCCTTCCCACTCCAAGGCCCTTCCTGTCCCATCGTCGCCATAAGACCTATCTGTGTCGAAGCGACGTAAAGCAAATAGCAAAAAAAAAAAAAAAAAAAAAGAAATGTCTGCTGTAGAAGAAAGGACAATTTACAAATACCATATGGCGTCGCTAAGAATTTTTGGAATAAGAAATGCTTATTTAAATATCTTAAAATAAGGCACTACAATGCAGTCAAACTATATTTACGCAAGTGAATGTCTAGTTTTGAACTACGTTTAGATAAACTGGAAATATTGGAAAGAAGAATCATGAGAAGAATCTTACGTCCAATGAAAAAGAACAAGACAATGGAAATTCAGACATAATAAGGAAATATGCCATAATATAGAAAATAACAACAGAGACGATAAAAGAAAGGAGATTGCCATTTTTGGAGATATCTATAGAATAGATGACAACAAACTGACAAAACAGAGATTCAAGTACATTTGGGAAAAAGTGTCAAGAACGCTCAGGATACATGAGGTCAAGAAAAATTTGTAAAGAAATCTATGTATATAAAATAACATGTCCTGACCGACTGATTCATCATCGCCGAGCCAAAACTACTGGATATAAATAAATCAAATATTGTGGATACATTTATATTAGAGTGTAGGTGCTTACTAAGGGAAAGTGTTTGGATATTTCGTCGCTAAGGGGGTGAAAAGAGCGGGTTTAATTGTTTATCTGAATATATCAATATATCAAAAACTATAAAGTTAACACAAGTAAAAATTGGTATTTGGAATCTCCTTTAAAAATAAAGAAACCCAAATTTTCTGTTGAATACCTTTTACTATTTGGAATCTCCTTTAAAAATTAAGAAATACGTATTTCTTTCTACTTGATAAAAGACCGTTTCTCACATGTACAGTTCTATGTCTATGGTTTACACAGTTTTTCTGAGGTAAATGGGACTCAAGTTGTTGGTGATTTTTTTATACTTCAAGGATTTTCAGACAATATTTTAGCACAGTAATGATGAACGATTTTTATCAAATTACGAAATCTCAGCGAGCGATGCCGAGGGTAACTGCTAGTTGCTTTATATAAGAGAAGAGGGAAGTACAGAAAGAGCGATGTTAATAGAAAGTTTTACGAATGGAAGGATTCCAAGGGAGAATGAAAATGACATGTGGTCTACTGTGGTCTGAGGAGAGAAGAATAAAGCATAGTGCAATAATGAAGGAATAATTTAAAGGAAGAAGAAACAACAAGGAAGGATGAATTAAAATTGACATATGATCCCTCGTGGGCCTCATCGCAAAGAATATAATGCTATGATCGCATTTCGTAGTTCTTAGTTCAAATGGTAAATTCCAGAGATTCATCACGCTTACCCGCTGGCCAGTCCTACCGTGATATCAACATTTCATTTTGCTGGGTGCTAGTCGACTTGACACATGTCAGGCCTTACATTATTCAGAAATATCCATGTGTTAGTTATTAAGTTAAAACGAAAGTCAGGAATTACTGCATAGAGAAATCATTCAGAATAACAATAATATACTTTCTTCTATGGTACCTGCATCTTGATGTTCGTACTGCGAACTGTGATCAGGATAAAATCGCATAACGCTAAAAGATCTCAATTATTATTTCAAATTGATCTGGCAGGACATTTAGGGCAAATTTACATTTTTGTTGAATAGCGACGGCGGGAGGGATGGGGAGCTCAGGATCCCACAGATATTGCGCTTCTTGAATATTGCGTGTAGGTAAAAAAGTATTCTAAGTTAATTCGTTGATTTAATATTTTTTACAGACATCCTGAAAATGATTTTCAAAAATGTCTCATTTATTCTATCTGCTTAACGTAGCACCGACTCATAAAGGTTTCCGGCTACAGTATGATGAATGGCCTCCGAAGAGGCCTGGTGCGGGTCTTTTTCCCGTAGATGGCCCATTATGTGACCTGCACGTCTGTGAAGATGAGGACTTTACCTAGGACGATTTCTAATGCAGAATGCGCCACACACACACAGCCCCCAAGTCCGTGGAGTTAACCATTTAAGGTAAAAATCCCCGACCCGGCCGGGAATCGAAACCGGGACCCTCTGGACCAGAGGCCATCATGCTAACCATTTAGCCATGGAGTATGATAGAAAAGGTGGTAAGAATATAGTGGGCCGAGTCAGTTGGCCGTGTGGTTAGCGTCGCATAGCTGTGAGCTTGCATTTTGGGGATCTTAGGTTCGATTCCCATCGTCGATTCTTCGTTTTCTTACCATGAAAATACTTGGAACTGTAACATAATTAAGGCCATGGCTGCGTCCTTCCCTTTCCTGTCGTTGCGTTGCTGAAAACCTCCAATGTAGTATTCCGATGTTAAATCACTAGCACAAGAAAAATAATAATAATAGAATGTAGCGGTCACAATAATAATAATTGCGGTATAGGCTCGACGTTTACCTGGTGTGGGAACGGAAAACTACGAAATATCATATTCAAGTCTGCTGAACTGGGGTGTGAAAGAACCGTCTTCCGAATGCAAGCTTACAGATCAATGACCAAACAGAGTATCCAAATGGCGTGGTAAAAATATTCTGTCAGAGTCTACAAGACTTAAAGATTTTCCATTGTACTTAAAAAAAAACCACATATTACTAATAAGTAATTTTCCCTGAGACCTAAAGCAGGATACACGCGGTGGGACAACAAGGGGAATGAGGAGGTGATACAAGAACTGAAGGCAGAACCAGGTTAAAATTCATAGGGAAATGCTGGAAGATTTGAAGTGATAATATAAACAGAATGGCAAAAGAGGGAATCCTAAAGTAGATCTCACTATACTAGCCCAGATGAAGCCGTTCCATTGGACGTCCAGCTAAGAGATGGATCGACATGGATATGTTCGGATGATGGTGATGATGATGATGATTATTATTTTGTTGTCGTATGTACCTTTTATACAGGTTACCATCATTTAGAACACATTGCAGTATTAATAATAATTGAATAGACCGTGGAAGCCTGACATCTAAGATTAAAAGCATATGACGAACTGTCTCGCTTATGCAAGCTTTGTAATTAATGAAGTAACGTCCAATTTTGTTATACGACTCGAAAGTAAGTGGACGTAATTATACATTGAGCTAATTTTTTTGTTCAGAAATAATTATAAGGATAGGTAAAAATTCTGTAAACTTTCGCAACCGAAGTTATCTATTCATGCTCATCCGAACTGTTGCGCCGCGTCTTGGGTTGGTAAGAGATCGAATGTTCTCTGTTACTCCAGTTGAGTTTGTCAAGGTTGACTGGAAGAATAACGAAACATCCCGGCTAAATATTATGATGACGAAGCATAGGTTTGGTCAGGGTTCACTGGAAATGTTACGAGATTTCGCTTTCTTTACGAAAAAGGTGCGAATCACCAAAGACAATAGTATTAGACTTGACCACCAATATATATGAAGCAATACATAGGTTTTGAGGTTTACTTGATTATTCAGAGCTAAATTTTTATTAGATGTGTATACATTAGTTATCTCTGTATTATTGCAAAGTTAATAACTAAAATTGTATATTTATTTATTTATTTATTTATTTATTTATTTATTTATTTGTTTATTTATAATTCCTCCCCAAAGTTACGGACTTCCATTTTTAACAACGCCTACAATACAAAATTTGTAAATCGTAAAAGGAGTACTTAGAAATGAATTATGTTTAACAGCTCGGACGGTGGAGTGCCGGCCTTCAGAGCACAACTTGGCAGGGTCCATCCCAGCTCAGTCCGGTCATATATGACGGTGCTCAAATATGCCAGCATCGTGTCGATTGTTTTCTTACTTTGATTAATGAGGATTGTGCAGGTGGTTTCACAACATCTGAAGAAAGCCTTTTAATATTTTTTTCTTGGTCCGAAAGAACACAACATTGTAATGAATTTGGTTAGACTTCGGATTTTTTGGCAAACTTTCTGAATCGAGTAACTGGTATACACAATTGCACCATTGCCTGCACAGCTCTCATGCTACAAGGTTTGCATAAACATTAGGGGTACGGCCCATGAGATCCCCTTGAATTTATGTTACGCTCGCTACAGAGCGGAAAAACGAGCCTGGACGGCACTTATTAATAACCAAATTAGTTTGCATTCTAACGTACTAAGCCTAAAATGCCGGCGTGTAGTAATGGTACATTCTTGTTCCAAACTATCCGAAAGGAGAGGAAATAATACGAAATGAACAAGGAATCTTTGTGGAGTCTTTTAACTTATTTCCTAGAGTTTTATCATGTTTTCAATACAGACACTTTATTTGAGATTTGTAGAATTGCGACATTGTGATAATCTCCGCTGTCATTTCAATCCTTTACACCCTTAGGAAAGGAACAAACAATCTAACAAAATCCACGCTACGATCTCCGATTTTAGTACTGAGCAACTTTTAAGTATAATCGGATTAGTAAAATGAGTTTACGTATTTCTCTTTCAAGCGAAAGGAAATGAAGAGACGCTTTTGAAAGTGGATGCTCTGAGCCCGTGGCGTCAAGTTTCGTGATAGGGAGACGAAGGAATAAATAAAGTAAATTGAGTTCATAGAGGAATACGACTGAGGACATTAAATTTAAGAAGAAGCAAAATAGGAAATGATGTATCTGGTACAAATGTCAGACACTCCTCTTACGTTCCTTATTTGTTGCGAAAGGTCTTTCCACTGAATGATTTGTGACTGCCGGTATGGAAATTCTGTTGAATTAAGGAAGTTATGCTAGCTAATTCCAAAATATATGAGTTAATTTCGTAAGATGTATATTAATGATATAAAACAGGTACATAATTTCACCAAACTCAGTGGTTCCTTGGATGAATAGCCTTGGGTTCAGAGGGCCTCGGGTTTGATTCCCAGCTAGGTCGGGGATATCAGCTATGTCTGATTAATTCCGGTGGATGTTTGTAATCGTGTTAATATACTTCACTTACAACTCATCACGCTACCAATCACTATATAAATACATTCCTCCGCATAATGCTGGAGTCAGGAAGGGTATCCGTCCGTAATACTAGGTTTACTCTGAAATAGGGTCAAATACAAATAATTCTTAAAATCCAAAGAATATGAATAAGAATATAACGTGACACTTTTAAGTTTATCTTACTCTAGCTTGAGAAGATCTACGCCATTGTATATGCAATTCTATTCGGCCTATCGTTTACCAGAGTTCAAGGATGTGCGCTGTACCCGATCAACACAATCATAACATGGGAATCGTAATCAAAAGATTAAGATGAAAATGGTGTAGCAATTACATTTATTTCAAGGGAGTACATTCCTAAACTCAGTTATTGACAAAACATGCTTCCATCACGGATGGTTCGCTTTACGTGGTGATTATGAAATGAAACGGGTTGAATATTAGCCTAATGTGTTCTGTGTACTAGTATGCAAGCCTGTCTTGGACAGTAAACATTAGTATGTAGGCTGTAGTTGGAAATTTAAAATGAGCAAAAGTTGCACTTCTCATGTCAGTTGTACAGAATCGTAACAGGAATTATGAAATTACCTCATGAACCATATTGAGTGTAATTGTAGATTGTAGCTGTATTTTGGCGTTTATGGATCTGCGAACTCTTGAGTTACTCCATAGGCCTATAGGTATATCCATGGGTACACATGGAGCAGAGACATTCATCCCAAATCTATGCAAAGTTTTGTAACCTTTGTCCTCGTGCCTTCCTGCCTGTGACAGAAAAGGCTAAATTTAGAGGAATTTGCCTCTTTTTAATGGTATGTGAAAATATAAAAATCTATTCATGACATAAAACACCTTCTCCGTGAAGCTGAGCTCATTCGGATTTATGCATGAACAATAGTTTTGTCTAGTTTTACCGCAGTCAAACTCGTCACGCCATTTGAATGTAGATTTTTGTGGTCTTCCCTAAGTCCGCACCTTAATTTTTGTTGCAACATCTTTCAACATTTCAATGAACTCAAACAATAAAAATAATAATATTAAATCCTTCTATTTACTTTAGGTGTAGTAACTTGAGCAGTAACAGACAGCAACCGGTCAATGATATTGTAGCCCAAACAATAAAGGGGTAATGCATGTCTGTTGGCTTCAGTTCTTATTGCACGTTGGTGAGGTGCTCTATGGCATCTCGTTGACTTGCACAGAGGATGTTGTTAATAAGGCGACAGGAACAAATCTTGGCCTCAGGGAGAGAATGTTATTCTGTGCTCGTTGACAATCAAGTGCTTTCTGAAAACACTCCTCCTAAGCTATTCATCATATTCCGCTACCCTAGTTCACTACACCTGTTTTCTATTTTCTATGTTGCCAGTGGAGAACCTTCTCAGCTGCCACAGAATCCCTCCTCTACACTGTTCCTTATGAGCGAAAAAAAATTTATTGTATTGCTGATGCCATTTGAGGCTCAATACTTACTTAAGTTTAAGTATGGGTATATAATTAAGGAAACAAGTGATAATAAGATTTTGGGCTTTTGTAGAGTGAAGAAAACAAGATCATATTCTCTACATTCTGCAGAAAAATTTTCTTCGCGTCTTCAGAAGAACATATCATCTGTTCACCAGGAAGATTTCCCTATCTATCAGAAGCTCGTGAAGAGACGAGATTTTCTTCTGAAGTCG
Source organism: Anabrus simplex (assembly GCF_040414725.1). NCBI lineage: Eukaryota > Metazoa > Arthropoda > Insecta > Orthoptera > Tettigoniidae > Anabrus > Anabrus simplex. Next base: position 320,263,619 of record NC_090270.1, read on the forward strand.
CGCAGTGAAGTTCTCTGCGAAACATAAAAAATGTCACCTTATTTTCTTGGCACGTCAATAGCCAGAAAACACATTATCATGCCTACAATTACGGGCTATGGAAACATATGTTTAAATAATTCAGGACAGTTTCTTATGGTGTTGTAGTGTACGTGATAACCAGCTCATTGCTAACGACTTCTCTGTCTAGGTGCTCTTCCTTGATCTCTAAGGTGTCTTGATCTGATTGCATTCTTCTCAAGGAATACTCATGTTATGATACCCACCGAATATTTTTACAACCTTAATCTGTATTCTAGTACTTATTTTGTAATTCATAATCAGCTGGTGGATGGCTATGAGCTTTAAAAATGTAAGTTAAATGATAACATAATATTTTACCAAGAGAATTGACCGTTTTGAATAATTTTATTAATATAGATGTTAACTAGTTCCTAACGTGTTCTTCAAATTATAGGACAAAAATGCTTTGATAATGCGTTTATATAAATTATATCCTATTTTTAACCCTACCATTCACAGTGATTCATATTTGAATAGTGCGATTTTCTACCTTGGTGCCTTAACCTGTCGCTGTAGTTTTACGGGAACCATGGTACAGCTTCAACTTTACAGCCAATCAAACCCATACACCAGTAGTGCCTTGCTTTTCTTTATACATAATATACGACAAAACAGCCCAAAGGTACTCCTTGCACACCGTCAACAATCAGGCGTACCAACCACCGTTTATTTTACGTGGGCCCTCCCCTTCACATTACCACAGGCTTCAAGAGTACTGTAGCTCTACCTCAAATACATTACCGACCTAGGGTCGTGCTAGCATACTCGTGTCTTGAAATACGTACCCATGGTCATGAAAGTTCCCTATTTGTTCATGTCTATTCTCATTTCTCTACGTTACTAAATTCCTACATTAGTTCGGAAAGATTACCCCCGTTAGGGTCTATGAAGAAGTAAGTTCAGAACTTGCATACACGGAAAAAAGTATCTTGTGTAAAGAGTGGGAAGACGACCTGGCTAAGTGTGGTCCGAGGAATGAAGACAGCATTCTCAATCAGCATGAATATTGCCGCAAATCCACAAAGGATTACAAGTGTTGACGGTGGTCCTATTAGGCAGAAGTGATATGTTAATAATAATAATAATAATAATAATAATAATAATAATAATAATAATAATAATAATAATAATAATAATAATAATTGGTATCTAATCTCACTGAAGGAACAGCTGTGTCAACTTGAGTTAATAGGCTTGAAATGGCCTACCAACTGACGAATAATACCTATAATAAAAAGTGTCTCTCTCGTAATACTAAGATGAAGCACTACCGTGCAGTCATCCGCCCTGAAGCCTTATATGCTTCAGAATGTTTAACACTCAACAGGAAGGGACTTATGGAAAAACTTGAAATCCGGGAAAGAAAGATAATGAGGAAGATTCTGGGGCTAGTCAAGGAAGGTGACAGTTATAGAAAACGGCCTAACCAAGAGCTCCACAAATACTGTGAAAGAATAACGAATGTAGCAAGGATTTTTTTTAAGGGGGGCCCCCGTAGCCCGCTCCCCCGGCGTGGCAATCGACACAATCTACATTGCCTCCGACATGCTATTAGTTCTAAGTAGAAAGAGATAGCAGGGAGAGTGGGAAGTGATATATAAGGAGTATCTGCCTCTTTCTATGTTAAACACGTTACCAGGCGATTTTGTGTTGGTAGGATGGTGTTAAGGTATGGTACTGAAGGGTCAGGGAAAGACCACATAGGCAGAAAATAGAAAGAGCCTACATGTAAAACCTGACATCTTTTGATAGCACATGCAAGGATGTGGGATGGAAAAGTCCAGAGGTTGTGTCATTTAGGAGTATGTGTCATTCAATCATAACCATTTACCTAGCTTTTGTCAATTATCAGTCCTTCTTGTCACTGCCTGGTGCGGCTTGGGTCCGCTGGCGTCTGGACTTTGGGCCACAGGTTAGTCCCTTGGTCCAGCAGCACGCAGTCCCTGGTGCCAAGTCTCCTTTTAAGGAGAAGGGGAGTAGTGCCAAGCCTTACTTATTGAAAGGGGCATCTTCTTTCTCGCCTGATGACGTCCCTTTTTTGCGGTGTTGGTGGCACACACTTGTCTCTGTAACTATATACACACATATACACTTATCTTATCATATATGCATTAATACTTTTCTTCTGTAGAGTGCGGGCCGCTTTTCCACTCTCGTGTCCTGTAAAACAAGTACAAGTAAATTAATAGTTAAATGGTATTAGCAGGGGTGGGTTTTTCGTCCACTCCTTTGTCATTGGCGGGGGGCGGGGTTGGATTAGATCGTCTCTTATTATGGCTGTGTTGCCTTATGTAGCAAGGAAGAGACGCCTAGCATTTTATGGACACATCTACAGGATGCATCCGGCCAGGTTGACCAACCGGATTCTCAGCTACTGGCAAAATAGGAAGACCAAGTCACCATGGTTGATGGAAGTGGATAAAGATCTACAGGAACTGGGAATAACAGAAGGAAAAAGGATCGGACAACACTCAGGAAGATACTTAAACATAAGGAGTTCCAGGACAGACTACCAACAAGAAAACTGGCGCCCTTTGGAGAAAGGAGAGGAAGGAGCAACACAGCCTGAGGATGCGCAACTACTGGGCAAACATCAAAGCCCATTCCAAAATGTAATAGTTGAACGTCGTGGTCCTTAGCTGGCCTATACGAAATAATAATAATAATAATAATAATAATAATAATAATAATAATAATAATAATCACCTGGAACACGCACAATAAGAAATCGCTTTTCATCGAAGCCAAACTTAGTCACTACCACACAGTCGTCCTTACAGAAGCACTCTACGCAACGGAGACGTCATCATTAACTACCAACGTCATAGACATCGAGAGAATAGAATGACAGACACTGAGGAAAATATTTGGACCGAAGATTCAAGATGATATCTTGATGAACAAAAGCTCAGTATAACTGTATTCGCTAACTGAACGATACATCTCACTTGCACGGAAAAGACGTATGAAATTCTACATTCCACAGCCACATTAGCACGAATGGATGACTCTCGCATGACAAAGAAAATCTTCCACATGTTCGACGGAATCCGACAATTGAAAATACGCTGGTTGGTAGACACCCAAAATGACCTTACAGAAATCGATATTGACCCAATGGCAACTACAAGGAATACGTACAGGCAGGAAATCAATTCACACAACTTCATACTCAGGACTCCAACGAGAAGGAATTTGAAACTCAGAAACGCATGGATACAAGAAGGGAGGCAGCCCGAAGTGAAAGAATGATAAAGTTTTGGGAAGATGAGAAGGATTTGAAGAACAAGAAAACCAGTGCTAAATAATGGTCCCACTTGCTCGTTAGAGGGCGAAACGCAATACTGAACCCGTAATTCTACCAAGAGTTCAATATACAGAGTAAAGCGAAATTCGCGCACTAGGGCGTCGCAGCGCGACTCCTCACATACCAGCAATAAAAAAATGTCTCTCACAAAAGTTCATCCTGCGAGTATATATGGCAGGAAAACGACGTTGAAGAGTGGCAATCTGGCAACACTGTAACCACATGTAGGGTAAGTACCTCTGTCAGCACGTCCTTTTTCTGCTGGATATCCTCGTAGGACGAACTTTTGTGAGATACACTTTTTTTTTTATTGCTGGCATGTGAATAGTCGCGCTGCGACGCCCGAGTGCGCGAATTTCGCTTCACCCTGTATATATATGTAAATAATAATAATAATAATAATAATAATAATAATAATAATAATAATAATAATAATAATAATAATAATAATAATAATAATTCTTTCCTTCTTTTTCTGCCATTTTTCCCACGCCTGTGGGATCGCGGGTGCGAACTGTGTCGAGCATGTGGATTTGGCCCTGTTTTACGGCTGGTTGCCCTTCCTGACGCCAACCTTACATGGAGGGATGTATTTACTATTGCGCGTTTCTGTGGTGGTTGGTAGTTTAGTATGTTGTCTGAATATGAAAAGGAAAATGTTGGGACAAACACAAACACCCAGTCCCCGGGCCAGAAGAATTAATCATATGCGATTCAAATTCCCCACCCGGCCGGGATCGAACCCGGGACCTCTGAACCGAAGACATATACGCTGACCATTCAGCTAATGAGTCGGAGAATAATAATAATAATAATAATAATAATAATAATAATAATAATAATAATAATAATAATAATAATAATAATAATAATAATAATGCTAATAATAATGACTAGCAAATGTACCCGTGCTTCGCTACGGTACTCTACATTGTATACGGATATCGAAGTAAATTACTGCACATGAAGTGAATAAGATTTATAAATTGGATGTGTCTTGGCTTTATCCGAGGAACACCATTGTGAAATCCACAGACCTTGTTTCTAATGTAAGTGTGATTTGCGGAATTGCCATGATAACGGCATGTCCACTTGTCTACTGCAATTCACAAAGAAGTTGGTAATTTTCGTTTAGCGGCAGGCCCCATTGCCTAGTGCGCGGCCAAAATCGATTTGGGGAGGTTTCATTACAATGGCAGATCCCATTTCCTACTTTCAGATAGATTATATTTCAGGAACTTTTACTATATTTCCAAGGACCTTCCCTACTGCCAGTGAAAAGTGAGTTGCGTTCTTATCATTATTGTTACCGTGGTTTGGTGGAACAGCAGAGGTGAAAGAAGGTGCCAGGATGGATGGGTCTAACTACAAGGTCAAAGTTAATTTAAAATTTTAACAAAGGTTATATTTTCAGAAGAAACAACAAAATTATAACAACTTTTCACTTGGTGAAATAACAATTTGGGAACAAGACTTAGAAAGATCCAAGATTTCAGAATTTTAACACTCTTGGGCTACAAGCCCTAGTATTATAATTTTGAGCTCCTAGCTCAACTTTTACGGGCGAGCACAAATTGTTCAAAGGGCAGAAAGTCCCTAATCCCGGGAGCACTTGCTCCCAACTTCAAATATCAAGCCTCCCAGAGGCACAGTTACCACACTAGAAAAGAGCTGACACGCTCTCAGTTTTTCAAGCCTATTTAAGGCAATACCAGAAACTTACAATTATTTGCCATCAAGGCATAACTTACAAAAAAGAAACAGGGGTATCTTGTACCCAACCTACTGGGCCTTAGCAGAAAAGAACAGGTTAAGTAAATGGCCCGAAACACCAAATTGAATGGAGGCATGTACTTGCACTCCTAAATATGCATTCCTAAAACCTAAAAGGCACTAGGCCGATGAAACAGGGGCTATTCCCAAACTATGGGGGTGACTGGTATAAGAATAATTTAATACCTTACGGAAAGGAAGAAAACCAGTTACAAAACGTAGTCACCTCAAGCCCATATGAAGGGGAGCTCGAGAAGGTAAATCACACTCTATCCCCGAATTACAGTTACACATTTTAAGAAATTTTCACATTAGCCGGCAGAATTTACATTTTAGAGAAGTTGGTTACATATGAAAGTTTCGGACCTATCCCTCGGGTTAAACTGCGGAGCTAGCAAGAAATAAAGATGTTAAACTGCCATTACCTTGTTGAAGAACTGCTGCCTGCTGAAAGAGGCACCTCACGCCTCACATACCCACACTTAGTTAGATGTCGATCAAATGGCCAAGAGACGTGAAAATCCGCAGTTTATAAACCCTCGCGGAAGGTTCGAGACCTTTCATGAATAATCAAGCCACACCCTCCCAATTTTATTGGACTATACAAAATTTACACTCAAAGTCGAAGAAGAAATCCAGGATTGGTCGGAAATTAATTACAAAAATTAGCGATAGGCCGGATTCAAAACTGGCGGAAAGAAAAGATAAATATTGACAACCCACAAATGAATGAACGAAATTTAGTAAAGAAAAACTTATGAATACAAAATTCCTTCAAAAAAGTTCTTTCACTTCGCACCAGGGTGCATGATCATAGTTTTTGTAGTGACATCTGTTGTAGAAAGTCCAAACTTCTTGATAAATGGTAACGAAAATACTTTGAAATACACACAGTCCTGGACTTCACAATCACAAAATTAAAGTAGTGACATCTTCTGAGTAAAAGTTTAAGGAGGTCTAGTTACAAGTTCACTGTTCCTCCTGTAGAGGAGGTTTTATTGGCGCATGGTTTAACTGTGCAGCGTAGAGATGTACCTAGCGGTACAATTATGGCAGACGCATTTTCGAATAGTAGTCAGCTTCCTGCCAGTCACACCGAGTTGGTGAGTTTCCATTATAATAGCAGGCCACTATGCCTAACGTCAGTCACATTTTAGATGGATAAATTTGTTTATAATGGAAGACACCCTTGCATACTGACAAACAGGATCGGGTAAAAGAGTTTTGAAAAAATTGCACGCTCCTTTGTTCTCTGCTAGTCGAATCGCGAAGGGAATTATGCATTAAAATAGTGCACAGGAGATGGAGGACGACGCCATTCTTACTGCCTGTCAAAGTCAATGTGGGGAGGACTGATTACAATAGCAGGCGCCCTCCTTCTGACAGTCACTATCGAATTGCAAAGTATTTAATAACAATTACAGACAAGCCCTTTCTAGATTGCTACAAATTGACGTCATTGAAAGAATATAGTCGTCGTACGGAAGTATATGGATGTTTACCTTCATTTACAGAATAACTGCTGGTAAACGGTAAATCAAATCGAAAAACGGATTGTACGGTAAGACGCACTTTCTGGCCATATTTAGCGATCTAAATGGGTGGTCCTATGGTATGTTCAAGTATCTCATCTACTTAAAGGTAAGATTGTTTTAGAAAAGTTGAATAGGGTGAAATTGGTGTAAGCTTTTCACATATAGTATTATTTTCAGATGTGTGACAGCATAAAACGTACAATTTGGCACAAATATGGCTACTGGGTGAGCCAATATTCGTGTAGAATTTGAAGATCCTATCTTTCCTACAGTTGTGTCAAACAATGAAATATACTTGTAAAAATCACCAAATTTATGAACAATCCAACAATAAGGCCATATCTAACGTATAAGGGAGAGAGATACGACAAAAAGTCATAGGACCAAAGTTGTAGATCACTCCGAATTGAAGCGTGATTGCGCCATCTGTTTTATGACACGACTTACCGTTTAGCCAACAAATAGCTCAAAAGGAATGTCTGCACAGTCATTAAAATAGCCTCCATATTTCGATATCTTTGGGGGTAAAAGGTGAAACATTTGAACATCTTATAATTTTTCCGTCTGATAGGGACCAAAAGCTATAATTCCACCAAATGTCAATTTTCTAACTCGTCTGGCAGGTTGTGCCACCATCTTGTTTTGGGGGGACGGGGGATAAAAATTAGGAAATTGCTGAAAATGTTTAAGCTCACGAAACCTATAGTTTGTCGCTTCGGATAAATTATACGACTACGTTCTTATGCTGAGCCCAAAATTTGAGGCCACCCAGCGTACCCGGTTCAGGGAATTTTGAGAATTTTAGATTTTTCTAGGGATCCTGGGGTCAACAGTTTCTCCCGTACCAAGTTTCAAATTTCTGAGATTTCTGGAAGTGCCTCATTAATTCACGTCTTTTTTTCATTTTTAAATATTTATATATACATCGCTCCAGACCGACTTGCTTTTATATATATAGATAATAATCCTTTAATGAATGCTTTATTTTTAATTAATACTCGGCCTACACAAAATGTATTAACAACTATGTTCTTGTTCAAAAGCTGAGGATATTCTCCAGCCCTAAACTGTCATGCTTGCTAGGCTCATTCGATACACCAGGTGGTTCCACCGAGCTACAGATTCAGTAATTTCGCACATGATCGCAAAATCGATGACATGGATTAGGCTTTCAAAGTAATATATTCTGTAGAGACGTAAGCTTACACGCCGTAAATTACTGTCATACCAACGACACATAATACCCCTTGTGATGTAGGGGAAGCTTTGCATAGTTGAGTGCACGTTCGATCCCATTCGAGAGCAAAACATTATACCGCTCATGACATCATGTCAGCTTGGATTGGTGTGCGACTCTGTTTGTTATGCTATGGGGAAATGAGATTTAGGATGATGTGGAATTTCATATGCGAGCTTAATCACGATTGAAAACGCATTTTCTTAATTAAAACACATTAGAAAAACAATAATGCAAGTCATGCCTTATTCCATACCCAATATTTCTCTCATAGAATGCACGTGTTTACTATCAACGTCGAGACCAATTTTTCGTACGAATTCCAATAATATTAAGAAATGTGCGATTTTACCGCTATGAAATCAAGAGTAGTAATTTGACGTCGGATACATTTTAGCACCGCAATCAATAGCTGCCTCTGTGTATCAGTGGTTGTGTTTCGGACTCCGGATCCCAAGATAGAGGTTTCAAACCCGGCTGAGATAGTCCGATTTTTGAAGATCGGGAAGAAGTATCTATCAGCTTGACTATGATGGCCACGAATGGTCCATATTGACTTAATTACTGTTATTCATTATGTCAAGGTCCGCTTTGTCAATACAATTCCAAATCTAATATGTACTAAAGCATCAAATATATAAATATATATATAAGTACATGTTTCGAGAATTAACATTCTCTTCCTCAGCTTACAGATTAAAATCACATGCATGTAAAAGACCTTATTTGAAACTATCTGTGTCCTAACAAAATACCGCATAAACACAACTATACAATAACAAAATTAGCATTTCAAACATGAATATCATTCATGTTATGTCCAAAGTCCTGTAAAAAGTTTGTATATGGTACTAAAATTGAGCTGGTTGACAATTATCTAATATTATTATGGTGTGGCATTTTTATGGCCTTCATTGTCCCACCGGCCTACATCTAAAGTTGTTACACGTAGTAAAGTTAAGACAGTATGGGTCCGCTTATACCAAAACAATATCTCGACGCATCTAACAATAAAGGAGTGATTACATACTCTTTTGGAGATCAAGCCTGCCAGGTTAAAATTGACCGCCTTTGTTTCGGATGCAAAGGCTTTACAGGTGTGTTGGCACTATAAGTTCAACCGGCCGAAGAAGTCCATTCGGCAGTCCATCTCATACGATGTCGGCATGTTTTGGATCTCTGGTGACACTTTTGGTGTTCACTCGACAAAATGAATTTAAACCCAGCCATAGACGCCCAACAGAGATTCAGTTGACTTTGTCATCTAGTAGGCCTACAGTAAAGTGGAACGTCCAATTTCACGAGCAGACAGCCAGATGGCGTAAACCTAAAATGTGCCATAAGATTATTATTATTATTATTATTATGAAATTTCGTATGGCTTTTAGTGCCAGGATATCCCAGGACGGGTTCGGCTCGCCAGGTGCAGGTCTTTCTATTTTACTCCCGTAGGCGACCTGCGCGTCGTGATGAGGGTGATGATGATGAAGACAACACATACACCCAACCCCCGTGCCGTAGGAATTAACCAATTAAGGTTAAAATCCCCGACCCAGCCGGGAATCGAACCCGGGACCCTCTGAACCGAAAGCCAGTACGCTGACCGTTCAGCCAACGAGTCGGACATTATTATAATAATTATATTATTATTATTATTGTTATTGTTATGTCCGCCTCCGTAGTGTCACGTTTACTGTTATTATCTGCCGTCCTCGGGGGGCCCGGGATCGATTCCCGGTACTGCCAGAAATTGAAGAATGGCAGGAGGGCTGGCATGTGGTTAAAATGGCACATGCAGTTCAACTCCACTGGGGTTGTCTTAAAAGAGCTGCACCACCTCGGGATATGGACACGAGTTTAATTATTATTGTTATTAGCCCATTATTATTATTATTATTATTATTATTATTATTATTATTATTATTCTGCCTTTGTTATGCCCCACTAAGGAGCACGGTTGAACTTATTTAGCTGATGTCGTTGCTTTTCTCCCCTTCCAAAATCTCTCATCTTCTCGCTGTGGCTTTCCTTGCGATCTTCTGACCAGGTTTTGTTGGCGGTCGTACTTGGATGGACTGTAAATAGATATATGGATAGATAGAGAGTCGACTAATTTTCTGAACTTAGATATCTCTAATATAATGCTATCTGTGATGCCTATATCCTGAAGATCTTTTCCAACTTCGAGCAGCCAGGTTTTACCAACTTCCTTTGATAGGACTAGATTCAGAATTTTTTGTCAATCTCAGACAAGTCATTCTGAGAATATATGCGTAAAACTTCAAACGTCTCTTCCTAAACGTGTCTCAGATTTTCTGCGAATGTTGGTACAAGTCAAGAAATTTCCTCTTGTACAGACTGGTCTAAAAGTTTCCTTAAGATTTTTCTTTCTTGTTTTTCTACGTCTTTAATCAATAATCTGCCACCAATTATCAGTGTTTCAGACGCACATAATGATTCAGGCGTGATTACAGTGGTGTAAGGCCTTAATTTTGTTATTATTACCGCAATCGACCTCGCAATTTCAGCATAAGACTTTCTGTTTGAAGGATCACAGAAAAAATATGTTGGGCTGTGTCGTCTATATGTTTATTGGGTTCATGCGGCTTGGCGGCGTTCCCCTCAACGAAAGAAATGCAACTCGTTATACGCACGGACAAAAATCTCAGAGAGTTGAGGCGCTGGCCTTCTGACCCCAACATGGCAGGTTCGATCCTGGCTCAGTCCGCTGCTCTTTGAAGGAGCTCAAATTCGTCAGCCTCGTTTTGGTAGATATACTAGCACGTTAAGGAACTCCTGGGGGGGTGATTTCCGGCACCTCGGCGTATCCGATAACCATAGAAATATAGTCAGTGGGACGTAAAATCAATAAAAGTATTACATTAACTCGTTATCTTTTCGATCTCGTTGTAAATCAAGACAATAATCCTTACAAGATTCGAACGATTAGTACTTAAGTCGGAAACATGTTTGTCATATGAAGAAGGTGAGTTAATTGTCATTTATCTTCCACATTCTCGCTGCGTTTTAGATACCGTCCTTGTGCATCTATGGTCCTCTCACGTAGTGTTGAATGCAATGATGACGCAACAGAGTCGTGGGATTGACTCATCAGCGCACCACTACTAATTTCATCGTCGCTTAACTTTTGATCTTTCGCGATTCTTTTACCATTGTACTCGTCTCGCCGAGCTCAAGTCTCTTTTTCGTCGTATATAACTTGATTGACTGGTATTAAATTGTTACCGATTTAAGAACCGCGAAACAAAATGTTGAGATACATTTGCGAAAATTTTGTGTAACGTGACGCGACAAAATGTGTGACGGAAGTGTAACCATAGCAACGGTTCTGGCTGTGATGTAAGGTCAGACAATGTTACCTAGCAACCACGCAGGTTATGTCTTATGGCCGGTTCCCATCTGGAATTAGCAGTCGTTTATGGATGGACATGACCGGGAGATATATTTACGATCATTGGAAATTTTCAAGGTTGACATCTACTTATTCAGAATATGCACTGGTATTCGCTCTAATATTACTAACATTTATTCACCTGTCTATTTGTGAACAAAAAGAGACAAGTATGTTTTAAATTGATGGACGTATTCTATCAATACAGCGTTCCTGGTGGCGCTCCAACCTGTGGGCTCCCGTTAGGAAAGGTTGCACCATCACGCCGACGCGTTGAATTATCGGAATATCGAATGTATCGCTTATAGTTTGCCAGAAAGAGCCTTATTTTCGTAACACCAACTTCCCGAGCATGCAGAAATGTGGAATGAGACGTCGCGTCAGCATTAAAGAGATGAAATGAAATGTCGTATGGCTTTTAGTGCCGGGATGTTCCAGGACGGGTTCGGCTCGCCAGGTGCAGTTCTTTTGATTTGACTCCCATAGGCGACCTGCGCGTCGTGATGAGGATGAAATGATGGTAAAGACAACACATACACCCAGCCCCCGTGCCATTGGAATTAACCAATTAAGGATAAAATCCCTGACCCAGCCGGGAATCGAAACCGGGACCCTCTGAACCGAAGGCCAGTACGCTGACCGTTCAGCCAACGAGTCGGACATTAAAGAGATAAGTTGGTAGAACTAGGTAGGTAGTTACATGTCTTTAATCATAATCATAGTATGGAAAAATCTAAACATTCTTTATCATATGAAAATTTGCATGGTCTCATGAATACAAGTAGTTAAAAAATGATCCTACTAGTTTACATCGATAGGTATTTCCAAGCATTCTACGGTATTTATATTGTCTTCGAAAATTATTCTTATACTGATACGTTGTCAGTACACAAGGAATAGAAATTATCTGACGTTTCATTACTGTTCCAGTAACTCTACCGGGCAAGAGGCTGAAGTATTTGAGCAACTTCAAATACCGCCGGACTGAGCTAGGGTCGCACCTGCCAAGTTGGGCTGCCGTGAAAATGAAACTTCCTATGCCTCGAATGCTCTGATGACGTTTCATTGGCGCACCAGTAAATCTTCCGACACGAGGCTGACGTATTTGAGCACCTCCAAATACAACCGGACTGAGTCAGGGTCGAACGTGCCAAGTTAGGCTGCCGTGAAAATGAGACTCCGTAGTCCTCGAATGCACTAATACCGTCGGGATCTGAAAAGAACAAAAGTTGACGAAATGAGGTCAGATAGGATAGATGAAAGTGAGGAGTCTGACGCAAGTAAGCGACGCAATGCCAGAACTCAGCTAAGGGCACCGTGGTCGCTAAGCCTCACTTCCAAGTTAAGGTCCCCTGGGCTCTTTTTATTCACCTCTTGCAACAGGCAAGGGATACCGTGGGTTCTATTCTACAGACCCCGCACTATTGCATGAGCTACATCAGCGAATTTTCATTCCAAGTGATACGTGTGCTGCGGGTCAGTATTTGTCTCCTCAACCTTCTCGCCTTAGAGTATTTCGAGGCGCAACGACGGATTACTGGCTACATGGTACAAATGCGCAGCTTTCAGATTATGATGAGTTCGTACCACACCATCAGCAACCCATAAGAATTGCTTTTAGTGGTTTCGCACTTTCGCTTCAGGTGACTTCATTAAGAGGAGTCATGACTTAAATTTTGAACTTCTGCAATTTACTACTTATCAAACCCAAACTGAAAACACGAGCACATATTAATAAGGTGTAGCCCCATTAAAACTGTTACCGAGTTTTGGTGGTAGGTAGAGGTGTAAGAAGGTGCGGGCGTGAATGGGTCTCAAACTACGGAATCAAAGTTAATGTAAAAGTTAACAAGGTTATATTTCCTTTTCAATATTAAGTAATAACAAAGAACAGGTACTTAGTAGCCGAAACACAATTTGAAATGTACAATTACAGGGATTACAGAGTTTGGGCTTCGAGCCCTGAGTTCACAATTTTGAGCAACTAGCCCAACTTTCCGATATACACATTTTAACAAAGGGGCAGAAGACCCCAATCAAACCCTGGAGCCCTTGCTCCAAATTACACAGTAAAGCCTCCTCGAGGCATACAACACTCCGTTTCCAAAAGAGCCACACGCTCTTTAATTTAAGCCTCTCCTAGGCCACACCAAACTCCACCTTCAAGTTGTCCTCAACGGACATAAACACAGGGGTAAAATACCCAATCTACTGAGGTCTATTAAATGAAAAGCAGGTTAATTGAATGACCTCTAAAACAATTTGAGAGGAGGCGAACTTGCACTCCTAATACACTTTGATTTTAAAACCTACTTTGGCACTAGGCCGTTATTACAAGGGCTAATCCCATACTACAGAGGTGACTTAATAGCAATTTACATTACATTACGGAAGAATTGGTTGAGAGAATAAGTTCACCTCAAGACGATGTGAGTGGGAGCTCGAGAGGGTTAAGCACTCTCTATCCCGATATGTCGTTTTAAAAGAGAATAGATACCAGTTGTTTTTACATTTGAGGAAAAGGTTACATGGTTGAACGCTTAGAACCCGCCCCGAAAGTTAAACTGCTGAGCAAGAAAAGAAAAAATTTATTAATCGGCCATTACCTTATTGTTGACCGCCGCCGAGGAAAGAGGCGCTTCCCGCCTCCTGCTATGTACTTAATACACTGAAAGATGGAACAGAAGTGGCCCGGAGACCCTAAAATCAGCAGTTTATATACTCTCGCGGAAGTTTCTAGGCGTTAGGGGAATGAAAACACCCGCCCACAATGTTTTTATTGGATAGGACCCCGCAACAGATACAAGTTGGGGGAAGATACACCAGATTGGTCAGAAATTACTAAAAGAAATTCGGGATTGGATAAATCTAAAACAAGGGGAAAAAGAGGGGTATACAGCCAACTTAAACAATAACAGAAAGAAATTTAACAAGAAACAAACTTTTGAAGTAAAAATTTCTCCAACAAAATAGTTCTTTGACTCCGCACTAGGGTGCGCTATTGTTGATCTTCAGTAGTGTCCTCTAGAAGAGAAAGTTCACACTTCTTACTTCAAGCGAAACAAAAACACATCAAAAGTGACACAGTTCAAAAACTCAAAATTTTCCACGTGGTGACATCTTCTGAGAAAGTAGAGAATTAATAGAGTAGATAAAGTTCAACCTTCCTCCAGAAGAGGAGTTTCAACTGGCGCAACTTTTAAATAAACGGTGTAGAGGTGTACCGCCCGGTACAGACCTCCCCCCCCAAAAGTTCCTCCAGGGGTGACACATGAAATCAGTTTGCAGCAAAGTCCAAGTAATGATGTTGATACGAAGATAGATAGCAGAAGCATTTACAAGATTCCTTAATTCAGTTTCACAATGTTGTTGTTGCAGGTGAATGAAAGTCTTTAAGTTTGTAGAATTTGAATTTCTGAAGATAAACTTTTAATACTTAGAAGTGAAGAAATATTTTGCAATGTCCACCAAAAATTGTTGTTGAATTCCCAAGTGTAGTTATTGCTTATGGTGACTGTCCATGTAGTTGATGTAGATTGAGTCGGATGGCCAGACCGGCCGTTGCAGCTTGCGTCCAACGGAGGCCGCTCGGACCCCTCAAGTACCCTGAGATACCGCTCGCCCGCACTATGAGGGGAGCAGAGGTGTTGAAGTACGCCGCGCCCGCGGTGAACAGATACAGGCTGCGGGCATGTAGCAGGTCGTGCGCCGCACATCAGCCTTGGCCGGGAGGAGAGCTCCGGCTCGCCGTGCACATGTCGTCCTCGCTGGAGAGGAGGGGGCCCATCCCCCTCCCCAGTCGCTGCACGGCGCTGCGCGGCTGCGGGGGCGCTGAAACATTAAAGCTAGGCGGCAGAATTGTGTTGGACTATCATCTTCTTTGAGGGTACAGGCTTGTGGAGAGGTTGAGGGGCCAGCGGCGTGTAGATATCCATGGCATTTACTATTATGAAGCCACAGTGTAAGGTGGAGCAGGAGACGGGAGCGTGGTAATGGCCGTGGCAAGAACAGGATGGCAGTTTAACGGATCGGGGTGGGTTTTACAAAAGGCTTACATCTAAAACCAAAATATTATAGAAGGGGCAGAATGCCTTAAAAGTGAAACTCAAAAAAAATATAACCTTCATATCCTTTCAGAATAATATGAAGCAAGTTAACACAGAAATTACACCGGTTTCACCTGGGACAGGTGAACTCTAAATATCCTCTCGGTGGCTGGATTACTTAGCAATAAGGTAACCGGCGTAAGAAAATCGAGAATGATACAAGGCCCATGAAATCTGGGGGCAAGCTTGCCCGCGGGAACAAAATTTTTGACCATAACCTGGTCACCTACCTTCAAAGTGGTGGGTCTCCGTCCACGATCATACCTTTCCCTAACCTTTTCATGAGATACTTTAAGATTAGCTTTAGCCTTCTTCCAAAGATCTTTAATATTGTCCGGATCTATTGTCTCGGGTAGAATGTCACTCAGAGACCAGAGGTTAGAGAGCGGCGTGTTGGGAACAAACTTGAACATTAAAGAAGCTGGAGTGAACTTGTGAGATTCATGAACCGCCGAATTCAAAGCAAAAGCTAACCAATGCAGGGACGTGTCCCACCTGGAAGGATCTTCATGATGATAGGCAATGAGTGCGGACCTGAGATTACGGTTAACCCGTTCAGCCAGAGATGGTTGAGGGTAATAAGCAGAAGTGGTTACATGAGAGATGGACAAGTCAAAACAGAATTTACGAAATAAATTAGATGTAAAAGCCTTAGCATTATCAGATACAATGTATTGGCACGGACCAAAAGAAGCAAAAATAGAATTTAGGCAAGTAATGGTGGACTGAGCGGTAGCCAGCTTAGTCGGAAATAACCAAGAAAATCTGGTAAAACCATCTACACATACAAAGATGAATTTGTTGGCATTTCCCTTCGACTGGGGGAAGGGTCCTACATAATCAATATACAGGCGTTCCATGGGGCGCGACGCTTGATGAGAAGACAAAAGGCCTACTTTAGTGGACATGGTGGGTTTACTGATCAAACAAGATTTACAAGCTTTTACAAGTTCCCGAATTTCACCGTCCATACCTTTCCATATGAACATTTCACGAATCTTTTCACGAGTTTTAAAGATTCCAAGATGCCCCCCCAATGGGGCCTCATGATAGTATTTGAAGATCATAGGTACAAGAACCGCTGGAACAACAACTTTCATCAACTTATCATGCCTCGAAGGGCAACATAGAACACCATTCCTCAGAACATAAGGGACAGCATGTTCCCCAGAAGAAAGGGTTTCCATTATCGGAGCCAGCGTCGGATCTTCACGTTGGTATTTCTCAATATCCCTAAAAAGCATGGGAGCATCTGTTAAGATGGCATTAACACCAGATAGTATGAACTCGGAAGGTGATGAACTGTCGACCGGTTCGTGGGTCTCTACGTCGTTATGAAACATACGGCTGAGTCCATCAGCAACAACATTTTCGGTACCTCTGATATGTCTAACATCAAACTGGAAGGCGGAAATACGAATAGCCCAGCGGGCTATACGACCAGTACGACGCGGCCTACCTAAGACCCAGCTTAAGGCTTGATTATCTGTCTCCAGGTCGAATTTAACGTGTTCCAGATAGAGACGGAACTTTTCTAAGGCAAATAAGACTGCCAAACCTTCGAGCTCATAGATGGAATACTTGGCTTCTTGAGCCGACAATGTCCTAGACGCATAGGCGATGGGTCGCCTCCCTAGTTCAGTCTCTTGAAGAAGGACTGCAGCTACTGCTGACGACGACGCGTCGGTTTGGACGATGAATTTCTTCGAGAAATCAGGCATAGCAAGTACAGGGGCATTACAAAGAGCTAATTTAAGGTCTTCAAAAGCGGCTTGTTGGGAAGGTCCCCACTCGAATTTGATGCCTTTCCTACGAAGAAGGTTTAAGGGCGCCGCTCTATTAGCAAAGTTAGGAATGAACTTTCTGAAGAAATTCACCATACCAATGAACCTGGCGATACCTTTAATGTCCTTGGGAGGTTTAAAATCACGGATGGCCTGTGTTCTAGAATGATCAACTGCTACACCATCGGGTGACACAATATGCCCTAGGAAAGACATAGAGGGCTTAGCGAAGGCAACCTTGGACAACTTAACAGTTAACCCAGCCTTACGAAGGCGATCGAGAACTTCTCGCAGATGATCTAGGTGTTCTTCAAAAGTCTCTGAAAATACTACGACATCATCTAAGTAGTGATATAAGTACTCGAATTTGATGTCGGAGAAGACCCTATCTAGTAGCCTAGTGAGCACAGCTGCCCCCGTGGGGAGCCCGAAAGGCACGCGGTTGTATTCGTATAAATTCCAGTCCGTGGCAAACGCTGTAGGGTGATTAGACTCTTCGGCAAGGGGAATTTGATTATAGGCCAGATTTAAGTCCAAGATGGTGAAGAACTTGGCCTTACGAAACCATGAAAAACAAGAATGAAGGTCGGGAAGTGGCACAGATTGTAACACCACCTTCCGATTGAGAGCCCTGTAATCAATGACAGGCCTGAAACCTCCTTGGGGTTTCGGTACTAAAAAAATAGGCGAAGAATACGCTGACTTAGAGGGCCTAATAATACCGTCCTTCAACATCTGATCGATGATTTCCTTCAGAGACTTCATTTTAGGTGGAGATAGCCTATACGGTGGCAAACGGACAGGAATCGAATCCGTAACCTCAATTTTGTATTCATTAAGGTCAGTGACACCAAGAGTATCAGAGAACACCTCGGGAAACGACTGACACAGTTTGCGAATACTATCAGCCTGCTCCTCAGGTAGATGTCTAAGGTCTAACAACATCTCATCCTGGATAGGCGAAATAGAAGAACATGACACAGAATTACACTTTAATAGTGGGATTTTACAACTAGAAGCAAATTTGAATGTGCACGACCTAGACTGCAGATCGAGCACAAGACCAGTGTGAGAAATAAAGTCAGCTCCCAATATAATGGGGCAAGACAATTGCTTGGCCACAAACAATTTAACTTTCCATGTAAACTTAAAAACACGAATTTTGACCAGTAAGGAACCTAGAATTTCTAATGGAGATGAATTAGCCGAAACGTATTGAACAGGAGAAGAGACATAGTCAGGAAGTTTACAAACCGTTTTCAATTTAGAATACCATTCAGCCGCAATAATCGAACAAACACTACCTGAATCTAAGAGAGCTGTTATAGGCTCGTTATTTACCTCAATCTTAAGAAAAGGAACAGGTGCGGGGGTATCCGCCGCAATCCTAAGACATTCTTTAGGGCATTCAAAAGATGAACTTGAAGGCTGATCGTTCTCTGCATTTACAATCTGTTTACTAGGGGCTAAGTCTCGGGAAGATGGATTAGTCGACTCAGCCGAAGCCACTAGTCACTTTTTATTATTGGCATAGGTGGAATTTGCACCAGAAGTGGAGCAGGAGGGGGTGCTATTTGAGTTTGGGCAATTCTTGGCGATATGTGAGAAGGCCCCACATTTAAAACAGCCTTGTGCTGAACCAGCTCCATTATTTGCCCTACTACTTTTGACTAATGGACATTTATTGCGAAGATGGTCAGGCGACCCGCAAGCATAACATTTACGAGGGGTAACTGATCGGCGAGGTGGAGGCCGAGTATTACTAAAAGAAGGCGGGGGTTCTTTTGCTACACGCAAAGAATCGGCGTATCTAACTCCTTCCGCTGAGACGGCCAACGCTTCAAGTTCAGAGAAAGTTTGCGGGCACGCCGCAAAACACAAGTATGACCTATAAGATGGTGAAATGCCTTCCACAATAGCTTGTACAATTTGATCCTCAGGGAAGTGAAGAGCAAACACCCTGGTATAAAACTTAATGTCTTGTATGAAATCAGCCAAGTTTTCATCCAACCTCTGTACTCGATAATAGTACTTTTGAATCAGAGATGACCTCGCGCGGGCGGGAATAAAGTTTGCAAGCAAGTGTGCATGAAAATCTTCAATAGATGACTGTTCAGCTATGGCTCTTACTATTTTGTCGGAGAGAATACCAATAGCATACGGATAGATAATTTGCAAGATTTGACATGGAGACAGAGAAAAAACCAGGGCATGATCCTGAAATTCCACTAGAAATCTTAAAAATGAAATTACGTCACTGGTGGTATTAACAGAAAACTTGGATATACCTCTGAGCAACATTGCCAATGGATGAGGCAAGCTACTAAATCCGGGTGACATAGTAGGTAAAGGTTTCAATGGCAAGGAAGTCAATTCAGAACGGATGTTACTCAATGATGCACGACGTTCAGATTCGTTGTCCAATGGGGCAGGGATAGTTTGAGCAGCAACGGTTATCCTATTAACTTCTCCCTTGGGAGGCGCTTCCTCACTACCTGGATTCACTATGGTGGGTTGATCAGATTTGGGAGGAACTTCCCCAGTTAACAATTGAGTGACCTTACTAGATAACTCGGAAATATTTTCCAGGAGCGTACTAGCTTCCTTCCTCTGAACGTCATTCAGTTTTAGAGACAACAGATCGTTAACCCTATTCGAAAAATGATATAGCCTGCCTTGCACACGCTTAATTTGATTTGGAGACGGATCATTTTCATCAAAAAAACTAACTACAGAAGCTAGCCCAGTAATATTCTCCGTGATCGTGGAAAGAGAGTCGTCAATTTCTTTCTCTCCCAAATTGGGGATGGAAATGGGCAAATCAAGGGACTCTCTAAGCTTGTTAGTGTCTACTGCAACCGTGCCTCCAGATTGTACATTTCTAATAGTCAATTCATAGATCAACTCCTCCTTGCGCAAATAGTTAAGAAGGAGAACATCGCGAGGGCCGGGCATGATGACAGAACAACTTGAAAGAAATCAAAAAAAAAAAATTCCAGCAACTGAGAAAATGGTTAGAGTTCGGAACAAACAATGTTTAGCCGTCAAAAGGGGCTAAATTGAGACCCATTCAACCACGCTCTGCTACCACTTGTTACCGAGTTTTGGTGGTAGGTAGAGGTGTAAGAAGGTGCGGGCGTGAATGGGTCTCAAACTACGGAATCAAAGTTAATGTAAAAGTTAACAAGGTTATATTTCCTTTTCAATATTAAGTAATAACAAAGAACAGGTACTTAGTAGCCGAAACACAATTTGAAATGTACAATTACAGGGATTACAGAGTTTGGGCTTCGAGCCCTGAGTTCACAATTTTGAGCAACTAGCCCAACTTTCCGATATACACATTTTAACAAAGGGGCAGAAGACCCCAATCAAACCCTGGAGCCCTTGCTCCAAATTACACAGTAAAGCCTCCTCGAGGCATACAACACTCCGTTTCCAAAAGAGCCACACGCTCTTTAATTTAAGCCTCTCCTAGGCCACACCAAACTCCACCTTCAAGTTGTCCTCAACGGACATAAACACAGGGGTAAAATACCCAATCTACTGAGGTCTATTAAATGAAAAGCAGGTTAATTGAATGACCTCTAAAACAATTTGAGAGGAGGCGAACTTGCACTCCTAATACACTTTGATTTTAAAACCTACTTTGGCACTAGGCCGTTATTACAAGGGCTAATCCCATACTACAGAGGTGACTTAATAGCAATTTACATTACATTACGGAAGAATTGGTTGAGAGAATAAGTTCACCTCAAGACGATGTGAGTGGGAGCTCGAGAGGGTTAAGCACTCTCTATCCCGATATGTCGTTTTAAAATAGAATAGATACCAGTTGTTTTTACATTTGAGGAAAAGGTTACATGGTTGAACGCTTAGAACCCGCCCCGAAAGTTAAACTGCTGAGCAAGAAAAGAAAAAATTTATTAATCGGCCATTACCTTATTGTTGACCGCCGCCGAGGAAAGAGGCGCTTCCCGCCTCCTGCTATGTACTTAATACACTGAAAGATGGAACAGAAGTGGCCCGGAGACCCTAAAATCAGCAGTTTATATACTCTCGCGGAAGTTTCTAGGCGTTAGGGGAATGAAAACACCCGCCCACAATGTTTTTATTGGATAGGACCCCGCAACAGATACAAGTTGGGGGAAGATACACCAGATTGGTCAGAAATTACTAAAAGAAATTCGGGATTGGATAAATCTAAAACAAGGAGAAAAAGAGGGGTATACAGCCAACTTAAACAATAACAGAAAGAAATTTAACAAGAAACAAACTTTTGAAATAAAAATTTCTCCAACAAAATAGTTCTTTGACTCCGCACTAGGGTGCGCTATTGTTGATCTTCAGTAGTGTCCTCTAGAAGAGAAAGTTCACACTTCTTACTTCAAGCGAAACAAAAACACATCAAAAGTGACACAGTTCAAAAACTCAAAATTTTCCACGTGGTGACATCTTCTGAGAAAGTAGAGAATTAATAGAGTAGATAAAGTTCAACCTTCCTCCAGAAGAGGAGTTTCAACTGGCGCAACTTTTAAATAAACGGTGTAGAGGTGTACCGCCCGGTACAAAAACAATTGGAGGTGATTAGTTAATTGGATACAACGTTATTGATAAATATTTTTTATGTTCCAAGGAGAACTTAACATTTCTGGGCTATAATTTGGCAGACTTGTGAAAATTACTCATATATTTAAGAACAACTCCGGGTTTTGTAGTCAGGTATAAACTACTTGAGATATAATTTGATCAATTATTCAGTTAATAGGCAAACTATAGTTTCGTGCTATTTTAGGAGTAAAAGTATGAAGGTAATATTCAACTGATAATAAAATGCAGAACTGCTTTTATTTCCTGCACATATCCAAACATTCTCCGAAAATTTCAGATGGATCCGGTTAGAACTCTGTCGCAAGGAGCATTTCATGCATGGCAAAGAGCTGAAAAAGCAAATAAAAATTTTAAGAAACATATTTCCTTTAAAACTGTTTTGAACTGTAAATTACTTCCTCAGATGTCTTTCTCCTCTTTCGCACAGTGTAGACCTACTTAAAGGTAAATATATTCCAGCGGTATTATTAAAATAGTAGTCCGAAAGATCTCTGAAGCTAATTTTGTCTGACAGTTGGGAGAAAGCGGTGCGGGCTTGCTTTATATACGCTGAACCTCTACCCTTTAAATTCGGCAGGGAAAAACTGATAATGGGATTTGAACGAGAAAATAATTGTTTTTTAAGGTTAAAATTGCAAATTCGACTTTTGGTCGAAGATGGCTACATTTCAGTCATGACTCCACTCAAGACAGCGTCGAACACCTTCTTAGACGTACCTCATTCCTACAACAGCGTCGCCGAAAAATTATTAGTGTGGCGTAAAGTTGCCAGGGGAAAGGAAATTTTACATGTCTGAGAACAGAGCTTGTGTGATTGACTACGACTGGAGATAAAGGATAAAATAGACACAGAAGAAGCAAACGGTAGTCATATGTCAGAGGAGTATAAACGAGTCCCTCACACTTCTTTAGATCAGCAAGCGAATTGCCTTGTGAATTGAAACACTTTCCACATGGATGGCGGTGTCAGCAAGGAAATGTGATTGCACTGCCATCACGGTTATCGTCGCCAGAGACGCGCCAGTGACAAATAAGTAACATAACGTCAAAGGGCCGGAATATTCTTTCGATATCTAGAGTTGTCTGGCATTTTCTCAGTTAATTCTGTCAGGTGTTTCTTCTTATTCTAGCACTATTCCCACACTTTTAGGGTCGCGGGTGCGAATTGCGTCGCACATGTGGATTTGGTCCTGTTTTATAACCGGATGCCCTTCATGATGCCAACCCTGTATAGAGGAATGTAATCATTATTATGGTTGGTAGTGTAGTATGGTATGAATATGAAGAGGACAGTGTTGGGACAAACACAAACACCCAGTCCCCGAGCCAGAATAATTAATCAGACGAGATTAAAATACCCGACCCCGCCGGGAATCGAAGCCGGGTCCCTCTGAACCGAAGGCCTCAACGCTGACCATTCAGGCAAGGGGTTGGAATTTTGTCAGGTGTGTGTTTCATTGAATTTCGATAAAGCATCAATGACGTTTCATTACGTGGATGTAACTGCTGTTCTGTGAAGGACTAGTGCTCTTAATTCACCGGAAATTCTTCATTTTTTCTGCTTGTTTAAAGTCGCACGAACACATCGAAGTGTTTCGGCGAGCGAAGGATGAGAAAGGGCTAGGATTGGGAAGGTATAGTATTTGCCTGGTGAGAAAATGGGAAACAACGGAAAACCATTTCCAGGGCTGTCTATGATGGAATTCGAACCCCCGTATATAACAAACTCAAGCTTACAGTCGTGCGACCCTAACCGAACGGCCAACTCGCTCGGTAAAATATATTATTTTTGATTCCTCGTAAGAACTTCTATTCGACTGAATACATTCATCTCTCAAATACAACTCTACTGCTAGGAAACTATAGGCCTACTACAGAGTGCGCGCAAAGTCGGTATACACCTACTGATTATTTGTTTCTATTCTCAGATACTCATTATTATCGACTTCGATGGTTGACAGCAGTCGGTGTCTAGATATTGAAATAATTTAGAAGCTTAATTTCTTGAGAGAGAGAGAGAGAGAGAGAGAGAGGAATTTACTCAGATCAAAACAGATTTACGTTTTATTTATTTACCTCTACACCATATCCAACATTCAGGAAAGACTCTTCTATATCTTTCCTGTTGACTAAGTGATTAGCTCTATTGTCAACGGTGCTCTCCCGAAGGCATTCTTTTCATGAGGTGTCCCCAATGAATTTAAGTCAATAGAGTATGATTGTCACTTGCATTGATCTATGACTTCATCACACATGGCTGTGACGGTATGGGTGTGACATTATTACCATTTCTTATGAAGTTAGTCCCTGAGACGTGTGGTGCAGGGTCCGGTGACTGATATAGGGTGTATCAGAACTATACCGACAAAAAAAAGGTCAGGGATACTTCCGGGCGCGTGATTCAAATTGACGAACTCTCCGTGTTTGCTTTACCAGAGTGCAAGTCGTTACCGAGCTTAGGGAAGGGAAGGGGAGGGAGGGGAAGTGGGGTGTATGATGGAGACAGAGATAATACTCCCCCCGTATGCACAATATTCTTCGTTCGACTCGCACAGGATTGCCCTTGTCCCTTCCAGGCAATATCCATACTTCGTTTATTAAAGAACCGTAACTGCACACACAGTACAAGAACACACTGTATTTAAGACATACTAGTCAGTCAAGGAAGGCACCAGATCGTTTCTCCTCTAATCTCTTGGTCGCAGTGAAGTGTTGTATTGTGTATTCTTTCACTCAAAACATTGAAAATGGAATTAAATACTTAATGAAGGAAACAATACGCCCAATGGTTTGATTACAGTATATGTTCAATATGCTCCCCCTCCTACTTAGATGCACGCCTCACAACAGTGTAGTAGTGACCTTTGGAATCTGTTCCGAATGTGCGGTGTGTGGCGCATTACCTCCTTCCCCCACTTCCCACTTATCTTCCCTCCTGTTCCCTCCTCTTACGCACAGCAACAAGCAATAACTGGATCTTTGGCATAGCAAATACGGTAAGTTCGTCAGATTGAATCACGCGCCCATAAATAACAAAGTAACTCTCTTTCTCGAAAGGAAGGAAATTTCTCCGCCAATCCGATTGCACCATCGATCTCAACACAACACAAAGAGCATCCATGATTATTTTTATCGGTATAGTTCTGATAAACTCTGTGTATCTATGGGGGTTTAGCTGACTGATACATAATAGCAGAGAGAAAAGCAACGGGCAAACGACTTCTCCTCAGATTCGTCTCGAATGCTTCTTAAGTAACACTGAGTTTGTATGAACCAACTGACGGTGAAACGTTTGGGATTCATCGGGACATTCAGCTAAGTACTTTCGGGTCCTCATCCCGAGGTGGTGCAGCTCTACTCAGGCACGCCCCCGATGGAGGTGAGCTGCATGTACCTATCAAACCACATTCCAGCCCTGCTGTCACTCTTAAATTTCTGGCAGTACCGGGAACCGTACCCGTGCCACCGCGGACGGCAGCTGATAGTTCTAACCCTTGCGCCATAGAGGCGGTACCGTCTGTTGAACTGAAGACTCAACATAAATACAACCTTTGACAATAAAGTTCGGTGAATAGTCCTGTACTACCAACATAGATGTACAATGCAAGACAGTGACCTTACTGTCCTTCGACATAGTCCGCTCCCATAACTATGCACTGCTGAGATAGGCGATACATGTCCTTGAAACTATGCAAGAAGGTTTCCTTTAGGATGGTGTTCAAAATCCTCGTCACGTTTCGTTGGAAGTCGGGAATATCTTAAAATCTACTTCCATTCAAAGCGAGTTTGAGTCGTGAGAATAGGAAGAAGTCTGGAGCATTGAGATCTGGCGAGTATGGGGGATGTTCAATTTGCACCACCCCCTTCTGATCGTCAGTCAAGTGATGTGGCACAAGACGAGAACAAGTTTTCCTCTTCCCTAACTTCTGGGTAACGATTTGTCGCACGGATTCACGGTTAATCTGCAGTTCATCCGCTATCTTGCGCACAGTTAATCACCGATCGTTCATGATTAATGTCCTCACCTTCTCAATGTTTTCGTCACTGACGGCGGTCGCCGGTCTTCTGCTACGGTGGTTGTCAGAAAAACTTTCCCGGCCTCCTCGAAAACGGGCGAACCACTCGTATACACATTTCAAGGACAGCGCTTGAACTTCATAATCACGTACCAGCATTGCATGTGTTCCTTTCGGTGTCTTGCCAAGCTTAAAACAAAACTGTACATTGATCTTTTGGTCATTCATGTTCATGTTTGCAATTTAGAACCAACTCACTAAACACGCACTATGTCCAACGGGTCTTACACGGCACTCGCACGATGCTCAACTGAACAACGTTGGAAGCAGAAGCAGTTGGTCAAAACCTGCTGCTAGGTAGGTGCAGCGTTGTGTGTCGCCAGTGCTGCCGGATCGACCGATCTAACTTCATTCACCGAACTTTATTGCCACAGGTTGTACGTACACCTCTCAAATACAAGTCTACTGTTGGGAAACAATACTGCAGAGTGCACAAAAAGTCCATATACCCCTACTTATTATTTATTCATTTCTATTGTCAGATAGCCATTGTCATCGACTTCGATTGTTGACAGCAGTTGGTCCAGGATATTGAATTATTTGCTGATACAAGTGATTATATGTATTCATATACCTTAGTGGTAAATCAATTAAAAATATGAGGGACGACTTAATTTCGCGGGTTGTTAAAGCAGCACGACAAAGTACACGTTGTTCGCGTGGGGAAAGGAAGCCTTTCCAACGGGCACTGTTCGCAACGTGCCGAGAAGTAGAAGACCATCCACCAGACTTGAACATTGTGCTGACGTGGAGAACTATATTGTACAATTTCCGGTCGAATCCACACGGAAACGTGCGTTACAGTTCGAGATACCG
The DNA here is from genome assembly GCF_040414725.1 of Anabrus simplex. Taxonomy (NCBI): domain Eukaryota; kingdom Metazoa; phylum Arthropoda; class Insecta; order Orthoptera; family Tettigoniidae; genus Anabrus; species Anabrus simplex. The sequence goes on from NC_090270.1 coordinate 320,290,339, forward strand.
GAATCAACCATGCGGAAACACATCAAAGAGGATCTGAAAATGAGGTGCTGGCGTGCACTGAGTGTCAATGAATTATCAGATGATGATTGGGAGAGACGTGTGGATGCTTGTGGTCGGATGCCGCAACAATTCCAATCAATGACTCAGCAGGCAGAATGTGAGATTTATCACAGTTCCCCTAGTCGCAATGTTTGCATTTAGGAAAAAGAAAATCCACAATACTTTTTTCAAGAAATCAAGCGAAACCCACCTAACCGGGACAGAATGACACCCATGCATCTGTTTGGCCCATATTTTTTGAACGTCAGTATAGTTACCTCCTGATAAATAATGCCTGGCTCATCCCGCAGCTGCAAAATGCGGGAATCTTGAAATTGGTTGGCTTCAACACGATGGGGCACCGGCTCACTTCGTAGGGGCTGTTCGACAATATGTGACCGGAGTCTTTGGGAAACGCTGGATCGGTCTAGGATCGGACAACGATCCGGCCACCAAGTAGCCCTGATCTAACAACACCCGATAACGCACTTTGAGGTTACATGAAGGAGCAGGTGAGCAAGCAGCGGTATGTTGTAATTGATGATCTGAAAAATTGCGGTGCACGAAGCTTTCCAGACAGTGACGCCAGGAATGTTGTTTAATGTGAGCATCAGAACATGGCGTCGTATTTAGCTATGCAGAGACGATAGAGAGACACGTACGGATGTTTTATATTTGTAATACGTAAGTAGAAATAAATAAATAATGAGCACATGTACTTTATATCATGCCATATTGAGTTTAATTTAGTTCAATATAGGAGTGTACGGAGTTTGTGCACACCCTAATGTCGGTTACACAAATTAAATTTGCCACCTTACCTCTTTGAAATAGTTAGCAAGTACTTTAAATCACTAAGGGATTATGTGTTGCACCTATACGATTTCTGCCTTCCGCAAACACCTGACATTTAAAAGTCATAATTTCGACTGTCACCAACGAGTAACATCAGAAATGTAACATCCCCTTTCCGCTCATATTGTCTACACTTGAGAAACACGCACAAGAATACCACCATTCTGTTGCTGAAATGAGTATGGAAAACAGTGATGTTGGACTTAATCAAGAATACGATTTAATTATTCTAGGGAGATACAAAAGGAATAGTGCTCACACACTGTTCCCCCTCTGCGAGCTGCGATAGAAAATAGAACAGAGAGTGAAGAGCGTCCATCCCATTTGTGCTGTACTCAAACAATGAACAATGCAGTTGCAAGTTACTCTCTCACAATGCTCCACGCACTGAAGTGTGTCTCTTGTTACAGACGAGAAACTCAGTCAACTTGTGAAACTGTGTTCCTTTTTTGTATCAATGAGGAGGCACTGGAATTCTTCCGTATTCTAACTCGTCCGCAACTGACGAGATCGTCTCCAAATTGTATCTAGTCAGTATTGTTAATTACTCGTTTTATTCCTGTGTTTAATTGGATACGTTACTTCTCATTGTTTATTCGGTGCCATTGAAAAGCAAAAAAATTGCTCTACTCTGTAATGGAAATGCAAGAGGATCTTTCAAATCGTTCAAACATGAAGTGTCAAAAATAAGAGCGGAAATAAAGTATATGATAAAATTAATATTGGTTTTCATGTTAACTCTTAACAAATCGATAATATTAATGATAGTAATCCACAGCCTGTTTCCAGTCATTGGACTGGAATGGAATGAATCAGGCCCCCAACTAACGGCGAGGATAGGAACTGTGTCGACTACTGAAGCCTGTCGCACTCATCTGAACCCAGTGGCGAGATACCGGCGTTTTATCTCCTGAGCCAGAGAGGCTAATAATAATAATAATAATAATAATAATAATAATAATAATAATAATAATAATAATAATAATAATAATAATAATAATAATAATGATAATAATAATAAATTTTATTCCAAGTACAGTCATGTATAAAACTAGATAAGAAAATGAAAACAGACATCGAATAATGAGTCACTTTCCGACATTTTCTAGAGGCTCAGAACTCTGTACTAGAGAATTTCGTTTTCCAAAAATTGCCAGAAAAATTATGATTCTCGAAACTTTCCTCGGAGCTCAGCTGAAAGGGCTTTAAAATTTCGCTCTTTTAGGAATGTTTTCCCAAAGATATGGGTTGTAGTTTTAGTGGAATTTCTTAAAGTTAAAATTAACTTTAATGTCAAACCCCAAGAAGGTGTGCAAGGAAATTTTCCAGATATTAACGAGCTTTACTTTTCTAATAGATTGCAGGCGAATTGAGCCATGCATGAGAATAGATATAAACATGATAGTAGACATGAATTTTGCAACACCGTCAGATATCGTATAAATTTCAATCATAGTATCTTAGAAACTGAGCCTCCATGGCTCAGGCGGAAACGCGCCTGTCTCTCACCGCTGGGTTCCGTTGTTCAAAGACCGGCCACTCCATGTGAGATTTATGCTGGACAAAGCGGAGGCGGGACATGATTTTCTCCGGGTACTCCGATTTTCCGTGTCATATTTGATTCCAGCAACACTCTCCAATATCATTTAATTTCATCTTTCATTCATGAATCATTGCCCCAGAGGAGTGCGGCGGGCTTCGGTAGCCGGCACAATTCCTATCCTCGGCGCTAGAAGGGGGCTTTATTCTTTCCATTCCAGACACGGCCGAATGACTGGAAACAGGCTGTTGATTTTAATTTCATTTTCAGAAAGATACTGATGCCAATAAGATCCCTAGAAAAGTCGCAAGTTCTAAAAAAGAACAAAGGAACCTAGATGTGTAGCGTTGGAGTTGGGAGTCAGAAGAAAAACAGGATTAAGTTCGCAGGTGTCGGCTCCTTTAACCGAGTGGAATTATTCACAATCTTCCAAATATCTTCTCTCTCACAAAGTGGACATTTGACTTCACCAAATGACGATTTGGCTTCGTGCAATATTTTCTATGAATTTGCAATACCTAACTTTTACCTTAATTCAGTAACTTCTGTTATTAAAATCATCTGTATAATTCTTAGGTAGATGGTTTTATTTGAGAGGAGTATGAATATTTCCCGAGGCTTGGCTGTTTCTCTGCTGACCGGACGAGTTGGCCGTACGCGTAGAGGCGCGCGGCTGTGAGCTTGCATCCGGGAGATAGTAGGTTCGAATCCCACTATCGGCAGCCCTGAAAATGGTTTTCCGTGGTTTCCCATTTTCACACCAGGCAAATGCTGGGGCTGTACCTTAATTAAGGCCACGGCCGCTTCCTTCCAACTCCCAGGCCTTTCCTATCCCATCGTCGCCATAAGACCTATCTGTGTCGGCGCGACGTAAAGCCCCTAGCAAAAAAAAAAAAAGTTTCTCTGCTGTCATTAAAATCCCATCCAGTAGATCTAGATGTTAATGGAGTTTGAAAAGATGGATTTTGAGAGACACGCCAGCTTTATGGTCGACAGATAATGTGCTCTGCTTACAGAAAGCAGGCACTTGGAGTAGACAGGCTTCATTACGTTGTCTTGTTTACACTGCAATTTGCATGACGATGAACAAAGTTATTTAGCCGTTAACGATCAGCGGTGTAATGGCACGAATCTGAGGCCCATTACACAAATAACAACCACGGCTCTGCAGCACTTTCCATTAAATGTACTCTCCGGTAAATATGCTGGCCAAACATCGCCCCATTTAAAGCCATTCACAGAGACTTTCGCTGACAACGCTACAACAGTGTGCAGGTACCGTGCCTTTTTAATTTACAGCGAACACATGTGTGCTTGGTAATTTAAAAAAGGACTTGTATGCAGATAATTAAATATTTTAAAGGTGAAAGTGCCATTAAATGATTTGTACTCTCGTCATTCATTTCCCTCGGTTTAGAAGTTCAGTTCATGAATTCTATATTTTCTTTCAATTGCTGCAGAGTGGTGCGTTAAAGAGGCTGCATTAACATGGCTGTATGAGCTGAATATGTGTAGAGAGAGAATAGATCAAATTCGTTTTGCTGAAGACATCCCAATATAACGGAGAGTGAAGAAAAATTAACGAGGATGCTGGACGTAATGGAAAGTACTTTTACATGTGAAAATAGAATAAAAATAAATTCAGACAGAATTTTTTATGCATTAATAGGTTAGAATGCAAACTTACTGAAGCGAGTAGCACGTATCGTCTACCTTAACTACTATTATGCTATGGGGTTTGCATAAACATTAGGGGTACGGCCTACCAGGACCCCTATAATTTATGTTACTCCTGCTACATTATGGAAGAGCGGGTGGCCGAAATGTCCTACCAAACAAATTAGTTTGCAATCTAACCTGTAACTGCATAAAATTTCGGGCTTTACACTGGTAAGTATGCAAAACATGAAATAAATATACCTCTGCGTGGGAACCAGCTCAGTAACGTTGAAGAGTTGTCTTATTTAGGAAGCAAAATAACAGGTGATAACCGAAGTAAGAGAGATCTGGTCAGTAAAAATTAACCAGGCAAATATAGTCTTCAATAAAAAGAGAAAGCTCTTCACATCTAGGAATATCGGCTTAAAACTAAGAAAACGATTAATTAAGACATATGTTTGGAGCGTATTTCTGTACGGAAGTTAGATTTGGACTTTAGGGGTGGCAGAGAAGAAGAGGGTAGAAGCCTTTGAACAATGGTGCTATAGACGAATAATGAAAATTCCCTGGACAGGTAGAGTTACTTATGGGGAAGTAATGGAAAGAGTTGGAGAAAACCCGAGCTTGTTAATGTATATGAAGAATTTTATTTAACAATTTGCTTTACGTCGCACCGACACAGATAGGTCTTATGGCGACGATACGATAGGCAATACCTAGGAGATACAGCCTCAGGATTTTCCTGGTGTAAAAATGGGAAACCACGGAAAACCATCTTCAGAGCTGCCGACTGTGGGGTTAAAACCTGCTATCTCCCAGGTGCAAGCTCACAGCTGTACGCCCTGAACCGCGCGGTCAACTCGCCCGGTATGATGAAATACACGGATTGGAGATATAATCAGATATGAGAGTTTACTGGAGAGCTTTGTGGAAGTAAGAAATTATTAGGGAAGGCCTAGACTGGAATATATTGGTCAATTGGTGGAGATGGTGGGATGCCAACCTTATGTCTAACCGAAGAGAACGGCACAAAACAGGAACCTTTGGAGAGCTGCTGCCAAACAACTTTAGTGGTCCATATTTCTAAGGGTGAGCTAGTACCTAAATATACAGGGTACTGAAATATAATTTGAAAAAAGTAATTTGATATCTCGTGCCGTTGTCATTTTAGCACTTGCAGAAGTTAGCCAATCAGATCGCGTCGCGGGCGAATTCAAATAAGCTTAGCGAGGCGGTGCCGCTAAATCTGCACGTGGCTTAAGGCCAGCTTGAGTTTCATGCGGAAAAATCACCATCAAATATAAAAACATGGCGGGTTTCATCCGGTGTCACCGTAGCGTACTTGGTGCGATCCTGTCCGCCCGGAGCTCCGTGTTCGAGTCCCTCCTCTTCTTTCTTTGAATGATGTTCTGCTATTTTATTATTTGTACCTTCGTAAAATGCGTAAATAGATCTACTTATGATAGTGATTAGGCCTACAAGCGCCTCACGGCAAGGACATATACCCCTTAACCAACCCGCCCCCCACCCATATCCTTCTTCTTCTTATCTGTTTACACTCCAGGATCGGTTTTTCCCTCGGAATCAGCGAGGGATCCCACCTCTACAGCCTCAAGGGCAGTGTCCTGGAGCTTCAGACTCTGCGTCTGGGGATACAACTGGGGAGGATGACCAGTATGACGCCCGCGCTGCCTCACCTGCTTTGCTGAACAGGGACCTTGGTGGGGGTTAGGAAGATTGGAAGGCGTAGACAAGGACGAGGGAATGAAGGGGCCGTGGACTTAAGTTAGATACCATCCCGGCATTTGCATGGAGGAGAAGTGAGAAACCACGGAAAACCACTTCCAGGATGGCTGAGGTGGGAATCGAACCCCCTTCCACTCAGTTGACCTCCAAAGGCTGAGTGGACCCCGATCCAGACCTCGTACCACTTTTCAAACATTTCGTGGCAGAGCCGGGAATCGAACCCTGGCCTCCAGAGGTGACAGCTAATTACACTAACCACTACACCACAAAGGCGGATGCTACCCATATCCACGCCACTAAAATAATTTGACCTTGTTACATTCTAAAACTCGAATTCCTTACGTGTAGTATGAAATGTTCACAGCAAATAATTCCTCCGTTTTAGACCAATGATTTACTGCACTGGATAGTGGTAACAGTTACTGAAATAATTTCAGAGATAACTGTGTGCCCCTGTGGTGTAGTGGTTTGTGTGATTGGCTGTCACCCCTGTTTCGATTCCCATCTCTGCCACGAGATTTGAAAATTGGTGCGAGCACTGGAACGGGGTCCACTCAGTCTCGGGACGTTATGTGGGTGGAGAGGGATCCGATTCCATCCTCGAAGTGGTTTACCGCGTTTTCCTATTTCTTCTCCAGGCAAATGCCGGGATGTTACCAAACTTAAAGCGACGGCTGCCGCTTATTCCTTCCCATGTTCCCATCCCCCACAAGGCCCCTGTTCAACTTAGCAGGTGAGGTCAGCTGGCGTGGTACTGCTTTTCGTCCTCAGTTGTATCCCTGAGCAAATGTCTCACGCTCCAGGACACTGCCTTTGAGGCGGTAGAGGTGGGATCCCTCGATGAGTACGATGGAAATAAAACCCTGTGCGGTAAACGGATTAATTCAATAAATAAGTAAATAAAGAAAATAAAACTGTAATTTTACAGCACGGTACCTGTTTACAACAGATGGAATTCACTAATATACCAAGATATCCATAGGTCAATGGTAACTCTACATAGTAACGGAAGAAAAGTCTCCCTTATATTTCTATGAATTATTCTTCAATGATTGGAGAAGTTAATACAGTATTATTACTTGGAAATGCCTAGTGTTTCTTAGGGATCGTGATTTGTTATTTGTATTTTTAAGACTGGGCTCCCACGATACACGCAGGAAATACAGGACTGTAAACTCCTCTTCTATAGACCTTTATGGCGTTTAACCATGGCCTAGATTTGCTAGAATACGTGACGGCTGAAGTACAGTGTGCGTTCAGGCCACAGAAGCATTAATGGAGATGAATGCTAATGAATTCACTTGCAGTTGTGTTATGATATACTGACGATGTCAAGGTTGAGACGCGAATAAGGGCGATCTCATAGCGAGAAACCAGGCTAGGCAATTAAATTAAAATAACATTCTATTTACGTCAATTAAGGTGGCTGTTCACATTTCAAATTAGTGATATTTTATATAAACAAAGGATGGATACCCTAGAGTTGATACGGAAGAAATTGAGGCGTAATCCTTTGGCAAGTCACGTTGTGTAATCATATAAGCTGTTTCAAACATTTTGGGTCAAACTGAAGCACGTGTTAGTGGATCCACAATCGATTATACTCAGATGGGGAACCAATGGTCGGAAATGCATATTTATTGTGTTATGGACATACACGGCGTAATTCGCATAACAGTGCACCTCATAGTAATTGTTCTAAGCGACAACCGCCAGTCTCAGTGCAAGTATTGTATGTTCCTGGAGACTGTACCACTCGTTGTTCGCCGAAAGATGTGGTTTCAACACGACGGTGCACCAACCCACTTCGATGTTAATGTTCGCGAGCCTCTGAACGACAGGTACCCTCATCGTTGGATTGGAAGGGGAGGTCAGAGCGATCGCTGGATCTCAAAGATCTGGAATTTTTCCTCTGTGGTTTCGTAAAGTCGTTGGTTTATGGAATCCCCATAGAATCGGATGAAGACATGTTTGCTGGGGTCCAAGCTGCCTGTCTCCTGGTACAACAGTCACCAGATCTCTTTGAGAGAGTGCGGCAGAACTTCATGCGCCGTTGCCATGCATTGATTGAGACTGGCGGCCGTCACTTTGAACAATTACTATGAGCTACGTTGTTGTTATGCAGTGGATGCTGTCCATTTCCATGACGGAATACACATGCATTTCCGGCCATTCGCTCCCTATCACAGTATTATCGGTTGTGGACCCACTATCGCATGTTTCAGTTTGACCCAAACGTTTTGAGAGAACCTGTATACAGTATTTATGGTATGGTCCAGTTTCAAATATTTGCTTACTTTTTATTTGTTTAGTTCCAGAAATTTTAATTGAACATATTATTTGTATCCTTTGCTGACAGCCAAGTTATGCCATTCATTCTTGAAACTCTCTGTTCAGATGGGCAGAATGTCAAACATTGACTGAATGTCGCGAATAAATAAGAAGCGACAAAGAAACCAACAAATGCAATCATAGCGAAAAATAGAGAGGACTTTCTTATGAATACATTTCACTGCATGCACGTAACATCCTACTTAGAAAGTTAGGGTATCAGAAACTCTGTTCAATGACGACCAATCATAGTAAGTTTCAATAGAGAAAAGAGCAGATGAATTCGATGTTTGGCGCCAGAAATCACAATCATCAACACTTAAATGTTATGCACCCTCCAGACACGTATTGCTTACTTGGTGCTTACAAAAGGGAAAGCATATTATGCTCCAAGTTCTACTCTGCCCAACCCATGGTGCCCAGAATGTTAAAAACACCCCCTCCACAAAACATTAATCTCCTTATGATTCAATTTAGGCTACGGCTACACGCGTGATTTCGCGCTCCGTTACTGCGTATGATAGCGCGTCAGAAATGCACAGCACCTACTTGGATGGAAATGAACACACACAGCGTGATTTCCCGCTGCGGGGAAAGACAAGGTGCGTCTTGAAGGTCGCCCGCTCTAGAATGGGGCGAGGTCTATTTTGTTTGCGTGTTTTCCCGTTCAGTGCCTGACTATGTTTGTGAAAAGAAGACGCTGCGGTATTATGCTCTTGTTGAATACTGCGCGTGGTCCATCTCCGTTCGTTTTGTACTTTCGCTTTGCAGACTGGGGTTAGTCAGTGAATTAATAAATTTTGAGTACAAAAGTACCTGTACCTTTACAACACAAATGATCGAAAGTTCAAAAATGGAGACATGAAAAGAGATGCGTGGTTATCAGTAACGAGCGCTGTGTTGGGAGAGACGTGTTCCTTCTGCTGATGGCATTTTTGAACAAACAGAAAAGTATTTCATATGAGGCCACGGACATTATGTATACTCAAATTTTACTATGGTTGTCCTTTAGTTTATTGTACAAGAGCACACATTGTCCACTTGATGAATTGTTAATTATTGTAGGATGGATCCAATATTTTCTTTGGCGTCGACGATGACGACGAGGAACAAAAACCGCAGCACATAACGCAACAACGGAGGTATTATTTAATGAACTTACCTACATATGCAGAGCAGTGGCGATGATTTGCTACTTTACAATACACAACACACTAACAAAATCCCGCCGTGCAAAGACGCAAGTATGGCCACGCGCCTTGTCGACCAGTTCCAGCGTAACAAAACGCAAGTGAGACGACCCACCTCGTAAGTCGTCCGTCTGCCCGAAACACACGTAGTAACGCAGCGTAAAATCATGCAAGTATGGCCGTAGCCTTACGGAAACAGGATATCGAAACAAGTTCACTCATTTCATGAAAATTTCTCAGGCTGAAACATGTATCATACAATAAATGCAAAGCAGAGAATGGCAATAATGTGATTGGAATTGCAAATTAATTTTTGAAACATTGCCCTCTGGCTTGTCATGTTAGTCTTATGAACAAATGGCTGACGAGGAGCCGAACTGTTAGTGTATCGGCAACAGGCTGTAATCTTTTCTACGAGTGTCACTATGTCTCTTCGTGCTAAAAGGGTGCAGTATAAATAATAGAAAAGAGAGCACCGGGAGATTTGGCTGTGCGGTTAGGTGCGCGCAGCTGTGGGCTTGCATCCGGGAGGTAGTGGGTTCGACATCCATTGTCAGCAGCCCTGAAGATGGTTTTCCGTGGTTTCCCCTTTTTCACACCAGGCAAATGCTGGGGCTGTACCTCAGTTAAGGCCACGGCCGATTCCTTCCCACTTCCAGGCCTTTCTTCTCCCATCGTCGCCATAAGACCTATCTGTGTTGGTGCGACGTAAAACAAATTGTGACAAAGAACACAATTTAAACAGAGACGTATGATCGTCATGTTGGAATGTGGATTTTCGTACCGCGACATTGCAGCTCACATAAAATATAATACGGCAGCAGTGTTTCCAGCGGCGACGTAGAGCGATGAGGAGAAACGGGCGCAAAGAAAATCACAGTCGATCACGAAATATAGCGACACCACCAGATACCACACATCCATCTGCATGGAAGTGAAGGATCATACAAATTCATCACAAGTCTTAGCACAACGGTAGAGCATACTTTAGAAGTGTGGCATTGTCTATTTCCACTGTTGTACTACGTTGGCCTTGTTGCATTCCCTACTATGGACTCCTTTGACTCTGAAACACTGACATCTCAGGCTAAAGCATACTCACGATTATTCACAGCAGCATGCAGATTAGCAATATACTACGCATTCAGAGAAGTCCCGCTTTAGTTTAGACTACAACGATGGGAACCTACACGTTAGATGATATCATGGTAAGAGTTTTTTCCAGCATCAGACTATCCGACCACCAGGAGTGACAGTGTGGGACGCCATTCGGTATCGGTCACGATGTCGGCTCTATTGAAGTTAATCTCATCAGCAATCGGTACATCAGGGAAGTTGTACAAGCAGAAGTTATACCTTTCTTTCGTTATACTCCTGACACTATACACAAGCAAGACAACGTCCGAACGCAAACTGCTGGGAATGTTCAAGCTTTCTTCCGAGCATAGCGAATACAGATTCTTCTGTGGCCCACTCGTTCTCCACACATGTCACTTAAGGGAAACGTGTGGGATGTGATCACTCCACAACTAGTCTGTCAAATTCCTACAGCAGTATTCATCAATGAATTTTAGACTACCGGGCAAGTTAGCCGTGCGGTTAGGGGCGCGCCGCTGTGAGTTTGCATCCGGGAGATAGTGGGTTCGAATCCAACTGTCGGCAGCCCTAAAGATGGTTTTCCGTGGTTTCCCATTTTCACACCAGGCAAATGCCGGGGCTGTGCCTAAATTAAGGCTACAGCTATTTCCTTCCCACTTATAGCCCTTTCCTCTCCCATCGTTGCCATGGGACTTAACTGTGGCGGTGCAATGTAAAGCAAGTAAAGAACAAAAGTTGACCTAGGAAGACTGGGTAGGGAAGATGAAAGCGAGGAGTCTTTCCCTAGTGTTATCGATGTCGGACTCAGCCAGAGCCCAGTGGTTGTCAAATCACGCTTCCAAAGTGAGAGCCGCTGGAGATTACCCCATTTAGTCGCCTCTTACGACAGGCAGAGGATACAGTGTACTCTACTGCCCTACCCACAAGGTGGTAAGTGATTGATTGATCGACTGATCGATTGAGTGACTGACGGAATGATCGACCGAGCGACTATCTGATCGACAGACCGAACGACCGGCTGACTGTCCAGTCGATTGAATCAGTATAGGTTTAGGTGAATTATATTTATTAAAATTTTACTAAGATTTCAGAAGCTTACTTTCTCTTACGTTCTTCTATAAAGTGCATTCTTAATTAAATGATCCCCATCCGTCAATACAATCCTTCTCTCTCTTAGAATTTACTTATTTTAATTTGTATCTGCTATTTATCCCGCCCACATTTTAATTTACGTTGTTTTGTATCTATGTGAATAAGCCACACCATCCCCTCCTCACTTGTTTAATCTTCTTAGTCCCTGTAAAGCTTCTGTTGGCTAATTTTAATATCTCCCCCGCGGTATTTTTCCCATGTTGATTTTATCTCAGCAGAATGTGTTTCTGACTTGTAGTGTATGAAATACGGGCTCTTTGAATGCATTAGTCAAGCGTTCAGGAGGCTTAGTGTCAGCGGCGTGACCTCAAAACAAAGAATCTGTTTTCTCGAGATACCCTTATGTGACGAGGGGATCAGTCTTCCCTGTCAGCCAACTTGCTCATCTGATATTTAAATCTTCACCCTACCTGACCCTCAATCATCTTCTTCCCTTCGTCTTCAGGCACCTCTAGGAGGCCATCCATCTTGACGATAAAGCATGCAAGCCAACGCTTCCCGCCCCAAACAAACAAACCTGGCCCACAAAAACAGGTGCGAGCACATCGTGCCATGATTTACCGGGGAGACGTCACGTTATACTTTTTATGCACAGTTCTGAATTTATTATTCACAATATTTTTAGGTTAAGAGCGCTTAAGTTTCAGTATCTTTTCTTTGTTGTTATATAGTAAAATGTCTCAATATGAGTTCTGTACTACGACATATTCAGAAGAGAAGTACCCTGGGGTAGGTTCTGTTAGTGTTCCTACCCCTAAACTGCCCGTTTCCCTCTCAACGTATTTAACTGTAATTAAGTCACTTCCGTATTCTGTAATTTATCCTTGCCGGGCTGAATGACTCAGACGGTTGAGGCGCTGGCCATCTGACTCCGACTTGGCAGGTTCTATCCCGGCTCAGTCCGGTGGTATTTGAAGGTGCTCAAATACGTCAGGCTACTTTCGGTAGATTTACTGGCACGTAAAGGAACTCCTGCGGGACTAAATTCACGCACCTAGGCGTCTCAGAAAACCATGGACGTTGTTAGTGGGACGTAAACCCAATAACATTACTATTTATTAATTTATTCTTGAGCAGATAATAAAGGTCGCCCGGAAGGACGTGGGTTCGTATTCCCGTCAGGAAG